>NC_090655.1:19119241-19419241 GCF_040937935.1 Hyperolius riggenbachi | reverse complement strand
GAGCCAGCTGCCAAGAAGCATGGACACGTCGCATGGACAGGTGAGACCTTTACAAAACGCACCACTGCACTAGCTCTGCAAAGGGGCAAAGGAGGGGTGGCCCATGGAGAGGGAGGGAGCAATGATGTTGGCCCCCCCTCCCCACTTCTGTCGGATGGGTGTCACTTCTTCCAAGCCTGTATCCCTACTCACGACATCACTGTTCCAGCGCTGCCCCCAGGTAATTTGCCACCTGAAGCAGGTGCCCCTGGTAAGGAGCATCATTGCAGAATGTTCTGATGTGAGCAGAAACAACAACTGGTATCCCAGAGTGCTCTGGGGCAGGAGGCTGCATAACTAAACAGCTTAGGATGCATGTAAAAATGGGTGTCTTGAATAACTTATTACATTTCACTTTATGTCACTGCTGTGCCTCTTTGAAGCTCCCAAAAAAATCTTGAAAGAAGGCTTCAGAAAGAAGTGTGTGGACATCTGTAGTTTCCAAAGAAAACAAACCGGTAGGATCTGGGGGAGGACAGATTGAATTATGCAAGAACATGCATTCCAGATCAATAAAGAGGCAGTTAATTTTCATCATTCTTATCACAAGTCTTGGAAGGGATGTTAGAAAGTGACACTTAGGAAGTCATTACAGATTCTAGTGGTGCAGCACTACAATAGTTCAGTGATAAAACACTCGCAGTTATTCAAATCACAGGCTTATCTCCACTTCCATTCTGACCTCAAGAGGATTCTTCAAACTCGCTCCAAAAATTTAAAAGGAAAACTACAAGTCTATAAAAAAAAAAAAAAATTAGGGTGGAACTCTGAGTCAACAGCAAGACACAAAGCTGAGAGACAGGCTAATTGACACCTTAAAGTGTACCAGAACTCCAAAAAAATATATATATATATACCTGGGGCTTCCTCCAGCCCCATCAGCTTGGATCGCTCCCACGCCACCATCCTCCGATGTCTGCAGCTCCGGTACCGGCTCCCCACACTTCCATCAGTCGGAGCCAGTCTACACAGGAGACGTATGCTCTTTGCGTATCTCTCCAGCAGGTGCTGGAGAATTACATAGAGGGCGCTCTTTCCTTACGTCAGACTGGCTCCGACTCCGAAGTGCGGGGACCCGGTACCGGCGCTGCAGACATCTGAGGAGGGCAGTATGGGAGTGATCCAAGCTGATGGGGCTGGAGGAAGCCCCAGGTATGTATAAATCTTTTTTTTTTTTCGGAAGCTCTGAGTCACTTTAAAGTAGACCTGAACCCTTGCACCGGATAGATGGAAAAAATTGAGAAATGCACCCTGTATGTATTTAGAGAGTTTAGCCCGTCTGTGACTAATCACAACTGTAATTTGATCTCTCCACTGTGTCAGCTCAAGAACCTCATCAGTCCTCGGGAAACAGCAGCTAATTCATAAACACAGGATGTTAACCCTATTTCTGCTTACATGAAAGCAGGAAGTAGACACACTACAGATTTATTGCAGGATTTGAATCAGTTGTAACAAATAAATGTTTTTGTTTAAAGGTTATTATGCTGCTGCTCATCTTTCACAGCAGAGAGGAAGTTCTGAGTTCAGGTCCGCTTGCAATTACATTTTTCACCTGAGTTATCTCCTAGGAGATCATTTTCATCTTGTCTTTAAACAAATTTTTCAGCTTTTTAAAGCTTAACCTCCTTGCCGGTCTAAAAAATCCGGCAAGGAGGCAGCGCCGCACATTTTTTTTAATTTTTTTTTTTTTAAATCATGTAGCGAGCCAAGGGCTCGCTACATGATAGCCGCTAAGCGGCGGCATCCCCCCACCCACTCCGATCGCCTTCGGCGATCAGAGTATGCAGGGAATCCCGTTGAGAACGGGATTTCCTGCAGGGCTTCCCCGGTCGCCATGGCGACGGGGCGGGATGACGTCACCGACGTCATGGACGTCGGTACGTCATAGGGAATCCCGATCCGCCCCTCAACGCTGCCTGGCACTGATTGGCCAGGCAGCGCAGGGCTCTGGGGCGGGGGGGGAGCGACTCGGCGCGGCGGATTGCGGCGGATCGGCGGCGAGCGGCGGCGATCGGAAGTTACAAGCAGCTAGCAAAGTGCTAGCTGCTTGTAACAAAAAAAAAATTATGCAAATCGGCCCAGCGGGGCCTGAGATATCCTCCTGCGCAGGTTACCCCGAGCTGAGCTCGGGATAACCGGCAAGGAGGTTAAAAGGTATCCAAAAGTTGGTGAAAAAGTGCTACCAAATTCATTTTGAGTGTTTTCTTGTTTGCTAATTGCTGGTGGCTTAAAGGGCATTTCAGGTCAAGTTATAAAAATATCACCTAGGAGAAAGCTCAGGAGAAAAATGTAATTGCATATGGGCCCAGGTGCGTTTTAAAGCAAACCTGAAGCGAAAATAAAAGTATGAAATAATATATAATGTACTGTATGTGTAGTACAGCTAAGACATAGAACATTAGTAGCAAAGAAACGAGTCTCATATGTTTTTCCAGTACAGGAAGAGTTAAAGGGACACTTAAGCCAGACAAAAAAAAATGAGTTTTACTCACCTGGGGCTTCTACCAGCCCCCTGCAGCAGTCCTGTGCCCTCGTAGCCACTCACTAATCCTCTGGTCCCCCGCTGCCAGCTAGTTTTGTTTTTGCCGACAGGACTGGCCACGCGTAGCTTTTTCTGCATTCCCGACTGTAATTTGCCGCTATTGCGTTATCTATGCGTACAAAAATACGCGTTGCCACATTACGAAGGCATAGATATGTGGTAACGTGTATTTTTGTACGTGTTGCGGCCCGCAATACCGGCTAATTACAGTCGGGAATGCGGAAAAAGCTACGCGTGGCCAGTCCTGACGGGCCTGTCAGCAAAAACGAAACTAGCTGGGAGCGGGGGACCAGAGGATTAGTGAGGGGCTGCGAGGGCACAGGACTGCTGCAGGGGGCTGGTAGAAGCACCAGGTGAGTAAAGCTCATTTTTTTTTCTGACTTAAGGTTCACTTTAAGAAACTTCAGCTGTTATATATGCAAAAGAGCTTCTCTGAGCTCTCTGACCCAACTTGGGTCGAAGACCAGGTCCTGTTTTCTGAAGCACTTATACATTAAATAAACAGCAAGAGACAGCTTGGATAAGGTTTTACTGCAGGGTAGTTCAGAGTCATTAGCTCTGCTCCGTTTTATAGTTGAAAATAGGGGGATCCAGCGCTGTCTCCCCGAAAATACAGCCGATAAGGATGTTGGCTGTGGCGCAGTAGCGCCTGCAATATTTACCTACCAGGTTCAGGTTGGCTTTATTGCGTAGGCGCGAGTCGCCTGTACATTCGCAGTAGAGCGGACTCAATTGTCCTCTGCTATTTCTGCCTGAGCCTGTTCAGAAGCCGCTACTGCACCTGCGCTGGATTGCAGTAGGTAAATATTTACCTCGCTGGTGAGCCAGCTCTAGATCCCGGCAGGTGAGGAGGATGGGGAAGCATTATTAGGACCCTGAGGCTTCCCCCTCCCGAGATAAGTACCCTCCCCCCCCCCCAGGGAAAGTTTTTGTTTGTTACAGATTTGCTTTAACCGCCCAGAAAAAAAAAAACTTGATTTTTTGTCACCACGTGATTTTTCATGCAAGATGCGATTATTCGATTTTTCTGCATTCTCACGGACCTGACTGCAAATCCCTTGAAATACATTATATATATGTGTGGCAATTGTATTTTTTTGAGAATTGCAAATCTCACGAGAGAGAGAGACAGAGAGAGAGAGAGAGAGAGAGAGAGAGAGAGAGATACAGTGTATGTGTGTACAGTGTGTGTGTATATACTGTGTGTGTGTGTGTGTGTAGTGTGTTACAGTGTGTATAGTGTGTGTGTGTATAGTGTTTGTGTATACAGTGTGTGTATACAGAGTGTGTATACAGTGTGTGTCAATTAATGATATAATCATTTATTCAAAATATAGATTTAAGTAATCATATCAGCAGGAGATCTTGCATGGCCAGCATTGGAGATGCTACATGGATTATTATAGTTACCAAATCCCTCACCTGCAGATTATTTCATATATTTATGCCATCTGGTGTTCAAACGGCAAACTGCAAGCATCTTATTTTTCTAATCCAACATCGCCATCTTATGGGCACTTTCAGTATCTACAACATGTGCATTTAGAATTAGTAACAATGAATGTGAATACAGTATCTGATGAGGGACTAATAGACTGCGTCATTATAACCCATATCTATAGCACCTTCTGCAGTGCCTTACAGAGAGCTTCTAACAATACAGATCTCTAAATGTCCCTCAGCAGGATTCCCAATCACCTGTGAGGGAATATGGAGGCTGCCATATTTACTTACTACTAAACAATACCAGTTGCCTGGCAGTCCTGCTGATCATTCTGTCATCAGTAGTGTCTGGATTACACACCTGAAACAAGCATGCAGCTAATCCAGTCAAACTAAAGTCAGAAACTCGGCGTGCTTGTTCAGAGTCTATTGCTAAAAGGACAAGAGGCAAAGGATCTGCAGAACAGCCAAGCAGTTTGCATTGTTTGAGGACCAGTGCACCCCAAAAAGCGCTAGCGTAATTGCAAACGCTCAGCACTTTAAGTGATTTTCCTAGACGATTCTAGACATGTGCCTGGCGATTTTCTAAGCATGGCTAGTGTTTTTGGAGCGTTTTGGTGTAGCATTTATTATTTTTGTTACAGTAGAGCTGGAACAGATCAGCTTCTGTAACAAAAAACGCTTGGAAAATCACTCTGTTCTAGCGTTTTTCAGAGCGATTTTCCACTTTCCTATACTTTACATTGAGGCTGAATCGCCTCAGAAATCAGCAAAAATGCTGCAGGACCCGAGTTTGCGTTTGGGAAAAAAAGCTCATCGCTCTGGTGTGATTTAAATACATTAGTCAAGCCCTTTTCAAAGCACAAGCGTTTTTAAAAGTGCTCTGAAACGCTCTTGGTGTGCACCAGCCCTAAAAGGAAATAAAGATGTCAGCCTCCATAGCCTTCTCACTTCAAGTGTATTTTCACAGTGCCCTGCAAGGCAGAGTGTCCATCTACAAATTGATACACAATAGTGCAAGAAAGCACCACACTGGCTAACTGGAAACTGTAGCGGCTTCAGAAAAATTTGAGCTCTATCCCCAAAAACAAACCAAAAAAACCTCCACTATACAAAACATTATCACAACAAGGTTATCATGTTTGCAGACAATTGTCACTATCAAGCCATGAACTTCTCCGTCCTGTCCCCACAGACCAGCAAACAATACGCTCTCATGCTCTCCTGCCTCAACTACTGCAACAAAAGGATTAACCTCCCTAGCGTTCTGATTATTTGCGGCGCACGGCCGCGGGAGGGTTTTTTAACCTATTTTTATTTTATCATGTAGCCAGCCTAGTGCTAGCTACATGATTCCCCCTTCCCTGCGGCATCCCTCCCACCCCTCCGATCGCTGCCGACGATCATACCCAACAGGAAATCCCGTTCTGAACGGGATTTCCTGTATGGGCTTCCCCTGTCACCATGGCGATGATTGGAATGACGTCATCGACGTCAGGGGTAGTCCCGATCCACCCCATAGCGCAGCCTGGCGGTGATTGGACAGACTGCGCAAGGGGTCTGCGGGGGGCCCTCTTTCGCGGCGGGTAGCGGCGGATCGGCGGCAAGCGGCGGCGATTGGAACAAACACGCAGCTAGCAAAGTGCTAGCTGCGTGTTTGAAAAAAAAAATTATGCAAATCGCCCCACCAGGACCTGAGCAATCCAACGCGGCATTACTGGACAAGCTGAGCTCCTCCGTAACGCTCAGGTGGTTAAAGGGAACCAGAGATGAACGATTCACACAAAATAAACATATCAGTTGATAGTTTGTAAAGAATAAATGCTCTACCTGATAATTTAGCCACTCTGGTGTGCCTTTTTGAGTGTTTTTTTATCCATTATTGCTCCAGGAAATATCCAATATGGCCGCCGGCTCATATCCCTTCTGCTTCCAGGTTATAAGCTGTTCTGGATGTGCTGTCTAGCCTCTATGAGACTATAGACAAGCAGGGCTGCTGCAGCCTTTCATCTGTCTGCTTTCAACTATTATTCTGGAATGCTGTGTGGCTGCCTGTAGGAAGTGTCTCTCATAGAAATGAAACTGCATACAGTAGATAATGACAGGCTGCACACTGCACACAGATACAATTGTGTGTGTCAGAGCTTCTTTCTCGGCAGCAGCAGCCCCTCCCATGTCAACAGCTCTGAGTATGAAATTTGAGCCAGGAGGGGGCAGGCTTGGGCTTGAAAAGGCTCCACAGAAGAGTGACTCAGCTATAATGATTCCAGGTCAAACCTAGACTGAGCCAGTCAGGGATTCTTATCACAGTTGATAACAGATAGATTAGACTGAGAAGAATAAAACTAAAAGCAGGGTAGGTGTTTACTGTCATGTTCCCACTGATAAATGTAATAAAATACATAAGGGTGCTTCCTCTCTGGTTCTCTTTAAAGTGGACCTGAACTCTTGCACAGGACTGAAGGAAAACAGAGAAATGCACCCTGTATGTATTTAGAGAGTTAGCCTGTCTAATTCCCCCTCATCTGTGACTAGTCCTAAGTTGTAATTTGATCTCTCCCCTGTGTCACATGACTGACTTTGCAGAGATGGCAGCTAAGCTTTAAAGGATACCCGAGGTGACGTGTGACATTGATGAGATAGACATGTGTATGTACAGTGCCTAGCACACAAATAACTGCTGTGTTCCTTTTTTTCTTTCTCTGCCTGAAAGAGTTAAATATCAGGTATGTAAGTGGCTGACTCAGTCCTGACTACAGTGTAGCCACAGGAGGTGTGGCTAAAAGTATTAGGGCCCATTTCCACTATCGCGAATTCGCATGCGTTTTTCGCATGCAAATTCGCATAGCAATACAAGTGAATGGGAATGTTTCCACTTGTCAGGATTCCTTTGCGTTTTTCTGTGCAGAAAAAATTTGCATGGCAGAGCCATCAGAATTTGCATATCGCATACCGCTATGCGAATCGCATACAATGTATTTAATAGGAAATTCGCATGAGGTTTGGGTATGCGAATTTGCATAGAAACAATGGAAAAAGCACACCAGCACTGCTATGGTTAAATTTGTATACATCGTCATCCATGCGAATTTTCATGCAAATTCGCATGAAAGTTAGCATAGACCCACATGCATCCGCATGTGAATTTTTACCGCAGCGATTCGCACCGCACAAGTGGAAATGCAGCCTTAGAGACACAGGAATTAGCAGGAGAGTCAGGCAACTGGTATTATTATTTTGGTCTCTCTAAACCTCCGAAGCCACAGTAGACAAACTGTCAGGCTGGGGCGGAGGTGCACTACTCCTGCAATATTTACCTTCCCTGGCTGCAGCGCAGGCGTAGTAGCAGCTCTCGGCTCTGATCAGGTGGAACTAGACGATCCCAGCTGGGTCTTCTCTGCTGCGCAGATGCAAGTCTCCTGCACAGTAGAGTGGACCCGACTGAGATCGGCTAGTTCCGTCTGATCTGAGCGGAGAGCTGCAGGCGCTAGTGCACCTCCGCCCCAGCCTGACAGTTCCGCCTAATAAACTGTATTTCGGTAGTGGTTTTTGACAAGGGGCGCCTTGAAAAAGAAGTCAAGGGCGCCCTCACCTTGAAAAGTTTGAGAACCACTGGCCTAGGGGGAACTCACCTCAGGAGGGGGGAGCCTAGGTCTACACTGCTGCGCATTAGTGGCGCTAGCATGCATGCCTAAGGCTCCAACATGCCCAGCACTAGAACGGGGCTGCTGCAGAGACAAGGGAATCATTTTAAGGATCCAGAGCCCACCGGAGCTAAAGCGGGACGGTAGTGCTCACACACACACACAGAGGCCTCACGGAAGGTCCCGGCAATGGAACGGTCTGCAGAGGACGAGGCAAGTGTCCGTTTCTTTCCTTTTTTAAAAGCACCGATTAATGTTAAAGGAAACCCGAGGTGAAAATAAACGGATGAGAAACAATTGTATCTGTTCTACTCCTAAATAGAACATTTTTATATTCCTAGTTTTATTCTCTATGTCTCAGCTAAGAAGAGAGTTTTATGTTGGATGGGCTCATAACTGATACAGCCTCTCAGTGTCCAGGAAGCTAAAATATGAGCTATCCCACCCACATCCCACTCTGTTTTTTTTTTTACTATCCCCTAGTCTCTGAAGCTGTTCTGTGCATAGCGAGTTGCTGTAATTCCTTATCATGGAGGATTATGTTATAGCCCCCCAGGTCCTGACTGGAGAGAAACTGTCACTTGCATACCTGAATGTTAACCTTTTCAGGCAGAGAAAGAAAAGGAGCACAGTCCAGTTATGCTTGGCACTATACACACATACATGTATCTTATGTCACATCACCTTGGGTACCTTTTAACCATTTATGCCGCCTGGACGTGATTGTCCCATTCATTGATCTAAGTTCCCGGTAGAAAGACTGAAGGCTTCTTTTCAGAAGCCGCAGTCTTTCTGACATAACAAAGTTCCCCATCCTTATACTTCCTGGAAGCTTCCAGGACTAAAAAAAAAAAAATTCACTGTGGCCCTCTTGTGGCCAAATAGTAAAACTACATCTACATACATTTTTTTTTTTTTTTTTTTTTTTTAATAAAATAAACACACATTATTACATTTCCAATTAACTGTTCACCTCCCACACCAAAAATTACCCAAATAAAATTTTTAATGAAAAAAAAAAATTACAATTAAAAAAAAAAAAAAAAAGCATAGTTACCCAAGATTCTGAACTTTTAATATGCATGTGAAGAGGGTATATTAATAGCATTTTTTTTTAAATTATAAGCTTGTAAATAATGATGGCCGCAAAACTGAAAAAAATTGCACCTTTATTTCCAAATAAAATATTGGCACCATACATTGTGATAGAGACAGAATTTAAATGACGTAATAACCGGGACAAATGGGCAAATAAAATACGTGGATTTTAATTATGGTAGCATGTATTATTTTAAAGCTATAATGGACGAAAACTGAGAAATAATGATTTTTTTTCCATTTTTTCTTAAAGGGAAGGTTCAAGCAAAATAAAAAAATGAGTTTCACTTACCTGGGGCTTCTACCAGCCCCATGCAGCCATCCTGTGCCCTTGTAGTCACTCACTGCTGCTCCAGTCCCCCGCTGGCAGCTTGCCGACCTCGGAGGTCGGGGGCCGCATTGCGTACATTTTTACGCATTCCCACTAGTGCAGGAACATTAATGCATACATTTTTACGCGTTACTGGTTCAATGCGTAAATTTTACGCATTGAACCAGTAATGCGTAAAAATGTATGTGTTAATGTTCCTGCACTAGCGGGAATGCGTAAAAATGTATGCAATGCGTACCGCCGACCTCCGAGGTCGGCAAGCTGCCAGCGGGGGACTGGAGCAGCAGTGAGTGACTACGAGGGCACAGGATGGCTGCATGGGGCTGGTAGAAGCCCCAGGTAAGTGAAACTCATTTTTTTATTTTGCTTGGACATTCCCTTTAATATTCCTGTTAAAATGCATTTAGAAAAAAATAATTCTTAGCAAAATGTACCACACAAAGAAAGCCTAATTGGTGGTGGAAAAAACAAGATATAGATCAATTCTTTGTGATAAGTAGTGATAAAGTTATTGGCGAATGAATGGGAGGTGAAAGTTGCTCTGATGCAAGAGGTGAAAAATGCAAGAGGCTGAAATGGTTAAAATCCACACTGAGGGCATATTGCTACCAAGATACCACTGATGCACATACTACAGAGCTGAAAACATACAGCTTAGCTGGTATTATCATTGTTTTTTGAGGGGGGGGGGGGGGGGGTGACTTACACCCTTTCAATGGAGGGACTGCATCCAAAACACGCCATAACATTTATCGAGTTATCAAAAAGGGACCTTTCTTTAAACCATTCATGTACCCATTTTAATACTGGAAAATGAAATAGAAATCAGAGGATAAGGCTTCTTGCACACCAAGACGTTGTGTTAGGTGCCACGTTAAGGTCGCATAACGTGCACCTAACACAACGTATGGTGCTGCAAAAGCCGACGGTAGAGTGAGCCGCGTTCGGCGGCTCGATTCATATAATGTCTCCCAGAGTGGCGCTGATTGGCCAGCGGGACCACGTGATGCGGAGCGAGACACTCCGCATCACGTGGTCCCGCCGGCCAATCAGCTGCCGCCAGTGCAGTGAATATTAAGTAGCCATGTGCGCGGCTACTGTAGCTGGCTCTCCCCGCCTCCTCTCCGCCCCCCACTGCGCATGTGCAAACAGTCTAACGCGGCTATAGCCGCTCCAACGCCGTAGCATGCTGCACTTTGCACCGAACGTGCAGCATTACATGTAACGCAACGTGGGCTGTGTGAACAGCCCACTTGTGTTACATTGCTGTGCGTTGGGGGAGCGTTACAGGCGCACTAACGTGCGCCTGTAACGTCTTGGTGTGTAAGCAGCCTAAAGCAGCTTCTCACAAGCTTGCCAACAGTGCTTTGATGGATTCTGGTTGTATCCTTTTTTTTAATAGATCCTTTCCCAGGTGAGCCACACTGGGGGGTGAAAGGAGACCATGGTTGGAAAACTGATTGAACCATTTCAGCTGCTCGGATACTCCTTTTTAAAATCCAAATTGATTTGATCCGGATACTCAGATATCCGGATACAGATCAGATATCCAAATCCGAACATTCTGATATCCGCGTACATGCGGATATACGAACGCATTATCCGGGATTTCCGGGCGGATTCGGATATCAGGATGGAAAACCAGAAGTGGCCTTTAAATTGCTTCTAAAACGATTTTTAGGGTAAATGAGGCATGTAGCAGCATGTTTTTTTTTTTTAAAGATTAATTGATTATGTGGGGACTTCAAATACAAAAAAAAAAAGGCTGTAAATTAACATCAGGACAAGGTTCCAGACAGCGGTCGTGCAGCCCAATTGTGTCCAAAGTCCAACCGCACAACTGGGACATGACAGTTTTCAGCTCAGACATCTCAAAAATATTAAAGCTATTGTAGTGGCATAATAGCTGGTGGCAGTGGCAGAAAATATAGTTTTGTGTGGACCCTGGTGGTGTTGGGTCCCACAGACAGCAGCAGGAGGAGTAGGTAGATGCAGCTATTGTAGTGGCGTAATAGCTGGTGGTAGTGGCAGCAGAAGATATACCGGTAGTTCTGTGTGGCCCTGGTAGTGGTGGGTACCACAGACAGCAGCAGCAGCAGGAGGAGGAGTAGGTCGATGCAGCTATTGTAGTGGTATAATAGCTAGTGGCAGTGGCAGCAGAAGATGTAGTTTTGTGTGGACCCTGGTGGTGTTGGGTACCACAGACAGCAGCAGGAGTAGTAGGTCGATGCAGCTATTGTAGTGGCGTAATAGCTGGTGGCAGCGGCAGCAGAAGATATAGTTTTGTGTGGACCCTGGTGGTGGTGGTAGTGGGTACCACAGACAGCAGCAGCAGGAGGAGTAGGTAGATGCACCCTGGCGGTGGGAGCAGAACAGGCAGCAGAAGACAGGAGGAGGAGAAGAAGTTTAACGTGTGGCAGGCAGCATAGATATTCCACCATGGCACCTAGTGTTGGTACCACGGTACAGTTAAAACATTACAAAGATGAGGTTCCAGGAAGTTGTCATACTGCCACAGTGGGGGCCCCCCACACAACTCGGACAGCGCAGTTTTCATCCCAGAGGGTGGAACCGGATCAGAGGAACCTGCTGCACTTCCCCTGACCCTGCTGCGGGGTGGCACCACCCACTGGATTGCTGCTGTGCCCGATGCTGCTGTCCCCTCCTCACCTCCTTCCACCAAACTGACCCAGTGCACAGTGAAAGAAAGGTACCGGCCTATCCCAAACCGGCTTGACCATGAGTCCATGGTCACGTGGACCCGCTCTCCCACCGCATGGTCTAGGCCACGTTGCACATTGGCCGTTGCGAAGCGGTGCAGTGCTGGGATGGCCGAGTGTGAAAAATAATGCCGGCTGGGAATTGGCTAATCTGGCGTGGCACACTGCAGGAGCGCACGCATGTCGCTCCCCTCCTACACAAAGGAGTACGGAAGGAGCTGGGAGGACATAGCCCGTGCAAGCAGGCAGTTCAGCTGGCGGACGCGAAGGATGCCGTTCAGCTTCCTTCAGCCTCTTGAACTCATGCTCATAGTGTTTATTGGCCAGGTGGTTGATGAAGCTGGAGGTGCCGTAGTTGGAGGGGTTGCAACCTCTGCTCAGCTTCACCTGGCACACTTTACAAGTCACAAACTCTGTCCACTGAGGGCAACTCAAAAAAACGCCAGATTGGGGATTGGAATTTTCCCTTACGCCCTGATTGGGCTGCTGCTGCTTTTTTTTCCCTGCGGTGGTTGGGGCCTGGGGTTGAGTGGTGCGGCTGGTGGTAGCGGCAGAAGATGAAGCAGCAGGCTGGGGGTCCCGAATTCCACGTCCACTGCTGCTCCTACCAATGTTAGCGATGCTGATCCTCCGTGCCAGATCCACGGATGCATCTTACTCCTCAGACTCAGAGCTTGTGGTTGGTGGTCCCGGTCCTTCATCTTGTCATTATTATCAGCATCATACTCCCCCTCCTCAAACAATTGCTGGGATGTTGATGACCCCCTCCAAACTCCTCTTCTGCTGACACATCAGGCAAGGACTCTCTCCCCCCCAACATTCACCGTCACCATCTGTGACTCCTCCACTTACGCCATTGTGCCCAGAATATCCTCCACAAACGCGCTGGTAACAGCCCTGATTGTGCTCGCGGTGCCTGGAGTAAAGAGCGCACTGACTGAGGTGAGGCTGCCCGCTGGGGTCGACATGATGACCGACAAGTCCCCATGCACTGCTGGGTGGCTGCTGCTGCTCCTGTGAACAGGAGTGGTGGTGGGGGTGGAGATGTCTGTTGTAGAGCTGGTGGTGGCCTGCTCATCCACCATCAGCTGCATCACAGGCTCGGCGTCTTTCTCCTCCAATTTGCGGCACCGACCCTGCTGAAAAATGGCTGCTACACGCTGCTGCGCATCTGCAGTGTGACTCCCCCTATCAGCTGGGTGAGGAGTGCGTCCATGGCCAGTGGCTAGCGGCGGAATGGACACTGGTGCGGCAGAACTGCTGGCGGTGACGGTGCCAGCAATGTCTTCTTGCCCTTGATGCCCTTCCCCCGGGTGCCAGTTCCAGCAGACATAGTGCAAGTTTGTGTGATGATGATGTCACCAGATGGATGTGGGGTACTTGCACTTTATTGAAATCAGTGTTGGACTTTGATGAATCAGCACGGAGTGACAGACAGCAGAGTAGAAGAAGACAGTGTGCACACTAACGGTCTATCTGTCACACACACTGACACTCAGCAGCGCAGCAGAAATGATATACTAAGATATACTGTAGCTAAGGCTAATAGCACAGGCCTGGCCTGTGTGCACAAACACCACAGACACCTAACTTGCAGAGCTGCTGCAGGCTGCAGCAGAGACTGTCACACGCACTAACTAAAATCACAATACAAGCTAGCTAAACAATAAAAGAGTGGTATAGTACAGGTCTTTATGTGCAAAAAACGCTGGGTTTAACACAGTGGAAAGAACTTGCCAAACAGCACTGGAGTATCTCTCAGTGAGCAGTCACAAAGCAAGGACGAGTTCCCTCAACATGGCCGCGGCTTTATATACAGGGGGGGCTGGCCCCTCTGTGATTGGTTGCTAGGGCTTCTGCTGGGAGCCCTCTGATTGGCTCAATGACGTCATGAAAGTCATCTCTATGGTTACAGTACCCGGATTCGGATATCCGACCGAATATCCGGATTGCGGATAAATCCGCGTAGTGCTATTCGGATTTCCACAGAAATCTGGAATCCGAATCTAAGGTCGAATAGCTGAAAAAGTTCGGTTTATTGGAGGTAATTCGGATATCCGGAATCCGGATGAGCACCACTGTTCACTGGATTTCTCCCCGTTAAGATTACTGACAATCTTGGCATATCAGTTGTGTCACTATTGTTACAGCAGAGTAACCAAGCAGCTCGGGGTGCCCCAAACCACTAGGAATGTATAGGGGGATAAAAGAGACCGAAAAACCCTCCTACTAATAAGCAATGCTTGGTGAAATGTGCCTTCTTAAAGTAGAAGGAAATTTGCAATAATTCAGCTAGAAGTGAACATTTGTGGTTACCCACATTGTACCACTACTAAATATGCAAATTATCCCTTTTCACCCCTGTAAGCCAGGCAAGAATCCAGAACCGCTGGTGTGTAGCAAGCCTATAGCTTTTAATATAATCTTTAATACTAGTGACCTTAGCCCATTTAAAAAACGGGCTAGGTCCGTCTCCGCTAATCCGCCGCGCACATTCCCACCCCTCCTGGCCCCCCACCACGTCATTCCCCCAGCTCTCCTCCTCAGTGTCTCTGCATCCCTCCCTGCACATGCGCACAACAAAAAAGGACACACACAGGGACATGGGACGCAGACATTTGCGTCTTATTAAGTAGGATTGTTACCGCAATACTGTTTTATTATTTATGCCACCTAAGTAATTTTATAGGCATTTTATCGGGGAAAATGAGGTGTCAACGAAAAATCACATTTTTTCCAAGTTTCGCCCTCCCTAATTTTCACATGACAAGTGACATGGTTTTAAAACACCTCAAAATACATTATTTGACCTTTCCTGATTAAAATACCATACACATACATATTTCATCACTAGTTGGGCATACAGTATAGCACATCATTATCGCCAGTCTGTGTCTGTAGTGATTTGCTATGGCGCAGTTTGTAGACCCCAATGCTGTACAGACATTTCTAGGCAACAGCATAGCGATGCATCTATACAGCGGTGATACAGGCAAGGTGACGGTGGGTGGCCGTTGGAGATCGCTCTGTGGTAGATCGTCCCTTTCTTGGCGAATTACCTTGGCACATGGCAACAGCATTTTGCATTAAAGCAATTAGCATTTAGTAAGACATCCCCAGTAAAGGAGTAGTCCTGCAGGTGGTGACCACAAACCACTTCTCAGTTCCTTTGCTTTCTGGCTGATGTTTTGGTCACTTTTGAATGCTGGCGGTGCTTTCACTCTAGTGGTAGCAAGAGACGGAGTCTACAACCCCCACAAGTAGCTCAGGTAGTGCAGCTCATCCAGGATGACACATCAATGCAAGCTGTGAAACAAGCTAGAGCAGGGGTCTCAAACTCGCGGCCCTCGATACAATATTTTGTGGCCCCAGGACCCCAGAGCTTGTAGGGGCCACCAGTGGCTACAAGAGGAAAAAAAAAATTTTCAAATCGGCCTTATAGTTTTTGAGAAAATCGATTTTAAAGTTGCAAAGGAAAAAAATACACATTTAAAAACCTGCCAACTTTAATGGTTAATAGCAAATCCACCTTAAATGCTAGAAACCCTAAATTTGCAGGATATGTTAAGGAGATCATTAGGAATAGGAGGAAAAAACAATTTTTCAAAAAGACCTTATAGTTTTTGAGAAAATCGATTTTAAAGTTTCGAAGGAAAATAGTATACTTTTAAATGCGGTAAATGTCACTTTTAGTAGCAAGCCTAACAGTAGTGTAATTTTACATGTATCAAAAGAAAGAGCAATACATTTCCTGACAGGGTTTCCAGGGGGTCCATACGCAGACGCAGCGCTTTGGCCAGGGATCGCTATACAGCCGCAATATGGCTGTATGAAGATTCCTGGCATTTTTTCCTATTTTCCAATCCGCCGCGATTGACGTCAGGAGGGGCAGAGCTGAAGCTGAAAGCTCTGCCCCTTCCAGGAAATGCCGGCGGATTGCCCCTCGGGGCGATTTGGGGGCTCTGCAGCCCTCATTTTGCGGCGGGGACACGTGAACTCCCTTATGCGGCCCAGCCTCATCCTGACTTTGCCTCCTGCGGCCCCCGGGTAAATTGAGTTTGAGACCCCTGAGCTAGAGAAACAGGGGGGGGGGGGGGAGCAGGGATATACTGTCGCCTGTCCTGATGCCCCCCCCCCCCCTTCTTCTTGCCCCACATTCTACCTAAATGCACCTTGGCCTCCTCTCGCGGGTCGCTGGAGTTGGGCACTACTGTGCAGGCTTTGGCAGTATATGCCTGCTTCTCCCCAGTTTCTCTAGCTTTAAGGTTATCAGATGTGAAGCAAGCTACAGTTGGAATACTGTGCTCCAACCCCCCCCCCCCCCCAATGGTGCCCGTCCCACTCATGTCTCTCTCTGTGCCTCCTCATCTCCTCTGCCTTCCTATGCCCCGTGTGCCTACTCATATTCTCCTGATGTTGTTCCGTGCCCCATGTCTCCTCATGTCCTATGTCCCCTCTGTGCTCCCTCATGTCCTATATCCCTCCTCATATCCTTCGGTGCCCCAAGTGCATTCTCATATCCTCCTCATGCCTTCTGTTCCCCAGTGTACCTTCTCATATCCTCCTGTG
This sequence comes from Hyperolius riggenbachi, assembly GCF_040937935.1. Taxonomy (NCBI): domain Eukaryota; kingdom Metazoa; phylum Chordata; class Amphibia; order Anura; family Hyperoliidae; genus Hyperolius; species Hyperolius riggenbachi. The sequence goes on along the minus strand of NC_090655.1, from coordinate 19,402,852 downwards.
CACCTTCCTCTCCATCTATGGTCCCTTTGTGCCTCCTTCGATCTTCTCTGACTTCTCCTATTCCCCTTTATACCTACTCTCCCCCGATGCCTCCTACTGTCCCCTTCTGTGCCTGCTCTCTCCATGCCCCCTTCCGTCTTCCCTCTGTGAGCACACACAAACACTCCCTTTACTTATCAGCCTCTGGTCTTCCTCTTCTTCAATCAGATCTCCTGCATCTGCATCTCTTGGTTTTTTTGTAATCCTATAGGAATTACAATGGGACTACGAGACAGCAAAGGGGGAGAGGCAGAGCAGCAGTGGCCCGCAGGCCACTTTATATTAAAACTAATGGGAGCTTCAGGGGCCACACAATGAGGCTCTGCGGGCTGTATTTGGCCCGTGGGCCAGTGTTTGGACAACCCTGTACTAAGAGAAGACAAACTGCTACATCAGGCTTATAACCTAAGAAGAGGAGGAACACAGGATACTCAAGGAGGAGAAGACAACCTTCCTTAGCAGGCTTACAATTTAGGAAGTTGTAATAAAGAGCAAAGAGGACCCTGGTCCATATCAAGTTTACAATGTAAGAGTTGGGGGAACAAAGAATACATCAAATACTCATACACACGCCCCACTTAAAGCACAACCAACTGCACAACATGACCAACAAGTTGTTTACCTGACAAGTACGTACACACACGCCAAGCAACTAAACAACCCACCGCTTAAATACTTTGCGTGCAAGCTAAACGGCAAACTGCACAAAAACTACAAAATTGTTCAACAGACTTCTACACACGTAGCCAGCGTGCATGATAGTTGGTCAGATTGATCCACCGGTTGGATCTGGCAAACAACCTGTTATTAGTTGGTCATCTGGTTGCTTGCCAGCAGTACACACACCCAACTCATCTTCCACCAGACAAGTTTGGAAGATAGTTGGACAGATTTTTGGTATGTGTGTATGAGCTTTTAAGTATCAGGAGAGGTCATTGTAACTTGTTTTCCTGCATGACTAACGATGTACCACAAAACTTATTTGTTGATATGTCTTGTTCTTTTTGAAAATTCAATAAAAATGGATTGAAATATAAGTATCAGGAGAGGTTGATTGTAAGTTGCTAATGATGGTTAGAGTAGAGAACAGCATGGGTATACTATTCTGATTAAATTGGTTTTGAGTGACTCTTTAAAGTGAACCAGAGAAGAAGCACCCTCATGTATTTTACCATATATATCAGTGGGAACATTAACCACCTACCCGCCACTCTGTTTAATTTTTAACTGTTCAGCTTGCTTCTTATCAGCCCTGATAAAATCCCTGGCTGAGCATTCAGTCTGGCTTTGCTCAGGAATCATCATAGCCGAGTCTGTCTTTTCAAGCCCAAGCCTGCCTTCTTGCGGCTCTGCTATAATGAGCAAAGCCAGCCTGAATGCTCAGTCAGGGATTTTATCAGGGCTGAAACAAGCAGGCTGAGCAGTGAGGAATGAAGCAGAGAGCAGGGTAGGTGTTTTCTCTAATGTTCCCACTGATATATATATAATAATAAAATACATGAGGGTGCTTCCTCTCTGGTTCACTTTAAACACGTTAAAGCAAATCTGAAGCGAAAATAAACTTATGAGATACTAAATTGTATGTGTAAATAGAACATTTGTAGCAAAGAAGAGAGTCTCATGTTGTTTTCCAGTACAGGAAGCGTTAAGAAACTAGAGTTGTCATCTGTGCAAAAGCGCTTCTCTGAGTTCTCTAACCCAACTAGGTCGAACTCAGTCCAATTTTCTGAAAAGCTTAAACAGCCAAGAAACAGTGAGAGACAGCTTGTGATAAGGTTTTACTGAAGAAAAGTTCAAAGGGTCGTTCTGCTTCTTTTACAGCTTAAAAGACAGTGTGGATTCTAATCTGCAACTGTGATAGTCTGATACAATATAATGCTGGATCCACACGGTGCGTTCGCGCACTCGATTTCCCGCTCGATTCCCGTCGATTCGTTTATTTGCAACATGTCCGATTTGGATTTCGATGGATCGTTAAGTCGATTTGGCATACTTTGCATGCGAATCGACCTAACGATCCATCGAAATCCAAATTGGACATGTCGGAAATAAACAAATCGACGGGAATAGAGCGGGAAATCGAGTGCGCGAACGCACCGTGTGGATCCAGCATTAGAGTAAACAGGCGCCAAAAGGATAAAAAGTATTAAAAAGTTTAAAATCCTCAGGAGGTGGTGGTGGACTCACCCTCCCGAAGTAGACAGGATACTGTCAGTTTTTATACAACAGGTTTATTCATGTACTCCAAAACAAACAGCGCAACGCGTTTCCAAGGGCATATTCCCGCTTCCTCAGGCAACAGATAGGAGTACACAGTTTAGTCTCAAGGTCACGATAAGCGCCTCTGTGAGGACAGGTCTAATCTCCTCACCTGCCTGTACAGTGGTTACCTAGGCGGTAACCCACACTTGTGAGTATATACACTATATACTGTTCAAATCCAACCCTTTGTTTTGCCTATTGGGCTCTTGGTGCCCCCCTCTTTTTTACAGTCTGATACAATGTTATAAATAAAGCTATATAACTGAAAATAAAAATATGAGACTCTTCTTTGCTACTAATGGTCTATTTATTATCTATACTACAAAAACTATTTGTCATACCACAAGTTTATTGCATCTTCAGATTTACATAAAGTGGAGGAAAAAATAAAAAGTTATCAGAAGAGAGAGTTTTCCACTGAATTGGAGCCACACATGGGAGGTGGTGAAGACAAAGATAGATTACTGAAGGAGCACAAGAAGCCGTTTACGATACATATTAGAGATGGTCAATGAGAGGTCAATTCCAGCTTGCCTGCAGCTTGGACTTAAGCCAAACAAAATTTAGCAGGAAGGGCAATTCATTGGCCCAGTGTACAATTTGGAATTACTAGCACCTCAAACATATTTGTGTATGAGACCAGAGTTAGGACATGACTCATGGATTTATTTGAAGGCGTTAGAAGGAATCTAATTTCCTGATAAACCGGAAGCGAAAGACTGGCTGAGACGGGCAGCAGATCAGCAGGAATGGTAGACTTGTTTAGTAGCAGTGTTCACATCTGACTGTAGAGATAAAAGTCTCGAGAGGAGAGGATGTTACAGTGATCCAGGCATGAGATGATTATGTCATTCACCAAGACCGTTGAAGTCTCCTCAATTGAATGTTGCCAATGTTTCACAGGTGGAACTTGAACCTCTTTATTTTTGACACCCAGAACTTCTCCGGCCTGCTCTGCTCCTGGATCCCTCTGCCTGTCAGCTGCAATCCCATCTCTTTGACTCCTGGAGCGCCGCACACGATAAGAGGCGCGATTAGGGTGCATCATAGGAATGGGACTGACAAGCTGCAGAGGAATGTTGATGGCGTGGACCAATAGCCAAAAGAAGCACCACCATATGCCGAAGGGGACACTCGTACACGGACATGGAGGTTTCCCACAAGTTCCTCTCTGGCAGGTGGATGTTAGCACAGCCACAAGGTACCAGCTGCCCGCTGCACATGGCTAAGGGGGGACAGCCGCCACTGCTCACCTCCATTTTTCGCAGTTTATATGCTCATATTGTGGTGGAGGTGCACAATATTTGCACATGACTCGAGTAGAAGCAGAGATTCCAATTTTTGGTCAACTTTTTTGGTCCCAAAAACTGAGCTCGTACTCGAGTATACGGTAAGCAGTAGGGGGCATTTTTTAGAGTCCCCGAGATTCCCAGCACAGAGAGAGCAGTCTTTTGGCTTCTCCCTACTCCAAAACTACACGCAGCCAGAACATACGTACTCCAAAGGAATAAATTAGGAAGGCAGCAAGAGCAATTTTATGCATGCTTCCGCTTTCAAGAAAAGGCCACCGTAAAAAACAAATAGTATGCAGTGAAGGATAAAATCAAAATGCAGTGTAGGAAAAGCTTAACTTTTTGGCAAGAATTGAAAAATTCTTAAATATTGAAATAAAAAAAAAGTAAATAAAACGGTACAACTTTAACACGGTTTTATTAAATTAAAAGATTCCTTGAGTACGGTACTTTTCACATGAATGCTCAGGAGCATACGTGCCCCCCCACCCCCACCCCACCCCACCCCCCTTGTATCCTGTACAGGCCCTGACCTATCAGAGAAGAGAGAGAAGGAAGACGCGCTGAGGTCCGGTTACAGGGCGAGAGAGCCCCGCTGTCTCAGAATGATCACGTGTATAATATATCCTCTATATGGCACGGCAATACTGTAATGTCATCCCTTCAGCACTGAAGTCAACTCTCCGCTCTCCTTCAACTCCTGCAAGAACAATGGGAAAAAACACAGCAAATATAAGTAGCGGTACTGTCTAGTGTAGCTTTATGTAACATCTTCTTTATACACAGCAAGTCCTCTGCTGGAGGCAGGAAAATTGGGCGCATATAAGAGGACAAATCGGACGCCGCCATTCACTCTAATGTTAAATATCAGCTATTGGGCGTAAAACTAGATGATTTGGGCGCCAGGCACCGCACCCGTCTAACCGATTTTTTTGCTATCAGAATTAATGGCATGAAAAATATCGTTATGAAATTTGTTTTGACAATTATTTTTGTGCATTTTTCATAGTAACTTTTTAAGCATTTTGATATTCTACTTTTTAAAATCATTTTTACATTTGTTTTGAAAATTTCGTTAATTATCGTATGCAGTGGAGAAAGGTGGGTTCAGGGTTAGGAAGGGAGGTTTTTGGAATATACACCACCAGGGGGGGGGATCTTAGGGTTAGGCACCACCAGCGGGGGTTGTGCTAGGGCTAGGTACCACCGGGGGGTAGGATTATGCATTAATGGAGGGATGGTTCTGCGTAAGAGTAGGGTTAGGTTTTAGCAGTAAAAAGCTTTGAAATGTTTAAAATTGTTAAAAAATTACCTTAGAAACAATTGCCAATTTTAAGCCATATTTCTTTTTAAAGTGGATCCGAAATAAACTTTTATTCATTGCATAATTGTGTTCCTTATGTATAGTTTGCAAGCCTCACCCACAGCTCAAAGTGCCTTGGCACTCCATGTAGCAAGGGCTTATGGGAGCGCAGTCTGGTCAGGAGGAGGTTACTAGCCAGAGATTTCAGAGGCAGAGGAGAGGGGAGTGAGCCGAGGGCTGGAGATGCAGTTGCAGCTTGCCTGTGTATAATGTGACAAACAAAACATGGCTGCCCTCATTGTATCACAGGAAGAAATAATCATAAGACTGTTAAAGCTGTTTGCAGCTACAATTTGCTGTGTAAACTATCAAACGTTAGATAAGATACGTAGACAAGTTACTTAGTCATAGTTAGTTATTCATCTCGGATCCGCTTTAAACTAATATTTTAGTACTCCGTACGGAAAAATAAAGATTTCAGCTTTATCCTGCACCCTTTTTTCACGACGCCTCCATTTCATGCATGGCCTCCATTGATTTCTGCTTTGATTTTAGGATGAGAGGTTTTTGGAAATGGCGCACGTCGCCAAAGTGGTGGGTGCGTAACCTGGGTGCCAAGCAACACCAAAAAGATATAGCAAATGTCCAAAGTCAGGTTAGCACATCACGATAGTTTTAACGCTGACTTTTTTTATGGGGACAAAAAGTAAGGATAATAAAAATTGCGCCCTGCAAAAAGAAAACACAGAGACAACAAAAGCCCAAATGGTGCAGTATGTCACAGTACCAGAAGTATATAAAATATACGGGTGGATTATACTCACAAAGGTGGGTTGCAGAAGGGCAACCGACCAGGTAGAGATGTATAATTCTGACTCCACTCGGGTGACCATCAGGTGATGGTCGCACTCTTGATAAAAAGTAAACCTCAAATGACCTAAATTGGTCAAAGAGGGTTGATCCCCTCCGAAAGGAAGGTGAAGGCACAAGATAAAGGGGAAAGAGGCACCCAGAGAAGATAAAATGCATTAAGAACAAAATGAAAAAAAGTGAGGTGGCTTACCTCAATGAAGACAAATTAACGTATTAATACCTGAACCCACTTTTATTACTATTAGCAGTGCCTAATAGTGCTTGTAGCCACAATTAAGGCGCCTCTATTTGTGGCTACAAGCACTATTAGGCACTGCTATTTGGCCTGAGGAAGTGGGTATGCACCCACGAAACGCGTTGCCAGCGCAATAAAATTCTATTAATACCTGAATTTGTCTTCATAGAGGTAAGCCACCTCACTGTTTTTAATTTTATTTGTTTTTAACGTATTTTATCTTCTCTGGGCGCCTCTTCCCCTTTATCCTGTTTTTTTATGGATTTCGTCAACACGAAATTGTACGAATTGTAAATGTGAAGCAAGTGAATGCCAGAATTACAAATAGTAATCACTATATGCAACTCAGCACTTGACAAACATGGTAAGGGCAGATCATAGCAGATGGAATGGGACATGCACAGGCCGTACTCGTAAGAAAAGTTTGGTTGTCATATTTGTGAGAATACACTATGGGATCAATTCTTAAAAAGCTGTGCGTTACCAAAATGCGGTATTTTCCCCGACCAGATTTTTTTCTATTTCAGACTTTTGTGTGCTAGATTAAAACATTTTCACAGGTGCGATAGAGTGCGGTAAATTACCGAAGCCAAACTGTCGGTAACATCAGAATACTCTTCTGATGTTACCGACAGTTGGGCTTCGGTAAATTACCGCACTCTATCGCACCTGTGAAAATGTTTTATGAATTAGCACACAAGTCTGAAATACCGAATGCAGGCTTTTATGTATTTATTATTTTTTAACAACACAGGCAACTACTGTTGCCTGTGGTGTTACATGTTGTTCTCTTTTCGGAGACAGCATTACAATATAAGAGGCATCCCAACTTCCCTTTAGATTTTACTTGGAGCATTTGAATAAATTGTGTATATTTTGAAAATCGACAGCCTTGTCGTCCGTTTATGGTTAGCTGGTCCACCACCGCAACCAAAACATTTTAAACTTTTTAGCTACTTTTATACTTTCGGCGCCTCTGTACACCTTGACGCATCCCTTTAGATGTACATGTTTTGCTACACTGCCTCTGCTTGCCCTGAATCCATCTATTAGTCTTACTTAAAGAGAATCTGTACTGTCCGATTTGTACAATAAAAAAATACCAGTTTTAGGCAGTATTTACAAACAAAAAACATGGCCACTAACCAGGAAATGGTGCGTGTGTGCGTGTTTTTTACCTACGTAACAACTTCATTATTTCTTTAGTGTTGTCAGGTGGCTTAGTGTGGTTTTAGTCGGCACATTTGGAACAGGTTGCGACTGAATAGCAGTGCTTGCAGGTGGTTTACCAACAGCCAAGGCACGGTCTTACAAGCAAATGAAGAGTTTACCTTTATAATGTCTAGGCCTCCTATGAGCTCGCCCTTCACATACAGCTGTGGGTACGTTGGCCAGTTGGAGTAGGTCTTCAGTCCTTGCCGCACCTTAGAGACAGAGCAGAGACATGTCAGGGACAGTGATGTGCCACAGAGGTGCAGCAGCTAGAATTTAAACAGCAGAATCAACCACAAAGTTCAGAAGTTTCTCGAGGACTCTGGAACGAGATAGCTGAACCTCCATCCAACCTAAATCTCACAACCATTAACGTGGAACGCAAAGTTCAATCATTATTCTGGTGTTTAAAGTGAACCCGAGATGAAGCTCTGGTCAAAAAGGAAATTCCTAAAAAGAGGGAAGCCTCTTGATCCTATACGGCTTCCCGTGTCCTCCTCATTCCTGCCACCAGGGCTGTGGAGTCGCTACAAAAATCATCCGACTCCTCAGTTTATGAAACCACCGATTCCAGGTACCAAAACTGCTCTGGCTCCACAGCCCTGCCTGCCACCGCAGGAGCAGCCCAGCAAACTGCGCAGTACAGCCGTGTTCATGTTAGAAGAGGAGAGGGGCCCCGATCAGATTTCCAACAAACCCTTGCAGTGTTCTTCCCCAAAAAATTTTCAGCCGGGTGGCAGAAAAATCTAACCGGGTGGAGCAGGACAGCGAAGCGCGTCATCTGTGACCACCGGATAAAATTTGTAAACGGTGAACAGAGGCGCCAACAGGATAAAATGTGTTAAAGTTTTAAAAATTGCTATGGAGGCTGTGGTGGACTCGCCTCCCAAAAGCAGGCATAAAACTGTCAGTTTCCGTGAAAACCTATTTATTAACATACTGCAAAAAACAAGGGGTTGCAACGCGTTTCACAGGTATATTCCTGCGTCTTCAGGAACTAAACAACGGAGTATTGAACCGCCAGCTGTCATAAATACACCTTTAAATCTCCCCACCTGCAATTACAGTGGTTGCCTAAAGGGTAACCCTGGTTTGTGAGTATTACTTTACTTACTTTCATTGTTCTCTCCTATCCAGTACATCCTACACTAGATTGGGCTCTCGGTATCTTTTCTTTTTAAAACATAGCAAAGAAATGAACAGCGCTACTTAAAAACAGATGAGTGCTTACCTGCAAAAAAGTGCACACCCCACTCATGGGATTCAAATACACAATGAGCATACACATGACCTGTCTACCACTTGGAGGATGTTAGTTTCCACTAACCCCTTGCATGCAATTTGTTAGGTACTTGTCCCTCCCACTGTCGAAGAAGTCTTTCCTCCATGGGAGGGGACCTAACACTAACTAAATTCTACCTATGCATATGCATAGCCTGGGCGCGCTACCAGTAAAGTTAAGAATTGCGCAAAAAAAGTGGGATCAGCGCATCACCAGGCCGCCTCTGAATGGCCTCAGCTCAGAGATGCGCTGAGCCCCCCCAGAAACTACAAACTTTTTTTGCGCAATTCTTAACTTTACTGGTAGCGCGCCCAGGCTATGCATATGCATAGGTAGAATTTAGTTAGTGTTAGGTCCCCTCCCATGGAGGAAAGACTTCTTCGACAGTGGGAGGGACAAGTACCTAACAAATTGCATGCAAGGTGTTAGTGGAAACTAACATCCTCCAAGTGGTAGACAGGTCATGTGTATGCTCATTGTGTATTTGAATCCCATGAGTGGGGTGTGCACTTTTTTGCAGGTAAGCACTCATCTGTTTTTAAGTAGCGCTGTTCATTTCTTTGCTATGTTTGATTGATTTATTTCTGGTCAGCTGCTCCCAATTATTAGTGTATCTTTCCTTTTTGCCCGGATAAAATCCGAATGAGTTTCATTCGGATTTCATCGAATTACAACACCTGAGCGGGTGTGTGTGCGGGAGGGGGGCATGTTAAACTTACCCAGCAGCCTTCTTCCTTAACCAGTCCCACGGCATGTCACGTGACTACTACCCTTCCTCCTCCAGCCCGAAAGGAGGAAGCGTAGTAGTCACATGACGCAGTGTGGTGCAGGTTAAAGAAGTAAGCTCATGGGTAAGTTTGAACCCAGCTGATCCCTGGTGCGCACACACACGGAGAGGCGTAGTGCCAGATGACGGTGCGGCTATGGCTGCAATGCTCTAGTCCACCCCCTGTGTAAAGGTAATTTGTGGTTCCGGCGATTGCCAGACCAGAATTACTTCTCCCTCTGAGTTGCTACGCCTCAGACAGGAAATAGTATGGTGATTCAGCGTCAGCACGGTGAGCCATCATTTGGCTTGCCCTGCGCCTAACTGCCAGGGCAGCATACTAATACATACCTGTGGGGCGGGACGGAAATGTAGGGCTTGGAGCTTCTATAACAAATCCAACTGAAATGACTGAAATGGAACTATAATGTAGGCTTAGCACTGCTTTATAAAATTTCTGAGCATTCATGGCCTTGTAAGTACTAAAATGCTTTGGCTGTGAAACATAGAACAAATACTAAAACAAAGGCTTATGCACACAATCCCTAATACTGGCAATAACCAACAGCAAAGCAAAAACGTAGTGTCTTAAGGTGCCCATACACTAGCACGATTTCCCACCGATAGATATAAGATTCGATCACTGATCGAATCTGCTGTGAAATTGATAATGCAAACGCAGACCAAACGACCTATTTCCATCCAAAGTTGATAGATTCCGTCGATCTGCCCAGGCGGAATATTTCGCTCGATCGCCGGTGGGTCGGGAAAGCGTCCTTAGCGGCGTTCGATACGCGGCGACAGATGCAGAAATACTATTTCTGGTTGAACTCGATGGACGTATGTCTTTTCAACCCAAATAACTCTATAACGAACCATCACCTGTCCGGCCGGCGCGAGTCCCCGCTGTCTCTCACTCCCATCCTGTGATAAAGTGCAGTTCAAACAGTAGAGGGCGCTCTACTGAAGCAAAGCGAAGATGGAGGAGTACACTGGAAGAAATGAGACTGTGGGCACTTGGGACTTGCGTCGGCAGACAGGTTATGTATTGCTGCTGGCCGGGGAAGCAGGGTCGCGAATCGATTCAAAATCTGTTTGCAGTGTATAGGCAGCCATTAGATCTCTCTCTGATCAGATTCAAACAGAGAGGGATCTACCTTTTGGTCGATCTGGTGGCAATCAACCACTATATGGCTGCCTTTACAAGCATTTCAGAAGAGGCGGGCCAGCTGGGACGGCAGTGAATATTAATAAGGATTAGAGGCTCACAGCTCAGCTCTCTCCTAGCGACAGTGTCAGCAGCATAGAGTGTGAGGAAGATCGTCCGCTGTACCTCTGTAGCATAGCATAGCAGTGCTGACAAGCCACATATAGAATAGCAGTACTGGCACCACCCATCCACATCCTGTAGAAGCCAGCTAGCAGTCATTCACTGGCTACCAATCCAATTGCTGCATCAGGTGACACTGCTGTCCAACTGGGCGGCAGGCTGTCACCTGGGTATGCTTCACTGTCTACTGCACAAAGACGTTCTTCAAGCGACGCACGACAATGGCTGCTGCTGGGATTTCTCCTCCAGGCATGATTGGAGGCGATCAATACCTAGATTCCATGTAGTGTTTTTCAACATCTTTTTATGTATGTTCCGGCCCCCCAGGGCAGTCTGAAGTATGCTGACCTGGCCCTTGACCGAAAAAGTTTGGGGAACTCTGCTTTACAGGATCCAGAGGCATGCCTCTTCTCAGGCAAGTATTTCCTTTTTGAAATATTTGAGTACACCTTAAAGGGATACTGTAGGGGGGGTCGGGGTAAAATGAGTTGAACTTACCCGGGGCTTCTAATGGTCCCCCGCAGACATCCTGTGCCCACGCAGCCACTCACAGATGCTCCGGCCCCGCCTCCAGTTCACTTCTAGAATTTCAGACTTTAAAGTCTGAAAACCACTGTGCTTGCATTGCTGTGTCCTTGTTCCCGCTGATGTCACCAGGAGCGTACTGCGCAGACACAGGCCATACTAGGCCTGCGTAGTACGCTCCTGGTGACATCAGCGGGATCGAGGACACGGCAACGCAGGCGCAGTGGTTTTCAGACTTTAAAGTCTGAAATTCCAGAAGTGAACGGGAGGCGGGGCCAGAGCATTGGGGAGTGGCTGCGCGGGCACAGGATGTATGCTGGGGACCGTTAGAAGCCCCGGGTAAGATCAACTCATTTTCCCCCGACCCCCCTACAGTATCCCTTTAAATTAAACCATCAACCACTTGTGTCCAAGGGAATGTTATTCCGTGTTAGCCATCAGTAAAAGAAAGAAGTTGATGATACCATTTATTGGCTAACTTAGAAGAAAAGGAGTAAGCTTTCGGGTATGAAGGCGTCCTCAGACTCGATTCCTGTGTATAGGCTGAGGAAGGCTTCATAGCCGAAATTCCTTTTCTTCTAAGTTAGCCAATAAATGGTCTCATCCTGATTCTTCCACGTGTGTCCCCAAACCCAAATGTAGCCATCAGAATAACATCAGTTTTACACTAAGGAATGACTCATCAATAGTCCCTCAGCATTTGCTGGGTGCCGATACGGGGAGAGAGGCAGCAGATGGGGAATGAGATGCTAATAACCCCGCATTGAATGCAAAGGTTATGCAGCTTGGAACTGAACCAATCCAATGCATTTCCTGACAAATCTCACTGGCCCAAATCCAAGTCACAAACTGTGTGCATTTAAAGGGAACCAGAGACGAAGCACCCTAATGTATTTTACCATAATTATCAGTGGGAACATTAGAGAAAACACCTACTCTGCTCTCTGTTTCATCCTTCACTGCTCAGCCTGCTTGTTATCAGCCCTGATAAAATCCCCACGTGAGCATTCAGCCTGGCTTTGCTCAGGAATCATTATAGCCGAGTCTGTCTTCTCTGATGTCCATGCAAGCCCAAGCCTGCCCCCTTGTGGCTCTGCTTTCCTGTTCTGTATACTGCAGCATCACAGAGAGCTGTTATGAGATGGGAGGAGCTGCTGGTGCCCAGGAAGGAGCTATGCCGGTGTCTGCTAAATATCCAGTAGTGGCTGGATAGTCTAATAGTTAAGGGCTCTGCCTCTAACACAGGGGACCTGGGTTCGGATCCCGGCTCTGCCTGTTCAGTAAGCCAGCACGTATTCAGCAGGAGACCTTAGGCAAGTCTCCCTAACACTGCTACTGCCTATAGAGCGCGTCCTAGTGGCTGCAGCTCTGGTGCTTTGAGTCCGACAGGAGAAAAGCGCGATATAAATGTTCTGTGTTTGTTAGCTAATGTAAGGGTATATTGAAATGTATGTATTTTTTATCTAGATTTGTTAGTCATAAGAGGTTTTTAGAAATGGTGATTTCATTTTGCACAAAGCCAACTAAATAATGTGCTATTCTGATGAACTGTGTTTTGCATGGAGTTTTAGTAAAAAAAAAACAAAAACAAAACACAAACAATGGCACACCAGAGCAGCGAAAATACCAAGTATAGTATTTATATAGTATTTATTTTTGTAAAAATAGTATTTATTTTGTAAAATCTATCGGGGGGATATGTTTATTTTGTGCCAAAGTGTTCATCTCCGGTTTCCTTTAAAGAGAAACTCCAACCTAGAATTGAACTTTATCCCAATCAGTAGCTGATACCCCCTTTTACATGAGAAATATAATGATTTTCACAAACAGACCATCAGGGGGCGCTGTATGACTGATTTTGTGCTGAAACCCCTCCCACAAGAAGCTCTGAGTACCACGGTACTCTGGGCAAACTGCCACAATGTAACAATGTTCACAGACAGGAAATAGCTGTTTACAGCTGTCTCTAACAGCCAAAACAGCTAGGAGCAGCTACATAACCTGTCCACAGTAACAATGTCACCATGTAATAAATGTCAGATTGTAAATCGGGGAGAGGAAAGATTTTACAATGAGCAAACACTGACTAAATCATTTATACATGTTAAATGTGGGATTTGTAGTTTAAGAACAAAGTCTTTTGGAGACCAGAGTAAATCATTTAAAAGGATGTTGTTGTTTATTTAGGCATTATTGATCTTCCATGAATATTCAAAAATAAATCAATAAAGGTACAAATCTTAGTTACTTCATAAATAGTTACAAAACATAAAATAATGAAATTGCTGAGTAATCTGTAAGTAGATTTATAAAAAGCCTATTGTTATAGCTTGCGTGTTTGCTTGTGTGCGTGTGTGTGTGTGATGCTGAAGGAAGAAGGAATGACTGACTCCCGCCTAAAACTCGATACATAATGAAATGGGAGGATCCCATAATGCATTACAATCCTAACTCTGGATGGTCTATTCGAATAATGCTGTAGTCTCTATTGGTCGACTACTGAACCTAGCTGCTTTAGTTAACTGTTCATTTATCACAAAGAGAACACATGTTCCATTCTGGCTGAAACCAGAACTGGCAATCTTCTGGTATGCCTTGGCCAGAGATAATGAGAAACATCTGTTTGACCAAGCTTCTTATTCCACTATGGGGGGATGGTTAGCCTGTACATTCCAAGTGAGGGGGGTAGTCTATAGACATCCTGGACAAAGTCTTATGTTAAGATTACCACTAAAGACTTGTTCCCCTATGCTAGATAATCGAAGATTTCTTTTCAATCAAGCTTATCAATATCACATATATAATTGATCTATAGCTTTGATATCTCAATCGCGTCACATCCAATATAGATAATTCTCCTTCTCATCACAGCAGGGCCCTAGCTATGTAGAGAGCTCAAATCATCACATATTTAGATTACTCGATCAAAATCTCAAAACAACTTATTACAATACATAATTATGGTAAAAAAATGAAGCACTTTTTTACTACATCATTTTCACTGGAGTTTCTCTTTAAGGTGAACGTAAGCTGAATTATTAGGGCCTTGCTGACTGACGCCGTCGATATGACATATCGAATGCGTCATGGAGTTACCAACGCTAGTTCTTCGCAAACCAACCAAACTGACAGTTTTTGGTTTAAATACACTTTTTTTTTCCCTTCGCCAAAGGGCTGGAGAAATCTTTTCATGGTCAGTGAATTAGCCTCCTGTTGAAAAGATTCTCTGCCAGCACAGGGGACCCCCTGAGGTGTTTATGACCTCATCCATCAGGTGATGGGTAGATATCCGTTGACAGAAGCTCATAAATTGTAGCTTTCTCCAGCCTGATCGGCACCGACCCACCAGGAATCCGACACCTAGCTGCCTTGTGGCCTGAGTTGAAAGGAGACAGGAATGATCCTTATCACGCCATCTGGGCACCCAAAGATTCAACAAAACTGTAGAAACTGTATTTAATAAATAGGCACAGTTTGGTAATATTTCTGGTGTTCCCAAGATCGCAGTTCCCTCAAATTCACGGAGTTTATTAGATTCCACATGACACTGGTCCTGAGAGATTTTCAGCCCTCTGGATCTTTCGGAACCAGTGCCAGTAAGGTGAAAGGGGGGATGGTGCTATTAGCGATCCAGACTCCTCGTGTTTGGTATTAGCAGATTCACACACTTACGCTGATTGTGAATATTCATTCGGGTTCTTGATATTACCTACGGGCATGCTGAGAGCGGGCAAAATATGAATTGGCCCAAAACCTCTCCCTGCCTAAGGGGGCATTGCCTTATTCAAATTGCAAGGCTGGACTTGTACGTGTCATAACTCCCCCCACTTACAGTGAGGAACAAAACTGACATGACACAAAATTCCAGGGTCCTTTACCTTCAATCTGATGCCTAGTAACATCCTGGCAGCCCGCAAGGACGCGGGCAAACCCTCCCTCTTGGAACTTCCTAACAAAGGCCTGTTGGCCGCATGGCAACCGCCATTTTGGGACTTTCGCCAAAGACTTGCGATTGCCGCATGGACTACCAATAACGGTATTTGAACTGTATATTAAGACATTCTGTTTCTCTTCCTCTCTTCTCTCTGTCCAATCAATCTGTTCTAAAATAAGCTGTGTGTATGTAGTTTAGAAATAAACTAACGATTTTATCGTTCAGTCTTGTGCCTGTTCTGGTCATCTGATTGCTGCTATAACGAATCTGCCCTCTGAAGAGTCAGTCATACTACCGCATTGTTTTATGATTTGCTTATAAATTGTTGATTTGCTAGCTAGGTTGTAAATAACCGTTTCTTCATTCTAGGATTAGCTAGTACCAGATTTCCTGTGCGAAATCGATAACTTTCGTTTCTCGATTGTACATACAATTCGAGATTGCATCATATAGGGACCCAGTAACCTTTCTTTAACGTCACATTGCTCACAGTCTTTAAGCCGTCGGAAGTGATTATTCCCCGAACGGTGACTTGAGCGTGTTGAACGTGATTGGGCTGGCTACCGTCTTATGATAGCGTTGGGGTCTCTTCGCCCTAGTTGGAGACTGTCTGCTCCATTCATCCAATCAGACAGTGGTGGCAGTGTATTTATCCGATTTCCAGCGCGAAATCGATATTTTTAGTTTACAGATTGTATATACAATCAAAATTGTACATGTATGGGCACCTCCAACCAATCTTAACCGTTTACTACGCACACAGTGAATTTGCCTCCAGCAGCCTCTAGTGCATGAGACCTGCATGGCAACAGTGGCCTAGTAATACGGGATTGGGGATGTTTGTCCCATTACATATTGTCGGCAGCTGCGCGACCAGTCTTTATTGTCAGTCTGTTCACCGTACTTCCTGCGTATGCTAACGGGAGCAGATTAGACGGGATTGGCACGCTCTGTCGCCCTTTTCTTCTTACCTCTGACGATCCAGCAACCGGTCTCGTTGTCCGTCTGCGCCCGTACTTCCTGCGTACGCTAACGGGAGCAGATCTCGACGGGATCGCGGGGGCTGGATTGTCACACTGACCATCTCTAATAAGTAGTGCTGTGGCGCAATTTACAAGTAGTAAGGATCGGTATACACTGCTGATAATTTACCATCAGTATAAACACACAGTAACATTTTATTCCAGACACACAAGTTGTATATACTGTTGCCATAGTTTATATCAAAGTTTAAAAAAAAAAAAAAAAACTGCAGACTGGATGTAGGGACGATCAATGATTTGCAAATAGTTAAACGTTTATGCAAATGTATGTACTTTTTATGCAAATATGAGCAGTTTGAAAATTTACCAATCAATTTAAACCTGTGTTGGACTTAATTTCTCCATTTTTAAGCTGCATATATTTGCATAAAAATGTACATACATTTGCATAAACTCTGGCATATACATCATTGATTATCCCTAAATGGAAGTGATAGATAATATTTAATGGCATTCAGTTACAAATATGGCCTGTATGGAAAGTATGTAGAATGATTGTACCAGGGTGGAGTAACCCTCCTCCTCCTCTCTGGACTTTACAGTCCAAACTCAGACAATTCTAGCTGCACTTAAACTCACCTCTTCATCCTCCAGGATGTCAAAAGTGTCGTAGTCCACTCTGAAAAGAAGGAAAATGGAGAGAAAGGGTTAAAAACAGTGTTATGAACACATGTTAACTATACTTTTTAACCATTTCGGGACCGGACGCCTAACCCCCCTTAAGGACCAGGCATTTTGCGGTGGGGGTTGCGCTCATTGTGGGGGGGGGGGGGGGTTAGTCAGGTGGCCGGATCCCCTCTGTGGTTGGTGGGCAGTGTCCCCCCATGGTGGCAGGTGTCCCCCATTTTGCCAGCAGCCGTCACTCACCTTCCAGGCTCCAGCAATGAACCGCAGTAGCACCCTTTTCTCCGGCCGGCATCTCTGCTCCTAATGCCGCTCTGTTCCGGGTCGCGGCTTGATGATGTCATCAAGCCGGGACCCGGAACGGAGAGGCATTAAGAGCAGAGATGGGCGGCCAGAGCAGAGGGGGGCGCCGAACGACGCTGGAACGGCAGGGAGGTGAGTGAATCCTCTTCTCTCCCCCCCCCCCCCCGCCAACGTGATCACTACGATCCGCCAGCGATCGTAGTGACCACGTGATCAGCAGCCATACGCGATGGCTGCTGATCACTGAGGGGAGATGTCAGTTGTCATATGACAGCTTAATCTGCCCCACTCCGGTGCGCACTATCGCGTCGGGAGGGTTAGTTAGCGCGAACGTTGAATCAACGACCAGCCAGGGCGGCAGCACCACCTGCTGGACGTAGATTCAACCTACGTCGGTCCCCAAAAGGTTAAACACCAGTACATAAATAGCTTCATTCTTATCCCTAAATCTGATGCAGTTCGCTATACATGACTGCATGGTGTGCTGAGTGGACAGTGTGGCTGTAAGCGAAACTGAACTGGTTAACTTGCAGGTGCCATAATCTGCATACCCAAATCCCATTATTTTAGTAGAGCTTAGCATCAGCTCATCCTGCTAGCCCAAGCTCCAGAATGTGCTGTCTGTGTTTTCAGAATTGTTTATTTCGCCAAGCATGACAGGGTCATGTCCGGAATTGGGTTCGGCACGATACATAGAAGGTGCAAGAGGTCGAAGAAAGATGCAGTTTACAGAGCTACAGTAACACAGTGATAGGGAAAGGCATAATACATACATACACACTAAACCATCAGCAGCACTAAAAAACATAACGAAACTAATAGGTTCTACTGAAGTGAAAAAAAGCAGGAGAAAACGTATGATAGGTTCAATTCAATTATCATTGTCCGTTTGACAGGTTGTCCGAAGCCATTGCTCTAGTCATAACTCTGGAGGTAGTGGAGCGCTGATGGAGGGTGGAAAAATAGAGGAAGTTCAGGAGGCTAACGGCCGAAGAGAAAAAAAGAAAAAAAAAAAAAAAAAAAAAAAAAAAAAAAAAAAAAGAGTTCCTATGTCTGGTGGTCTTGGTGGATATGACCCGCAGCCTCCTGCCCAGAGGTAGTGGGCTGAAGAAGCGCTGACCTGGGTGAGAGGGGTCACTTGCAATCTTCAGTGCCCTTGTGTTGTACAGGTGGGCAAGTGAGGGCAGGGGTCTTCCAATGATCCTCTCTGCCGATCTGATGACCCTCTGTAATTTGTGCCTGTCGCTGGCGTTGCCAGTCCGGGACTGAGGGGCAGAGGATCGATTCGATTGTGGCAGTGTAGAAACATGTCAGAATCTCCTGGGCCATGTCAAACTTCCTCAGCTGATGGAGGAAGTAAAGTCTCTGCTGGGCCTTTCTCTGGGTGGCAGTGATGTTGGGCCTCCAGCTGAGGTCACATGAGATGGTAGTGCCCAGGAGACGTGCGCAGGACACTCTAGCCACTTCTGTACCATCTATGTAGATTGGAGAAGGTGTGGGAGCAGACCTCCTAAAATCGATGATCAGCTCAATGGTTTTGGCTGTGTTGAGCACAAGACTGTTCTCTTTGCACCAGTGACATATCATCTCCACCTGCTGCCGGTACGCCTGAAAGTTATCCTTGGTGATGAGACAGACAATGGTGGTGTCATCAGCAAACTTAATGGCCTTGACAGAGTCTGCTGTGGACCTACAGTTATTCGTGTATAAGGAGAATAGCAGTGGGGACAGGACGCAGCCTTGGGGGGCCACCGTGTTGGTGATCATCTCACGCGACTAGATATCTCCCAGCTTGACGACCTGGGACCTATTGGAGAGAAAGTCCATGATCCATAGGCGAAGGATGGGATGGACCCCAAGTGCAGCAAAATCCTCCTGGAGAATGCGTGGGCATATGGTGTTCAATGCTGAGCTAAAGTCCAGGAGCAGTATTCTGGCATATGGCAGGTGTTTGTTGATGAACTCCAAGCAGATATTTATGGCATCGTCAGTGGACCTATTTTTCCTATAAGCGAACTGAAGTAGGTCCAGTAGGGGCAGGGTAGAGAGGTTGAGGATGGATAGGACCACTCTCTCCAGGGTCTTCATGATGACGGACGTCAGGGCTACAGGCCTAAAGTTGTTGAGGTCAGAGACATCATATTTCTTGGGGACAGGTATGATGGTGGACCTCTTTAAACAAGTGGGGACTTTGCCTTCCTCCAATGACTTGGTGAAGATGGTGGAGAGGATGGAAGTAAGTTGCCATGAGCAGGTTGTAAGGCACAATAGAGATACGCCATCAGGCCTTCCTGGCGTTTAGCGTGGACAGGAGGTGCAGGACATCTGCCTCGTCCACCACCAGAACACCCTTGCTTGGGGCGTTTATGGGGGCCGGAGGGAGAGTGTGTGGTCGTGGGTGCCCCTCCGGGTCTGCCTGCCGCTCAAACCTGCAGTAGAAATTGCTGAGTTTTTCTGCCAGCTTGGAACTGCATGTTGGGGGGGGGGGGGGAGGGAGGCTTGTAGTTAGTTGCAGCCTTGAGCCCTTTCCAAACAGCTCATGAGTCATTCGATTGCAGGTTCTGCTTCAGGGGTCAGCTCTCCCTCTGCAGATCCCTGATGGAAGTGAGCACTACTGGACCTGTACTTAGACGTTGCGGTACGCTTCACAGAGCCACAGCGAGACTGAGAACGGATGCTGTGCAAGCAATAGACTTCACAGAGCCACAGCGAGACTGAGAACTGATGCTGTGCCAGGGGCGGACTGACAACTCATGGGGCCCCCGGGCAATAAATTATGGGGCCCCCATACCAGTGTTTCCCACCTTTCATGCTATTTTTTTACAGACTAAGATATAATAATTTACTGACAACAGATATTTTATATTGATAAAAACCCCTGCGCCGCGCATAGAAAAATGGGTGTGGTCACGTAACAGAATGTGGGCGTGGTCATCGGTAGGGCAAAATATACATGACCTTAGCAGTGGTGTAAAAGGTCTGCCGGGGAAGTTTGAACTCTGCCGTAGTGCTTCCCCCCAAAATACATGTAATCTGACAGCATTTCACCAAAAATCCATACAATTTGGCAGAGGTTCCTCCAAAATACAGATAATATGGCAGTCGTTCCCCCAAAATAGACGTAATCTGGCAGCAGCGGTTCCCCCAAATACACATAATTTGGCAGCGGCTCCCCAAAACATGCGTAATCTGGCAGCGGATCACCGAAAATACATGTAATCTGGCAGCAGTGGTTCCCCCAAAATACACAATCTGAAAGCAGCGGTTTCCTCCATTATACACAATCTGGCAGCAGCAGTTCCCACAAAAATAGGTGCCCCCAGTATAGGTAACCAGGTCAAAAGGTATCCACAGTGGAAGTAACCAGGTGTATAGGTTTTCCCAGTGCAGGTATCCAGGTCTATAGGTGTCCCCAGAATAGGTAGCCAGGATTATAGGTGTCCCCAGAATAGGTAGCCAGGTCTATGGGTGCCCCCAGTACAGATCGCAAGGTCTATAGGTGTCTTCTGTATAGATGGCCAGGTCTATAGGTGTCCCCAGTATATGTAGCCAGGTCTATGGATGTTCCCACAGTATATGTAGCCAGGTCTATGGATGTCCCCAGTATATGTAGCCAGGTCTATAGTTTTCCCCAGTACATGTAGCCAGGTGAATACGTGTCCCCAGTATATGTAGCCAGCTGTATAGGTGTCCCCAGTATTTGTAGCCAGGTGTATAGGTGTCCCCGGTATACGTAGCAAGGTGTATAGGCGCCCCCAGTATAGCCAGGTCTATAGGTGTCCCCAGTATATGTAGCAAGGTGTATAGGTGCCCCCAGTATTTGTAGCCAGGTGTATAGGTGTCCCCAGTATATGAAGCAAGGTGTATAGGTGCCCCCAGTATAGCCAGGTCTGTAGGTGTCCCCAGGAGGGGAGGCAGCCAGTGAAAGGGAGCTGTGGACAGAGCGATGGAGAAGGGGGGGGGGGGAAGTCCCCCCCCTTCCCTCACCTTAGGGCCCCCCTTCCTGCCTCTCCCCTCCAGAATTATTGAAGTGTCCGTGCAGCGTCTGACAGCGGGCAGGGACTTACCGATGTACAGCCACCGGAGGGAGCTGTGATCTGTGCGCCGCAAGTCTGGTCTTGAGTAGACCAGACTAGCGGCGCACAGATCAGCGCTCCCTCCAGTGGCTGTAACAGCGGTAAGTCTCCGCCTGCTGTCAGCCGCTGCACCAACACTTCAAAATTCCGGAGGGGAGAGCCAGGAAGGGGGGCCCCAAGGTGAGGGAAGGGGGGGAGACTTCCCCGCTGTTCCCACAGCTCCCTTTCACTGGCTTTCTCCACTCCTGCTCGGGGTTCTCTGGCGGGATACCCCCCCCCCCCTGACCACGGGCCCTCGGTCCGTGCCCGAGTGCCCGAATGGTCAGTCCGCCCCTGTGCTGTGCAAGCAATAGGCTTCACAGAGCCACAGCGAGACTGAGAACTGATGCTGTGCAAGCAATAGGCTTCACAGAGCTACAGTGAGACTGAGAACTGATGCTGTGCAAGCAATAGGCTTCACAGAGCGACAGCGAGACTGAGAACTGATGCTGTGCAAGCAATAGGCTTCACAGAGCCACAGCAAGACTGAAAACTAATGCTGTGCAAGCAATAGGCTTCACAGAGCCACAGCGAGACTGAGAACTGATGCTGTGCAAGCAATAGGCTTCAGAGAGCCACAGCGAGACTGAGAACTGATGCTGAGCAAGCAATAGGCTGTGTGTGATGCGCAAATGGAGGAAGTTGAAGATGCATATATGCAGACAATGCATGAAGTGGCGAGTAGGTGAGTTACCCCTCCTTAATTCTTCAGCTGGAGACTTATCCAGGGAGGGAGGAAGAAGGGAAAATTTTAAGAATGCGGCCCCTGGTACGCAGCATGCGGCCTGGGCCTTGCAAAGTTTGCCCAGCCCTGGTTTAGCCTGTCTAATTCCCCCTAACCTGTGACTAATCACAACTTTAATTTTATCTCTCAGCTGTGTCAGCTGGCAGCCTCGGCAGCTAACTGGTAAACACAGGATATTAACCCTACGCCTAAACACCCAACAAATTCATGGCAAGATCTATATCAGCTGTAATAAAGATATATTTTTTCTTTAAAGTGAACCTCCAGCCTAAATATCTACTCAGCAGCACTGAAAAGGCTTGGTGTTTATTTAACAGGTTCACAGCATCAGAACTTTGTTTTTCTTACCCAAGCCTCATTTTTAGCTGCACAGAAGAAAACTGCCCGGGCATTTTTCCCCTGACGCTGTGCAAAACATGATGGGATTTCTGATGAGGTTGTTCTCCTTCTGCTGTTTCGGTGCAATTTTTTTATTTTTTTTATTTTGAATTTGAGATTTGAAGCCTAACGCACGCAGCTGGGAGGGATGATCAGTACACAGAACAGTTGGAACTGTGTCTCATGCTCCCTGTCCCCTCTTTTCAACCAAAAAATGACTGCCCCATGAAAAAGATGGCTGCCCCCATGCAATCACAAACATTTGCCTGTTCTTTTAAAACAGGGTGGGTAAGAGATTATATTATCTATTTTAATTAACATAACTAATGTAACTTAATGACACTGTTTGTTTTGTTTAGCTTGAAGTTCCCCCTTTAACCACTTCAGGACCACAGGCTTACACCCCCTAGTGACCAGGCCATTTTTCACAATACAGGGCTGTGCAGCTTTGCCAGTGTGCTGCACAGCCATAACAGTTACCACACAAATGAATTTTTTCTCCTTTTCTTGTCCTTAACAGGACACTCTTTAGGAGGTCTCTGATAGCTGTTGCGATTTTATTATAGCGAGACTAAAAGAGGCCTTTTGCTCCCCTCCTTCCTACTCTCTTTGTCGTCCGCAATCGCCATAGGACGGTGATTGGCTCCCTTACCCGCCTCTCATCAGCCTATGAGAGAGCACACATTAGGAGCCGCTCTGATGGACAGCCGAGTGTCCCTCGTACAGAGCTGCAGGAGTTTGCAGCGCTGTACAATTGTAAACAAAGGGGATTTCTTTCCCCTTATGGCTGGAAACTGTCTGCTAGCCACGATCGCAGCTAGCAGGCTGACCGTGGAGCGGAACTCCGTGAACAATCAGGGAATGATCGCGCATGCCCGCGCGCGTTCCTTGCTAAACTGCAGTTCCAGGACTTGACGCCAATCGGCATTAGGCGGTCCTAGGGCTGCCGCTGCGTTCACGCCCATTGGCATGACGCGGTCATTAGGTAGTTAAAGGTTAGTATGATGTTGCTTATCTTTTAGAGCAGAGAGGAAGTTCTGAGTTCAGGTCCACTTTAACCCACAGAGGCTTCATATGAGTCATCTCATTTGAGATAAACGCACTGCTTTTCACCTCAGTCATCAAGACTCGTTGTGCTGTAATTACTTGGAATGCTTTGATTTCTCTCTGCTAGCAGAAAATATAGAAACTAAAAAGCAGAAGTCCTCTGTTACACACACTGCCCCCTAGTGACAAGTGGCCATAATTACACATTACAGCAGTGCTAATTAGAAGCAGGGAAATGTAACAAATTAGAAAAAAATGGTAACATTTGCCTGGAGCTTTTGTAAGCAGCCTATTAATTTAGAAGCTTGCAAGATTTTGCACATATTTCACCCCTCCTGTGTAATGCCCTCCCACAACACATCCGTCACTCGCCAACCTTTGTTACCTTTAAACGCTCTCTAAAAACTCATTTGTTCCGACAAGCATATGTGCTACCTTAAAGAGAACCAGAGATGAAGCACCCTCTTGTATTTTACCTTATAAATCAGTGGGAACATGACAGTAAACACCTAATCTTCTCTTTGTTTCATTGTTCTCTGTTTAATCTGACTTATCACCTCTGAGAAGAATCCCCGACTGAGCACTGTCTAGCTTTGCTAAGGAAAGATTATAGCTGAGTCTGTCTTCTCTGGTGTCTTTTCAAGCCCAAGCCTGCCCCCTTGTGGCTCTGCTATAATGACTCAGCTATAATTATTCTCTGCAAAGCTAGACTGATTGCTCAGTCCGGGATTCTTATCACAGCTGATAACAGACACTTTTAGCAGTGAGGATGAAACAGAGAGCAGGGTAAGTGTTTTCTCTAATGTTCTTACTGATATATATGGTAAAATACACAAGGGTGCTTCCTCTCTGGTTCACTTTAAGCCACTTCCCTGTATCCTAAGACCAAATTGCACTCCTACTAGGTATCCTAAAAAACACACAGCCTCTATATTTGCTGTATACTACCCCTCCTCTTGTTTCCCCCCATTCCCTTTAGATTGTAAGCTCGCAAGGGCAGGGCTCTCTCCCCCTTTTGTGTCTTGGAAATCATTATACAATTTATTTATCATGTTACTTTTATCACTGTTACCAATTCTGTATTTTGTATCTTTTTTTGTATTTTGTCACTAATTATGTATCTTGTATATTAGTGTACACTATTGTCTGTATTATTATGTACCCCATTGTTTGTTTCTTACTTTGTACAGCGCCACGGAATATGTTGGCGCTTTATAAATCAATAATAATAATAATAATAATAAAAGGGTTTACCAGAAGGGCAATGTTGGATTGATGTGGCTCTGTAAAATGTATTAGTTACAGCAGTGTTTCGCAAACCCGTCCTCATGACCCCCAATGGTGCATGTTTTGCAGGCAGCCTCCCCTATGCACAGGTGGGGTAATTAGTGTCTCAGCTACAAGGAATCCACCTAGGTGAGACACTAATTACCCCACCTGTGCATAGGTTAGGTTGCCTGCAAACCATGTGCCGCTGGGGAGTCATGAGGACAGCTTTGAGAAACACTGGGCTACAGGCTCACTATACACCAGCGGTTCTGAATGTGCCCCTGGCTTTCAGAGGCATAAAGAGAGGATTTGCACATTCAGGAGTGATGCCTCATGGGATACCACAGTTGCTCATTTACAGCTGAATTATAGATAATACCTTCTGTTTTAAAGGACCAAAAAATATAAAATTTAAAATATGTTAACACATACAAGCAATTACTTTTCTCCTATGTTGCTGTCACTTGCAGTAGGTAGTAGAAATCTGACAGAAAAGAGAGGTTTTTGGGCTAGTCCATCTCTTCATGTGGGATTCTCAGCATGGCTTTTATGCTTTATAAAGACACTCGGGGGAAAGGATTTATACAAAGATGCTGGCAAGCCTCTCTGCTCGCTGCACACTTTTTTGGCAGTTGGACGGAGCAACTTCACTAAGTGGTTTTGAAAATAACCCCAACCCTAAAAATCCCCCTTGAGGAGATGGGCTAGGCCAAAACCTGTCAGTTCTGTCAGATTTCTATTACTTACTGTAAGTGATAGCAACATAAGAGAAAAAGTAATTTATGGCTCATTTTCTGGGTATTACAGAACGGCAACACTTATACATACACAACATTTATACCACACTACATCACCGTGCTGGGCAGCACAGTGGCATAGTGGGTAGCGCTCTTGCCTTGCATCACTGGGTCCCCGGTTTGAATCCCGACCAGGTCAACATCTGCAAGGAGTTTGTATGTGATCCCCGTGTCTGCATGGGTTTCCTCCGGGCTCTCCTATTTCCTCCCGCATCCCAAAAACATACAGATAAGTTAATTGGCTTCCCCTACATTGGCCCTAGACTACGATACACACACTACACGATACATACATCCTACCTAATAATTGGCAAGTGTCCCTGTGTCCTGTCCGTGTGTCAGTGCTTTTGCACTACTGCGCATGTCAAGCACTGACAGCAGTTGGGACAGGACGCAGGGAGAGCGGACCGGCCGAGCGGATAGGCAGGTGCGTGCGGTATGAGGGTGCGCGACGGATGGGCGGGTGCGCCACACACTCGGTGATGACAGACCTAGAGCCCGTTTTCAAACGGGCTTAGGTTACTAGTAGACATATAACTACGGTAGGGATTAGATTGTGAGCTCCTCTGAGGGACAGTTAGTAACAAGACTATATACTCTGTACAGCGCTGCGGAAGATGTTGGCGCAATATAAATACTGAATAATAATAAATAATATTTTTATCGCCCCCTTCTTATAAACTCCAAAATTGCATCAGATTGTCACAGTCGCTGCTTGGCATTGGGTGCTGCTGAACGGCGTTCATCTCTGGGGACCATTACCGGTCTATAAATCTTACAAATATGTAAGAGCAGCGTAATACATTACACTGACGCGGCAATCAATACGGCGTAGCATTTGAACCTGACAAAGGAAAAGTTGTCATAATTGAAACTGTTGGCCGAGCAGCGCTGCAAAATTCCAATCCATTAAATTGTAATACAAATGAAAACAGCGCAACAAAATAAATCACCGGCTATAGAGAAAAATAACGGGAGCAGACGAAAGTGACGTATCGCCAATATCCGGAGCCGCACATTAGTGTTTACTACAGGCAAACAAAGCGTATCAATTATATCTACCCCCGTGACGGATCACCGCCAGGCCACTCACCCCGTGTTATTGAGGATTTCCAAGATCTGCCGGCTAAATCCACACTTTGCCACCTGCAGACACACAAGAAATAATGAGGTTGTTATCCAGGTAAAAGAATAAAACATTACATACGAGGGTCACCCAGAAAGTAACAGATGTCTGCTTTTGTCTGCCATTCAAGGTACCGTATATACTAGAGTATAAGCTGAGTTTTTGTGACCAAAAAAACTGGCCCAAAAGTGGGAGTCTCGGCTTATACTTGAGTCCTAACAGCCCCTGAGTGCCCCCAGCCATGTGCTCAGTGCAGTAGTGACACCCCCCTGAACTCAGAACTTTACTCTCTGCTCTAAAAGATATGCAACAGCATAATAACCTTTCAAGAAAAACATTTTTTTGGTTACAGCAGATAGAAACACTGCAGATTAATTTCCAGATTTTCTACTTTCTGCTTTCTTGGAAGCAGAAATATGGTTAGCCTCCTGTGCTTTCAAATGAGCTTATCTGCAGTGGCAGTCAGGTGACATAAGGGAGAGATCAAAATACAACTTGTGATTAGACACAAATGAGGGGGGAATTACACAGGCTAAACTCTCTAAATATATACAGGGTGAATTTCTATCAGTATCTTTTATTGTATTACAGTTTGATATAATCATAAGGCTTACAAGAAGTATTGTGGAGAGTATAGCTTCTGTAATTCCTACCCCCGGCTTATACTCAGGTCAATCATTTTTCCCTTTTATTTTTTAGTTAAAAGATGGAATTCGGCTTATATTTGAGTATATACAGTAATCTTCCTGTGTAATGTAAGCTGCATCTGCCAGGTTAACCTCTTCTGTTCCTGCACCGCTTGTCAGGACTGCAGAATGCCGGTAACAGTTTGATCAGCAGTATTAACCTAAAGGCCCTCCCCCTCAATTCCACCAACCCATAGGTGAGGAGGGTGATGCTACTACAACAAAAATACAGGATTAATTCAAGGCCTTTTTACACTTTGTGCGATTGTATCTGCTAGCGACAAAATGGCTCTCGCAAAGCATTTCACACACTTTAGTCTATGTGGCAGACTGCATTGACAGAGAAATTGGAGACAACCGGTCTTCAATAAGTCACACCCTTCAGTCATGTGTATACTGTTTGACAGGAACTACATCAAAAAATATGTGCATCTACGCACTGCAAATGTGCCAAAAATACAAAATGTTCTATATTGCACCTCATTGACCACTCCTTTCCACAGCAGGGGTTTCCGCAACCAACCACTGACTAACAACTCTTAGGGCCCATTCACACTAGAAGCGCTTTTATGAGCGTTTTGCGATTAATTAGCACTTTTTAAAATCGCTCCCATAAACTCATTAAAATCGCAGGAAAAATCGCCGCAATCTCGCGATCGCATACATGAAAATTGCAGCAATTTTTCCCACGATTTTAATGAAAGTGAATGGGAGCGATTTTAAAAAAAGCTAATCAATCGCAAAACGCTCAGAAAAGCGCTTCTTTTGTGAATGGGCCTTTAGGGCTGGTGCACACCTGAAGTGCTTTTTTAAAACACCAGCGCTTTCAAACGTGCTTGGCTAATGTTTCTCTATGGGATGGATCACACCGGAGCAATGCGATTTTTCCCAAAATGCAAACGCTGGTCCTGCAGCATTGCTAAGGCGATTCAGCCTCAATGTATAGAATAGGAAAGTGGAAAATCGCCCTGAAAACGCTAGATCAGAGCGATTTTCCAAGCAGTTGTACTGCATATATTAAAAAAAAAAAAAAAAAAAAAAAAGCTACACAAAAGCGCTCCAAAAATCGATAGGTATAAAAAGAAAAATCTCTCGGCACATACCTAAAATCGCCATTAAGCTAGCGCTTTTATGCTGGGAATACACGATTCGTTTTTGCCTTCGTTTAAACCTTCGTTTCGATTGTGCCTTTTGTCCTTTTCGATCCCGAAATAATCGATAGTACGGTTAATATCACCACCCACGGTTTCGTTTTTTTTCGATTCTGATGGTTTCGTTTTTCCAATGATCGAAGGCTGCAAAGAAACGAAACGAAAATCCCTTTTTTCCTTTCGTTTATACCTTCGTTTTCGTTTTCGATACCCACATTTATGCAAAATAGTACAGGCACGGACTAACGAATCTACGGTATAAACGAATATATAATCGATCTGAACAGCCATCAAGCCTACCAATGGCTCGATTAGATGGATAAAGAGAGATAATATCAAACATGTTCGATCACTAGTCGTTCGTTTTTTGGGTCTATTAATCGAAACTATAATGAGATTATGACTATTTTCACATACGTTTTCAACACTCGATTCGTTTACCGAACGAATCGAAGGCTAAAACGAAGGCAAAAACGAAACGTGTATTCCCAGCATTAGGTGTGCACCGGCCCCTACTCAGAATAACCTAATGGCCACTAGGGATAGTCAATGAGATGGAAATTATTCTGAGTTGATGCACAATTATATATGCTTATGTAGCTTGAAAATGGACCAATTAAATCCCACCAAGCGCACTGCTCAAACGTGCAAGGTGGTCTTTATGTAATGGTTTCTAAACTATTTTAATTTCTCTGAACGCTGTTTTTGTTCTAACAAATCTTAAAACAAAAAAGCTGGGAACATGTTTTTAATTGACCTTTAACCTTCCTGGCGGTAAGCCCGAGCTTATGCCGCGCAGGAGGATATCTCAGCCCCTGGTGGGGCGATTCGCCCCATTTAAAGTGCTGTGCGCGCAGCTAGCACTTTGCTAGCCTCGCGCACAGCTTGATCGCCGCCGCTCTGCTGCGATCGCCCGCACGCAGCGGCGGAAGAGGGCCCCCCCGCCAGAGCCCTGCGCTGCCCGGACCAATGAGTTCCAGGCAGCGCTATGGGCTGGATCGGAGGTGTCTGACGTCAGGACGTCGGCTGACGTCCATGACGTCATTCCGATCGTCGCCATGGCGACAGGAGAAGCCAAACAGGGGAACGCGTTACATACGCGTTTCCCTGTTTGCTATAGATGTCGGCGACGATCGCACTAGAGGGACACATGCGCCCTCTAGTGGTGTTTCATGTAGCTACCACTCTGGTAGCTTTACATGAAACAAAAACAAACAAAAAAAACAAAAACGGATTTCTGCCTATTTGGCAGAAAAAAAATCAAGCGCCAGGAGGGTTAAAGGGAAAGTCCAAGCTGACAAAAAAAAAAAAAAAAAATATCTCCACTTACCTGGGGCTTCCTCCAGCCCCTGGCAGTCGTTCTGTGGTGTACGTGACGTTATCGGGTCTCTACTGCGCAGTAGCGACCCGATGACGTCGCATACACCACGTGACCCGCGCCGTGGAGCGCACATAAAGCCGACCCGGAAGCCGACCTGGTGAGGTCGGCTTTTTCAGCGCAGGACACCGGGAGTATGAGGAGCTGCGGCGAGGGCACGGAACGACTGCCAGGGGCTGGAGGAAGCCCCAAGTAAGTGGAGTTTTTTTTTTTTTTTGCAGCTTGTATGCTTCTAGCTTCAAATGAGATACCTCGTTTGAAGCTGCTTGTGTAACGTAAATCTCTAACGGGATAACTCGTTTGGCTGCCTAGCGCAGGCAAACAAGGTGCATGGGAGTAAGAGGCTATATTTACCTGTAATAGGCAGCTTCTCTTCTTCCTCCACCGACTGCTCTGAACTCTCAGCAGGTCTTCAGGGTCTTAATCACATGATATGACGTGATCGGGATACAGAAGGCAGTCTCAATGGTGGAAGAGATGGAAGAGACTCTTCGATCACTCCTCTTCCACCACCAGGTGGTGCTGTAATGCTAACACGGTCTCCTGGATCTGCTCACGTCATATCATGTGATCGGGACAGAGGAGACCTTCCGGAGTATGTCGCTGCTGCTGTGGCGGAAGAAAAAAGCGGACAGGTATGTATCAACTCTACCTGCCGCCACTACTACCCTGCCGGGCCTTCCAGGCTGGCGGAGGGCATACTTACCTTAGCAGAGGGAAGCCTCTGGATAGTCCTTAAACAAAAATAGAGACACCAAGAGCCAAATATAGTGAAGTATGTACTGGTAATAAGGGATGAAGTTGGTAGAGTAAATGCAAATATACTCACAAACCAGGGTTACCTCAAAGGCAACCACTGTATAGGCAGGTGGGGAGATTAGACCTGACCCCACTCAGGATCAAGAAGTCGCTCTCCGTAGATCAGGAAAAAAAAGGGGATGACACCTCTCCACCAGGGGTGGACTGAGAACAATGTATCAGGGATAGAAGCACCAGAAGAATAAAAATGTCTAAAAAGTTTAACATTTGTGGAGGTAGTGGTGGACTTACCTCCTCCAAACAGACACAAGATATGCCAACAAAGCTTAGAAGAACAAATCAACTTACATACTCCAGGGGAAAATGCAACCAGTTTCGCAGGTATGACCCGGCGTCATCAGGCAATAGGTAGAAGTAGGTACAGTGCTGGTTAGTAGCTGAGCTACAGACCAGCACTGTACCTACTCCTACCTATTGCTAGATGAAGTGGGGTCATACTTGCGAAACATGCCCGGGACTTCCTCCAGCACAAATCACTCCCCATCACTCCTGTGCCGCCGTCCTCCGTCTTCTGCAGCTCCGGTACCGTGCCCCCGCACTTCTGTCAGTCGGCTCCAGTGTATGCAGGAGAAGTGCGCTCTTTGTGCATCTCTCCAGCAGCTGCTGGCGAGACACGTAGAGGGCGCACTTTTCTTACGCCAGACTGGCTCTGACTGACGGCAGTGCGGGAACCCTGCAGAAGACGGCGGTGTGGGAGCGATCCGAACGTATGTGGCTGGAGGAAGCCTCATGTATGTATAAATCTTTTTGTATTCATGAGCTCTAGTACACTTAAAAGGAAATAAACATGGCAGCCTCCATATACCTCTCCATTCAGTTGTACACACATACGTACCTGCTTGTTGCCTTTCATGAAAAGGACTACTGAAGCTTTGTTTATGAGCGCTTTCAGTCTGAAAAGAAAAAAAGACTCCCATGAGACTGCTTTGCATGCAATTTCTTCTTTCTAGATCCATTGTCAACAAGAAGTAGTGGTGTGCACTACGAGCAGCTACGAGTACTCGTAATCAACATCTAAATTACACAGCACTGGCTGTGGCAGAAGGGGGTTACTTTGCCCATGTGGCCACCTTAGCCGATGTGTTTCACGTCACTCAAATTTGTCCATCTTCCAGGTTGAAGGAGAAAGCAATGGAGTGACGTGGAATGCGACGTAGAACGCATCAGCCAAGGCCTACATACTCATAGCGCACACCACTATACAGGACAGATAGAAAAGGACTGCACACACATAGCCAACACCACGCAGAAAGTTGGCTGGTTCAGGGATAAAAAAAGCACAGGCAATTATTACTTTGCCTTGCAGGAGGAGGACTGCAAACTGTTTTTATAGACTAGATGCCTGCTTTAGGAGGGGTCGCAGCATAAGGGGAAAGCATGGCCGCACATCGGCAGGGTGTGGGGGGGGGAGGGGGGGGGGGACAGTCCCCCCTCTGGCTCTTCACTCAGCGCTCCCCCTCCAGCATCTATCACTGGCAGCAGGCAGGACACATACCTCCATCCACCACCAGAGGTCCCGATCTCTAAGTGCTTCACGCTACTTCCTGTTTAAACAGGATGCAGCGTGAATCACTTAGAGGTCAGAGACCTCCATGGTGGATGGAGGTATGTGTTGCTGCTGCCGCCAGTGATAGATGCTGGAGGGGAGCGCTGAGAGGAGAGCCCAACGTGAGGGGCATTGCACATCCCCGATGGGCACTGTGGTCTTCCCACCCCAGACATCCATAAACCTCCCAGATGTGCAAGTCACTGTTAACCACACTACCATTCACCCTACCTCTCAAGCCCGCTGTCTGGGTGTCACCCTGGACTCCGCACTCTCCTTCACTCCCCACATCCAAAACCTCACAAAGTCCTGCAACTTCCACCTTCGTAGCATCTATAAGATTCGCCCTTTCCTGACCTCTGCCACCACCAAACTCCTCATCCATGCCCTCATAATTTCCCGCCTTGACTACTGCAATGCCCTGCTGTCTGGTCTCCCTATGACCCGAACAGCCCCACTGCAGTCCATCATGAATGCGGCAGCCAGAATTATCCACGACGGCGGATCCCCTCCTTGAATCCCTCCACCGGCTTCCTATCCAGTCCAGAATCAGATTCAAGATACTGTGTCTGACCTACAAATCTGTCCACAAAACCTGTCCAACCTACATTTCCGATCTTACTCAGAGGTACACACCTAGCCGCTCACTCCGCTCTTCCAATGAACTTCGCCTAACCGCCCACCGCATCACCCAGTCCCATGCACACCTCCAGGACTTCTCAAGAGCTGCTCCAACACTATGGAACTCCCTACCTCCACTCATTAGGGCAGCCCCCTCATTCAACATTTTCAAGAAAGCCCTCAAAACTCACCTTTTCACTCTGGCCCAAGTGCTCTAAACCCACAGCTGAACTCTGGTCCCCTACCTCTCGTGTCCCTACCTCTCCCTCTAGATTGTAAGCCTTTGGGCAGGGTCCTCCTCCTTTTGTGTCCTACCTGATCATGCACCTCCATTACTGTGAACCCATGCTATGCATCTGAGTGAACCTAACTTGCCTAATCTCCATGCTCCCCTCCAGTGACTAAGCATTACCTTGTACTCATACTGTGCTGCATGATCTGGTCTTTCTTGTATTCAGGTATTGTCATTTTGCCGTATATCACCCCTAAATATTGTATGTATCCCTATTTATTGTCCAGCGCTGCGTAATATGTTGGCGCTTTATAAGTACAATAAATAATAAATAGTTCATTCAGGTTTGATGGCTTCCAAGCATGGACAGCTCTTTTTAACTCACACCACATATTTTCAATTATATTCAGGTCTGGGGACTGAGATGGCCATTCCAGAACGTTGTACTTGTTCCTCTGCATGAATGCCTTAGTGGATTTTGAGCAGTGTTTAGGGTCGTTGTCTTGTTGAAAGATCCAGCCCCAGCACAGCTTCAGCTTTGTCACTCATTCCTGGACATTGGTCTCCAGAATCTGCTGATACTGAGTGGAATCCATGCTTCCCTCAACTTTGACAAGATTCCCAGTCCCTGCACTGGCCACACAGCCCCACAGCATGATGGAACCACCACCATATTTTACTGTAGGTAGCAGATGTTTTCCTTGGAATGCTGTATTTTTCCTCCATGCATAATGACCTTTGTTATGCCCAAATAACTACATTTTAGTTTCATCAGTCCACAGCACCTTATTCCAAAATGAAGCTGGCTTGTCCAAATGTGCTTTAGCACACCTCAAGCGGCTCTGTTTGTACTGTGGGCAGAGAAAAGGCTTCCTCTGCATCACTCTCACATACAGCATCGTCTTGTGTAAAGTGCGCCGAATGGTTGAATGATGCACAGTGACCATCTGCAGCAAGATGTTCACACCATTCTTTGCTTCTTTTTATCTGAGATTCTTCTTGGTCTGCCACTTCGAGCCTTAACTTGAACTGAACCTGTGGTCTTCCATTTCCTCAATATGTTCCTAACTGTGGACACAGAAAGCTGAAATCTCTGAGACAGCTTTCTGTATCCTTCCCCTAAACCATGATGGTGAACAATCTTTGTCTTTATGTCATTTGAGAGTTGTTTTGAAACCCCTATGTTGCTACTCTTCAGAGAAAATTAAAAGAGGAGGGAAACTTACAATTGACCCCTTTAAATGCTCTCTCTCTCATAATTGGATTCACCTGTGTATGTAGGTCAGGTGTCAATGAGCTTACCAAGCCAATTTGAGTTCCAATAATTAGTTCTAAAGGTTTTGGAATCAACAACATGACAACAGTGCTCAAATGTATGCACCTACCTAATTTTATTTAAATAATTATTGCGCACTTTCTGTAAATCCAATAAATGTCGTTTCACTTCTCAAATATCACTGTGTGTGTCTCCTATATGATATATTTAACTGACATTTTTTATCGTAACAACCAATGATTTATACAGGAAAATCGTGACAATTAACA
Organism: Hyperolius riggenbachi; assembly: GCF_040937935.1. Lineage (NCBI taxonomy): Eukaryota > Metazoa > Chordata > Amphibia > Anura > Hyperoliidae > Hyperolius > Hyperolius riggenbachi. The sequence goes on along the minus strand of NC_090655.1, from coordinate 19,368,374 downwards.
AGGTTGCCCAAACTTTCTTATCCCACTGTAACTATAAAATCCAAAACTTTTTTTTCTTTTTACTGCTTACTGTAAGCAACAGCATCATAGGAAAAAAATAATTATACAGCATTTTACTCTGGGAGCAATGCACTTCTTTACAGTGTCCAGGTGGCTGGATGGTGTAATGGTTAAGGGCTCTGCCTCTGACACAGGAGACCAGGGTTCGAATCTCGGCTCTGCCTGTTCAGTAAGCTGCACCTATTCAGTAGGAGACCTTTGGCAAGTCTCCCTAACACTACTACTGCCTATAGAGCGCGCCCTAGTGGCTGCTGCTCTGGCGCTTTGAGTCTGCCAGGAGAAAAGCGCGATATAAATGTTATTTGTCTTGTCTTGTGATGTCACTGACTGTCCTCAGAGGTGCTCACAATCTAATCCTACCATAGTCGTAGTCTAATGTCTGACCATATATTATTATGGTGGAGAAGAGATTGAGCTCCTCTGAGGACAGTTAGTGACATGACTATGTATGTAATTGCTGTAGAAGATGTCAAAGTTAAAGCAACACTGAAAGGAAAAAACAACTTTTGATATAATGAATTGTATGTGTAGTACGGATAATTAATAGTACATTAGTAGCAAAGAAAAGAAGCGTCATTTTTATTTTCAGTTATATAGCTTTTTTTTATAACATTGCATCATTATCTAATATTTGCAATTTATACAATAGACTCTGCATTTTAAACTATGAAAAAGAGCAGAGCTAATGATCCTTTGAAGGTCTCTGCAGTAAAATCTTATATGAGGTTGTTTTTCGCTGTTTCTTTGATGTGCAAGTGCTTCAGAAAATAGCATTGCTCTCTGACTAAATTAGTCGGGGAGACCAGAGAAGCTCTTTTCTATAAACAAGTGAAGCTTAACTATTCCTGTACTGGAAACAATATGAGACTCATACAGTGGCTTGCAAAAGTATTCGGCCCCCTTGAAGTTTTCCACATTTTGTCACATTACTGCCACAAACATGCATCAATTTTATTGGAATTCCACGTGAAAGACCAACACAAAGTGGTGTACACATGAGAAGTGGAACGACAATCATACATGATTCCAAACATTTTTTACAAACCAATAACTGCAAAGTGGGGTGTGCGTAATTATTCAGCCCCCTTTGGTCTGAGTGCAGTCAGTTGCCCATAGACATTGCCTGATGTGTGCTAATGACTAAATAGAGTGCACCTGTGTGTAATCTAATGTCAGTACAAATACAGCTGCTCTGTGACGGCCTCAGAGGTTGTCTAAGAGAATATTGGGAGCAACAACACCGTGAAGTTCAAAGAACACACCAGACAGGTCAGGGATAAAGTTATTGAGAAATTTAAAGCAGGCTTAGGCTACAAAAAGATTTTCAAAGCCTTGAACATCCCACGGAGCACTGTTCAAGCGATCATTCAGAAATGGAAGGAGTATGGCACAACTGTAAGCCTACCAAGACAAGGCCGTCCACCTAAACTCACAGGCCGAACAAGGAGAGCGCTGATCAGAAATGCAGTCAAGAGGCCCATGGTGACTCTGGACGAGCTGCAGAGATCTACAGCACAGGTGGGGGAATCTGTCCATAGGACAACTATTAGTTGTGCACTGCACAAAGTTGGCTCTTGTGGAAGAGTGGCAAGAAGAAAGGCATTGTTAACAGAAAGCATAAGAAGTCCCGTTTGCAGTTTGCCACAAGCCATGTGGGGGACACAGCAAACATGTGGAAGAAGGTGCTCTGGTCGGATGAGACCAAAATGGAACTTTTTGGCCAAAATGCAAAACGCTATGTGTGGCAGAAAACTAACACTGCACATCACTCAGAACACACCATCCCCACTGTCAAATATGGTGGTGGTGGCAGCATCATGCTCGGGGGTGCATCTCTTCAGCAGGGACAGGGAAGCTGGTCAGAGTTGATGGGAAGATGGATGGAGCCAAATACAGGGCAATCTTGAAAGAAAACCTCTTGGAGACTGCAAAAGACTTGAGACTGGGGCGGAGGTTCACCTTCCAGAAGGACAACGACCCTAAACATAAAGCCAGGTAAACAATGGAATGGCTTAAAAACAAAACATATCCATGTGTTAGAATGGCCCAGACAAAGTCCAGATCTAAATCCAATCGAGAATCTGTGGCAAGATCTGAAAACTGCTGTTCACAAACGCTGTCCATCTAATCTGACTGAGCTGGAGCTGTTTTGCAAAGAAGAATGGGCAAGGATTTCAGTCTCTAGATGTGCAAAGCTGGTAGAGACATACCCTAAAAGACTGGCAGCTGTAATTGCAGCAAAAGGTGGTTCTACAAAGTATTGACTCAGGGGCCGAATAATTACGCACACCCCACGTTGCAGTTATTTATTTGTAAAAAATGTTTGGAATCATGTATGATTTTCATTCCACTTGTCACGTGTACACCACTTTGTATTGGTCTTTCACGTGGAATTCCAATAAAATTGATTCATGTTTGTGGCAGTAATGTGACAAAATGTGGAAAACTTCAAGGGGGCCGAATACTTTTGCAACCCACTGTATATATCTGAGCTACTAATGTTCTATTTCTTAGCCGTACTACATATACAATTCATCATAAGTTTATTTTCACTCTGCTTCCTTTTAAATAAAATGCGTAATAGTGATGTCTGCTCCTGTGTAAGCGGTGGGTATGGACAGAGCTCCTATATTAGGCCCCATACGTCCGTGTAGGAAGCAACACGCATGCTATAAATAAACAAGGACGAGTACCTGTCTTCCAGGCTCTGGGCTTTGGGACACATGGACTCCAGCTCCCCCGATGCCTCCATCTCCTGTAAATGAGAGACTTGGTTAAGCAACACATTTGTATCCCGACAGCAAACAGCAGCAGCCAGCACCGCCGCCACTCACCTTGACAATGTCCAGGCCTCCAATTAGCTCGCCATTGACGTACAGCTGGGGATAAGTGGGCCAGTTGGAGAAGGTCTTCAAGCCCTGCCGTACCTCCTCGTCGGACAATATATCAAAGCTGCTAAATTGGATCTTGTGCTTGTTAAGGATCTCTATAATTTGTCTGCTGAATCCTGCAAGACACAAATCACTCAAATAAATCAAAAGAATTACAGGCCGGAATGCCATGGCCGCGCTGTCAGCTCAGCCTAAACAAGCACGCCATAATGGTCACATGGGTGCCCTGCTCCCCAAGCCCTCAGGCTGGAGTTCAAAAAGGTCATCAATTCGGGACATGCATCTACGGACCTAGAAAGGCAATGGAGACCCATACTAGGACCAAGATTGTTCTGGCTCAAATACAAACGGTTGTAAGTATGATTATAAGAAAAAACACAGAATGCAGGCTCATCTCAAGTTAGAACATTTAAATGGACCATAAACAGGTTAAAAACAGAATTTACACTTACCTGGGGCTTCCTCCAGCATCCTCCTGGCTCCTTCCCTGGTCCCGGCTCCGGTTACACAACGACTTCGGCATGAAGTGATCAGGTCTGCTTCCTGTTGTGGACAATTGCAGCATTACGCCGGCCGGTTACTCGTCATGCCAACCAGCGTGGGAGTCCTACATATGCGCGGTTCAATCTTAGAGAACCACGCATGCGCAGGACTCTCAGACTCTCACGCCAGCTGGAGTGATGACGCGATCGTCTGCAGGGGGAAGCAGACCTGACAGCTTCAGGCCGAAGTCGTCGTGTAACCGGAGCCAGGAGGACGCTGCGGAACCTCGCGGCCTACAGTGGGCTAGAGCAGTGCTGTCCAACTTCATGGGCATGGAGGGCCATTCTTTTCAGACCCCATGGTGGAGGGCCAAAGGTTCTTGCTAGAGCCGCAACCCCCGCCCCCCCCAGGAAAAGATGCTATTAAAGCAGTGTTCCCCAACCCTGTCCTCAAGGCCCACCAACAGTGCATGTTTTGTGGAAATCTACAAAGGTAGTTAATCAGCTCTGCTGAGACACTAATTATCTCACCTGTGCATGTTTGTGGTTTTCTGCAAAACATGCACTGTTGGTGGGCCTTGAGGACAGGGTTGGGGAACTCTGTATTAAAGGACAAACGGGTATCGCCGGCATAGGATAGGCTGAAGCCTGTCAGTTCCGGCGCAGGACAGATATCCGTCCTGCACCGCCCAGGTAAAGGAGGGGAGGGAGGGAAAGCCAGGGAGGGCGGAAAACGCTGCGGAGGGGGGCTTTGTGAAGCGCCCCCCCGCAACACAAATATAGCCAGCGGCGATCAGACCCTCCCCAGCAGGACATCCCCCTAGTGGGGAAAAAAAAGGGGGGGGGGGGGGGTAGTCTGATCGCCCTGGCACAATCACGATCTGTGCTGTGGGCTGGATAGCCCGCTCAGCACAGATTACCGCAGCAGAGCCTGGTCCTTAAGTGGTTGACACTAAAGGGAAAAAAAAAATTATGATATAATGATTTGTGTGTGTAGTACAGTTAAAGCGGTATTGTCACCGTAAAAATCAAAATTTCAACAGCAACCGTTCTGAGTGTATTAAGTGATAAAGATGCTAATCCTGCATTCAAAATGTTTTTCTGCTGTTATGGTTTGGAGTTATCACATACTTTAGGAGCACTGGCCCTAGTGCCAAAAAGTTGAATGCTGGGAGTTTTTTTTATCTATAATATATTCCTCCTCTTCCATTTATTTCCCTGCCTAGCTGATCACTTGTGTTTACAAGCAAGGCTGAGGTGACTCAGTGATTGGATGTGTAAATTAAAAAAAGACTCTGGGAGGAGGGCAGCTAATGAATACACAATGAGCAAGAGAAGGGAGGGGGGAAACAAGAGTCAGGGAGGTGTGATGTCAGCATTAGCTTGGCAAAATGGCCATTGCCTGCAATAGGATTTTCTGCTTTTCCTTTATAATATTCACAGGAATCATTACGTGGATAGCACAATACATCTGTTATGTAAGTAGAAGTAGTATTTATCTACTTATACATGGGTTTTTTATTACTAGGTTAGCATGGGTGTCACTTGTTCTTAAAGAAAAAAAAACATTAGCAGCAGAGACACAAGTCTAATATTGTTTCCAGTGTAGGAAGGGCTAAGAAAGTTCAGTTATCTATGCAAATTAGCCATTGAGCTCTACGACTTTCAAAGTCGCAGACAACTCTGCCAGACACTTGAGATACGCTTTAAAGACTTAGGCTTCAATTCATCAAGCATTACCGCATTCGGTAATGCTGAAAACAGCTGACTTTACGGAGCACTTAGTAAAATGTTAATTCATCAAAGCAGTTACCGCATGAGAAGCAGACATTCCTGTGCAGAGAGATAAATTACCGACTTGTTAAGTGATTACCTCAACACATGTCAGTAAAATGTCAGCAAATGTTAATTCATCAAGCTCACAGCATTCGATAACATGTGCGGTGGTTATCTCCAGCTCTCCCCTGTCGATAAGGAGCTTGGAATGCCTTCTCCTGTGTGACAGGACCATAGAAACCTCCCCTGTCCCCTGCAAGTGCTGCTGATAGGTTGGCCAGGCTTCTCAGGTGGAACAGACCCCCCAGGCAGCCAGGGGAGAGAAAATAATTAAAGTTATTTTCCAGGCACCCTTCTTTTCTAGGCACCCTTCGGTAGTGTAACCCCTTGAGTGCCTGTTTAAATATGCAGGGATGCAAGTGGGAGCTCGTGGCAAAATGACCTAAGCAGGGAATGTGTAATGTTTCTCAGCAGTTCATCTAAGCTGTGGCAAGTAAATAGAAACTTAAGACTAATGAGACAGATTCAGCAAGAGCAGAGGCAGCACAACAAATATAAAAAGGCACATGTATAGGGATGTCGGTGCTGCCTCTTTCCTATTGTAATGCCCTCACTGCACGGACCTCTTCGGTAACTTACCGAACATCTACCACATGTGTGAAAATATTGATGAATTAGCACAGTGAAGTGTAAAATACCGAATGCGGTATTTTAAAGACTGGGATTTTGTTATCGAACACCCTTTGAAGAATTGAAGCCAATGTATCTTTTTTCCCTCTACAGGGAAGATTTTACAGAGCAGGCTAGTGAACTTTTGAACCCAGACTGCCGAGTTATGTCTAAACTGCAAATATAAGAGAATGATGCAATGTTATAAAAACACTATATAACTGAAAATAAGATTAGAATATTTTCTTTGCTGCTATTCTTCTAGTAATTATCCGTATTACACAACCAATTCATTATATCTTTTTTTTTCATTTCAGTGTCTCTTTAAACTATGAATCAGAGCAGAGCTAACTGCCCTTTGAACTTCCCTGCAGTAAAATCTTATCTGAAGTTTCTTAGATTTATAAGTGCTTCAGAAAATGACACTGCTCTCTACCTAAATTAGTCGGAGAGCTCAGAGAACCTGTTTTGCATAGATAACAACTGGAGTTTTTTTTATTCTTCCTGTACTGGAAACAATATGAGACTCAAATCTTTCCTACTAATGTTCTATTTCTTAGCTGTACTACACATACAATAAGTATCATAAGTTCATTTTCACTTCAGATTTCCTGTAAGTGAAGCAACTCCACCCACAGACTGAAATACGGTTCCCATCAAGGTAGCTGCTCACTAATACAACAAAAAAAACTTTCAATTCTTTTCCCATAAAAAGAAGAATTGGTCGTATAGAAAAACATAATGTAACGATTGGGTGCTGCAACTCAGACGTCTGATCATTGGTGATCTGCAGAATCACCAATAATACAGACGCTATACCTGATTATGTGGTGATCTGCAGTATCACCAATAATACTAGTATAGCTAGCTGAGAGTAAGGTGTGGTGTTCGGTGCAACAGTAGAGTAAATGGATAGATCTCACCATAGGAGCTGGTGAGTACTATCTGCAACAACAGTGCTAGACCTCACCAGAGGAGCTGGTGGGTACTAGCTGCAACAGTATAGACTTCTCCAGAGGAGCTGAATGGTCTATCAACACAAATAACAATACCTTTACCAGAGGAGCTGGGAAATTACTAGTAATGAGAGAACTAAAGAAGTTTGTCTAAACCTTACCATAGGGGCTGGTAAGGTACTGACAGTACAAATGACTGAATAGTTAAACTAGACCTTTTTCAGAGGAGCTGGGAAGGTAATAACAGCACAAGTGACTGAATAATTTAGCAAGACCTTTCCAGAGGAGCTGGCAAGGTACTAACAGTCACTGGAGCTTATACTAGTGAGTCTGAACCTCACCAGAAGAGCTGGTGGGTCTAATGGCCAGAGCACCTCACCAGTGGCAAGGGCCCACTGGTGAGTAGAGTAGTCAGACAGGCAAAGTACGATAACAGGCAGGCAGAGACAGTACCAAAACGGCAGGCAAGAGAGTAGTAAATATCAGGCAGAGGTTCAGCAACTAACGTCTGAAAGGCAGAGGTATAGAATCGTTTAGCAATAGCAAGGTCAGAGAGTAGCCAGAATCATACACAGGTTATCAAAAATACAATACAATAATAACTAACTATAGATAGATGTATATTGCAAACACTGCACATACATCTATCATCGAATGGAACCTCACTAGGTCTGAGCACTAACACGAGTGTATTCGCAACAGCAGACGAGCTGTCAATGAACCGTGAAGGCTTAAGAAGCCGAGTAGAGCCCAGCGCCACGCCCTCCTAGCAATCAGCCAATCCTAGCGGCGCGAGTCACTCCCGACGTCAGCCGACCAGCAGGTCAGCCGACGCGCCTTCCTCCAGCACAAAGGTCCTGTCTCCGCGCGCGCCCGCGCGATACAGAGACCCTATGAGCAAGAGACAATGTCGTTCCCGGCGTGCTGGACGCCGCCGGGACAGATAAGGCCTGTGAACAAGGAACAAAGGCGGCTGCGGATCTATCCTGCGCATCCCCAGCCGCCATAGTTTCAGACGTTACACATAATTTATGTATTTTGTCCCAATCGAGAAATGTGATTGAATTTCCTTTATATCCCCCGATTGGCCATGGAAGAGCACTTGTAAATTTTTCAGAAAATTGAATGGTGTAGGGCAGGTACCCAAAATTGCTCCAACTCCACAGCCCTGGTCAGCACTGCACAATAATCTGTAACACATTTGGCCTCAATTCACTAAGATCATGCTGGAGATAATAAGGCAAGAGAAAACTTACCTCCACACAGTAAGAGAGTTATTTTATCTCTTCATTCCTTAAGTTACCTCCTCTGTAGTTATTTCACATGCAGGTAATTAACAGCCTGTCTTTACCTTTAGAATTCTGGAGTCATTTTAAGGATTGAAGAGTTAACTTAAGATAGCTCACCTCAACTTAAATACAGAAGTTAACTTAAAGAGGAACTGTAACGACAAAACGGCCCCTGGGGGGTACTCACCTCGGGTGGGGGAAGCTTCAGGATCCTAATGAGGCTTCCCACGCCGTCCTGCGTCCCTCGGGGGTCTCGCTGTAGCCCTCCGTACAGCCGTGACGCAATATTTACCTTCCTGGCTCCTGCGCAGGCGCTCTGATGGCTGTCGGCGCCGAAGTAGGCGGAAATACCCGATCGCCGTCGGGTCTGCTCTACTGCGCAGGCGCAAGTTTCCGGCGCCTGCGCAGTAGAGCGGACCCGACGGAGATCGGGTATTTCCGTCTATTTCCGTGCCGAAAGTCGCCACAGCGCCCCCGCTGGAGCCAGCAAAGGTAAATATTGAACTGACAGTCGGCACAGTCGCCGGCTGTTCGGAGGGCTGCGGCGAGACCCCCGTGGGACAGAGGACGGCGTGGGAAGCCTCATTAGGATCCGGAGGCTTCCCCCACCCGAGGTGAGTACCCCCCAGGGGAGGTTTTTGTTGTTACAGAGTCTCTTTAAGGTTTGCCTGAGGTAAAAGGTTTCCTGAATACTACATGCCTTATCACCATGGTGACAACTCTAGAAACATTATTAAAGCAGATCCGAGATGAAAAACTAACTAACAAGTAACTTGTCTATATATCTTATCTAAAGTTTAGATACAGTTTACAAAGCATATATAGCTGCAAACAGCTTTAAAAGTTTATGATTATTATTTATTAAGGTCAGGTCAGCCATGTTCTGTTTGTCACATTGTCACAGGATGAGGGCTGGAGATGCTATCAGCTTGCCTGTGTGTAAATTCAGTCCCCTCTCCTCTTTCCTCCCCTCTGCCTCTGAAATCTCTGGCTAGTACCTCCTCCTCCTCCTGCCCAGACTGAGCTCCCATAAGCCCTTGCTACATGAGTCTGAGAGTGCCAAAGCACAAAAGGAGCTGTGGGCGAGGCTTGTTTAGTTTATAGGGAATTAGAGTATTAGAGTATTTAAAAAACAAAAAAACAAAACAAAAAAGTATTTGGCTTGAGGAATGCCCTATAAACTATATGTAAGGAACACAATTATGCAAGGAGTAAAAGTTTATCTCGGATCCACTTTAAAGACAGGAGATAAGTATAGTGAATTGAGGCCAATGATGCAAAGGCTCAAAAAGCACGAAAAGTCATTTGGATTGCCCACATCATCATAAGAATATATCAGCAGCTAAGCTTTAACAAAAATATATTATTTACAGGACTCAGAAGACGATGTCTTGGCTGCAAACAATTGGCGTAGACAACGGGACTTCTGCTTTATATACATACTTGCAGCAAGTCATTACTTTTTCATAAATCAAGATTCTGAAGAGGTCTGAGGACTACGGACCTTGCGGCGTCCCCTCCACGCACCTAAGCATGTTATTTACTGCTCTGCGCATCCGTCATTAAAGAAAAACCAAGAAAAGGGGGGCTCCCTTTGTCTAAGCAGAAGCGTATTCACACGAGTAGCCTTTGTGTGACCTCCCCTCCTCCGACCCGCAGCTAAAATACGGCATCCCCTCTCTGCGATGGGGGCGGCCATGATCTGCATACGATGGAGAGAGGTGTGTACGAGACGGGAGCCTCTTTATTTATACTGCGAGGAAGTGTGAAGTTCATGTACAGCCCCGAGTGCAGCTCGCGCTCTGAAATGTGTCATTCATCTGGGAGTTCATTAGTAAATAGCTCAAGGCTCACTGCTTTCGGTTATTCTGTTTCCAATCCGTTCAATCATTTTTACTGGACTGGCCCCACCAGAAGGCTTCGCAGCGCCTCCAGGCGATGGGGATGAAGACTGGCGAGATGGATGGCCTGGATTTCAATTTTAAGGGTTAACGCTGCAGAGAGAGAGAGTGGTACCGGCGCTCGGGAGTCAGAATTAAACCGGCGGGGATTTAATTTTTTCGCGATGAGACGTAGGCAGCTGAATACTCTCTACGTAACGTCGGACTTCAGCAAATAAAGCCGTTTACTGGTGTTTATATTTGGAAGTCATTAAAGCATACCCGAGGTGACATGATGAGATAGACGTGTATGTACAGTGCCAAGCACACAGATATCTAGGCTGTGTTCCTTTTTTTCTTGTTCTGACTGAAAGAGTTAAATATCAGGTATGTAAGTGGTAGTTTCTGTCTGAGTCAGGACTGGGTCAGACTACAGTGCGACGCTCTTTGATAAGAACTTACAACTATAAAACACTTTCCTAGCAGAAAATGGTAACAGAGCAGGAGAGATAAAAAAGGTCAATAGTACATAGATTTTAGCTCTGGCATACTTCAATGAATGTGTATCTGCAGCTGTATCTTACCGACAGCCATTCTATACCAGTTGAGACCTGTCCTTCGCAGGGTTTAGTCCAATCTCACATGGTTATCTTCCTACCTCTCTGGAAGGTCCTTCACAGTCTCCTACTCAGATCAAATCTCTTCTCCTCATGCTTTGTCTGTCGGGGTTCCCCTAGGCTCTGTCCTTGGTCCTCTCCTCTTTTCCATCTACATGCACGGTCTTGGTGATTTAATCAACTCATTCGGGTTTAAATACCACCTCTATGCAGACGATACACAACTGTACCTCTCTGCCCCAGACCTTAACTTCCTCCTTAAACGTGTTCCTGACTGCTTGTCTGCTATATCCTCCTTCATGTCCTCTCGCTTCCTAAAACTTAATATGAGTAAAACTGAACTAACAATTTTTCCACCGTCTCTGTCCACCTCCCTGCCTGAAGTAACAACAAATGTTAACAACACTCCCATAACTTCAGTTCCCAAAGCTCGGTGCTTGGGGGTGATATTAGACTCATCTCTCTCTTTTATTCCTCATGTTCACTCCCTAACCAGCTCCTGCCATCTCCAACTCAAAAACATATCTCGCATCCGTCCTTTTCTCACTCAAGACACAACTAAAATGTTAATACATGCTCTCATAATTTCTCGTCTGGACTACTGCAACATACTACTCTGTGGACTACCTTCTAACAGACTGGCCCCGCTCCAGTCGGTACTGAACTCAGCTGCTCGTCTCATTCATCTTTCTTCTCGATCTTCCTCTGCTGCTCCTCTCTGTCAAGCTCTTCACTGGCTGCCAATTAACTAGAGGATCCAGTTCAAACTCCTAACCCTAACCTACAAAGCTCTCCACAATCTCTTTCCCCGGTACATATCCTCACTAATCTCCAGATACAAACCCAATCGCAATCTCAGATCTGCACATGATCTTCTGTTGTCCTCCTCTAGAATCACCTCCTCACATTCACGCTTACAAGATTTTGCACGCGCTTCACCCCTCCTCTGGAATGCCCTCTCACAACACATCCGTCACTCGCCAACCTTTGTTGCCTTTAAACGCTCTCTAAAAAACACACTTGTTCCGACAAGCATATGCGCTACCTTAGGCCACTTCCCTTTGTCCTAAGACCAAATTGCACTCCTACTAGGTATCCTAAAACACACTGCCTCTATAGATCTGCTGCATACTACCCCTCCTCTTGTTTCCCCCCATTCTCTTTAGATTGTAAGCCTGCAAGGGCAGGGTTCTCTCCCCCTCTTGTGTCTTGGTAACCATCATACATTTTATTCATCATGTTAATTTTATCACTGTCATTACCAATTCTATAATTTGCTTTTGTATCATTCTTTGTATTTTGTCACTAATTATGTATCTTGTATTTTGGTGTATAGCATTGTCTGTATACCCCATGTGTGTTTCTTACTTTGTACAGCACCACGGAATATGTTAGCGCTTTATAAATCAATAATAATAATAATCTAACTAACCGTTTCTCAGAGCGCTCTCTTTGTATGTTTATCTGTTTCAATAATTTGACACGAGCAACTTAAATTCCCAGGTTGCACAGAATGGTCACATGATGCACACAGCACTGCTTATTGGTCGTCTACATCATCTTGTGGACTTCTGGGTAGAGGTTGGGTCAAGTGTTCTCTCGCATTCCTTTCCATTTAATGGACGGGAGGGGTGCGCAAGCCAGGCTGACACTTGCCAACCCCCCCATTCAAGTGGCATTGTACAGGGAAAATGCTGGTTATATGACCCCCTCCCTGCAACTCACACCGAGGACTCCACAAGCAGGCTAGGCATACTGCCACCCACCATCCCTCCCATTCCTGACTCCAGAGGGGGCATTCTGTGCCACTATCCACCATCACTTGCACTTCAAAGGGAACCTGAGGTGAGAGGGATATTGAGGGATGACATTTCTTCCTCTTCCACCCTGGCAGTCTGTTTAAAATTGCCAGGGTGTCAGCGGCTGGGTTTTTTTTTTTCTTTTTTTTCCATGCTGCCAACTGAAAGTTGGTAGCATGAAAGGCCACTAGAGGGCGCCCTTCTGATCGCTGTCGGCGATCACAAGTAACAAGAAATCCTGCGAAGAGCGGGATTTCTTGTTAAGCTTACCCCGTCACCATGGCGACGATCGGGATGACGTCATGGATGTCAGCCGACGTCCTGACGTCAGACGCCTCCGATCCAGCCCTTTGCGCTGCCTGAAAGTGATTGGTCCAGGGAGCGCAGGGCTCTGGCGGGGGGGGCCTCTTCCGCCGCCTGCGGCGGCGGATCGCAGCTGAGCGGCGGCGATCAAAGACCACACGCAGCTAGCAAAGTGCTAGCTGCGTGTGGTGCACTTTATTTGGAGGAAATCGGCCCAGCAGGGCCAGAGATATCAGCCTCGGTGGCTATGGACGAGCGGAGCTCGTCCATACCGCCAGGAAGGTTAAAGAATACCAGTTACTTGGCAGTCCTGCTGATCCTCGAATACCTTTAGCCATTGACAAGCATGCCGATCAGATGTTTGACTGACATCTGACTGGATTTTCCTCATGCTCGTTTCAAGTATGGGATTCAGACCCCACTGATGCATAAAAGATCAGCAGGCTGCCAGCCAACTGATATTGTTTAAAGGGAAATTAATACTTAATGGCAGCCTCCATGTCCCTCTCACTTTAGGTGTCCTTTAAAGAGACACTGAAGCGGAAAAAAAAATATGATATAGTGAATTGGTTGTGTACTATGAATAATTACTAGAAGATTAGCAGCAAGGAAAATATTCTCATACTTTTATTTTCAGGTATATAGTGTTTTTTCTAACATTGCAGCATTCTATAATATGTGCACATTACACAACACTCAGCATTCAAAATGAGTCTTTCAGAGCAGTCTGTGAAGTAATGACCTCTCCTCTGGCAGAGGAAAAGTAAATAGTCCAGGAACAGTTGAGATAATAAAAGTCAGATAACAGCCCTCTCCACTACTAACTTAGTCAGGAGAGCTTAATGGCTTGTTTGCATAGAGATAACAACTGGAGTTTCTCAACTCTTCCTGTACTGGAAACAATTACACTGATGTATCTGATCTTAATGTTTTAATTCTTAGCTGTGCTACACATACAAATCATAATATCATCTTTTTTTTTCACTTCAGTGTCTCTTTAACTCTCATCAACCCCTGACCCCCCCCCCCCCCCCCCTCCATAAACGTAATTAATCCAATGCTAGATTATAAATACTAACCAAACCTATTAACCTTCCTGGTGGTATTATTTCCAGATTTTAGGGACTGAACATTTTGTCACACGCTTTTAGACCCTAAAGTGAGATCTGCAGCAGCCCCTGTACTTACCTCCCTGGTGTCCACCGCTGCAATACTCCCTCCATCCTCCAGGTGGCACACAGCGCAACGTGTGTGGCGTTTCAACTCACCTCGATCGGGATCCAGACGCTGGCAGCCATTCTTCTTCCGGCCCTTGGAGGCTCTGGATCATGACGATAAACATCAACATCACCCGAGGGATCCAGATACTCCAAGGACCGGAAGAAGGATGGCTGCTGGCGTCTGGATCACGGTGGAGGTGAGTTGGAGCGCCACGCGCGCTGCACTGTGTCCCTATACCTCCCAGTGGCTACCCTGAGTCAGGCACGAAATTACCACTCCTGGCTTCTTTTTTCCCCCTAAGCATGACTAGGGGTTACCGCCAAGGAGGTTAACCTTCAAATTTCCCTTGAGGCCATCAAGAACTTTTTCCAATTAAACTAAATTCAATTCTGCAAGTTCCTCAGATGATAAAATATGTCTGCAGATGTGCAACTTCCAGGAAGAATGTGTAAACTCATTGGCAATCTCCAGGAGGAAAAACTTACATGGGTATCTGCAAGGAGATATTGCACAAAATTATGCATGCCTGGTCAGTCTTTGTCTACATTTATCGGATTGACCCCGAGTGCGGCTTCACTCAGAATGGAGTCAGAGGAACGCCACTTGATTTTGAAGAAGGCGGACCTTGAGGAGCCACCCCCTCTTCCCCTCCCCCTGCTCAGAAACAGACATGGGGATTACCACCGTTGTGTAGCCATCGTAGATGAGTCTTCCCAACACAAGTTTGACATCATGTGACAAATTTAGGGCATAGAAGGAATTTGCATTGTATCCCCCCCCCCTCCCTCCGTTTATTAGTTGAGAAATTTGATATTGTGCCATCAGCAACTTTGTCAGTCTCCTGTTTATTTTTATATTTGATCTCCTGTTGAGATCTAACCATCATTTGAAAGCCTGGGCTTCCATTTGCACTGTCGTTCCGATGCAACATTTCCAAGTTAGGATGCAAAATTCCTGAGTTAGGCAGTGCTGAAGGAGGGGTGTCCACTCCTGCACCGGACGTCCCAGAAGTGGCAGCGGATGCTGTCTGGTTAGGAGTCAGCCAGAGAATTTTCTAAGTTCTATAACGAACTATATAATATGGATGAATCAAAATTGTTAAACCCCAAAGATTTTCTGGACAAAATAAAACTCCCAAAGATAAGCTTGAAAGAGAAAATAGAACTGGAATCCCCGATCTCCCTGGCCGAATTCTGCAGGACTGTAAGGGAACTGCCCAAAAAAAAATGTCCGGGCCCTGACGGATTTAATGCCGAGTTTTATCAATCATTTACGGACATTTTAGCACCGCTTTTTTGTAAACTTGTGAATAATAACGAAAACTGTACAGTTTTTTCCAATGAATCAAACCGAGCAACTATTACGCTGATTCCGAAAGGGGATAAACAGAACCCAAGCTGTGCGCAATTTAGGCCAATTTCTCTCATAAATTGCGATGTAAAAATCTACGCTAAAATATTATCAAATAGACTAAATAAAATAATTGGTAATCTCCTGGGGAATCAACAATCAGGTTTTATTAAAAACAAACAAACCAAGGACAATATATATACCGCAATTAATTTGATCCAAAAATGTAGAGTAAGAGGGGAAGGGGCAGTGGTGATCGCAGTTGATGCCGAAAAGGCATTCGATCGCATCTCAAGAGGTTTTGTCTTTGCAGTCCTGGAGGAATTCGGACTGGGACCAATATTTATTGGGAACATAAGGAAGCTGTATAGTAACCAAAGTGCAGGTGTTAAGGTAAATAATCAGATCAGTGACATATTTTCTATCTCCAATGGGGTTAGACAGGGATGTCCCCTGTCCCCCACACTATTTAATCTTGGCATTGAAACAATTATCCAAACCATTCAACAAGATAATGAAATTAGAGGCATAAAAACGAAACAAGGCGAAATGAAGATACTGGCTTATGCCGATCTACTTTTGACCTTGACGGATCCACTCAGCTCGACTATAAAATGTCGAGATAAGTTTAATCTTTTTGCAAAATACTCAAACTTTAAATTGAATAAAGAGAAAACTGAAATATTAAATATAGGTTGCTCTAGAAAACTCATAGTAGAGATAAAACAAACTAGAGAATTTAGATGTAATAACTGCTCGATTAAATATTTAGGCATTAATCTTACCAGTAACCCGGATTTACTTTTTAAGAGTAATTTTTCAAAAATAATGGACGAAAGTAAAAAAAAATTGAGATCCTGGGACCGCCCATGTTTCAATGTAATTGGTAGGATCGGCATCATTAAAATGCTGATCCTTCCCAAACTTATTTTTTTGTTGCAGAGTTTACCGATAGCCATCCCTACTGCATGGTTCCAGAACTGGCACAAGATATTCCAGAATTTTATTTGGAGCAATACTAAGCGTAGAATAAACTACAAATTGACCATGAAAAGAAAAGATCAGGGCGGACTGGCTGCCCCAAATCTATATAATTACTATAAAAGCGTACACCTGACAAGAATCCTAGAATGGAAGATAGAGATTACCTCCGATACAAATAATAGGATTTGGCCACGGCTGGAGGAGGAGGAATCTGACTTGGATCTTGTATTTACCTGGATTCCTAAAAACATTAATAAGGTATATAACTTATCGTCCCATCCACTGATTAAACCAACTCTAAAGTCATTACTCTGGATAATTAAAAAATGGCAGGAGAATACGGGGTTATCTCCCCTGACAACCTTGCGAGATAATCCAGACTTTCCCCCAGGTCTTGACCCAGCCTGGTTCGGCAAACATAATATAAGTCGGGAAACACGCTTTATTGATATTAGGGGTAGCCGTGTTCTGGGAATTAAATCGATTTTTGAAGATAATAATGAGGCTAGTTTATGGGGCTCTGCTCAAATTCACAGTTTTACTCGAAAATGGATTTCACTGTATGCCCAAAGGGTGGAACTTAATAATTTTGAAAAACATCTCTATCTGGGGAAAAAAATGAATAAATCAATCTCTAGTCTATATTCAGATATCTGTGCTGCGGATTATGGCCAGGATCTCCCGGCGTATTGTAAGAAATGGGAAAGAGAGCTGGGGTTTAGTCTGGAAGGGTCTTGGCCACAAATATGGGCAAATAATTTTAAAATTCAAGATCCAAGACTACAATTGATACAATTTAAAACAATTGGTAGATGGTATATCACACCATTCCGTATTAGTAAATTTGCAAGACGCAGGGTGATGTGCTGGAGATGTGGACAGGGGGACGGAGATACCCTACACATGTGGTGGGGGTGCCCGATAGTCAAAAAATTCTGGGATGATATTTGCCTTCTGGCTGAGAGATTATTAAAAGAAAAATTTGAGCTTACACTAGAAGAAGCAATTTTTAGTTACATAGACACAAAAAAAAAAAGAAAAAAAGAAAGTCCCGGATGCTTATTGATCAAAGAATATGGCACAATAGTGGCCAAAAGCATTATTGCTAATAATTGGAAAAATTCGACCATTTTGGATACAAGGGAATGGTTTGCTGGGATGGATGAATTGTGTAAGAATGTGGGGCTGGGACATGCAGGCAATCTTGAAGAAGTGTGGAGAAGCCTCACAACTAACCTTGGTTAGATTACCTGGAGGAGAGTGACTGGGGAGAGGAGAGGGGCATGTGTAAGCGGGTGTGGTTGTATGTGTGTAGGATGTGTCTTTGAGAAGGATAGTTAAAATATCAGGCTCAGCAGCAGCCGTTTATTGGTGAGGTAGGGTATGAAAAGAAAGACCTATGAGGCTTGTATATAGCTACTACCAAACTATGATGATCACACAATTCAGTTTAGGGGCATGGCAAGAAAGGAATGTTGCCAATGCCACATATAACTGATTACTCAAGAATTTGGGTCTGTGTGCTGAGTTTGAAAAAAAAAAAAAAAAAAAAAAGGAGTCAGCCAGAACTGAGGAGAGGGTGGTTAGACAATTCCAGAGGTTTGCCTGCGGGTGCATTGCAGTGGCAGAGTCAGCAGGAACATCTCCAAGCATAGAAGTTGGTGCCCTTCAGGTCCAGTTGGCTGGCAACAGTGCCCTCTGCAGCCACAGAGCAATTAGTCATACAGCCTGAGTCTCTAGACATGGGGGAACTATTCCTCAGAACAGATCGGAATCATCAATGGCACAACGGGAGCATCAGCTGTAACTTAGATATTGAGGCGCAAGAGTGGACAGCACAGCCAGGTGTAGTGTATACCCTGCACATAACTCAAGAACGAACGACTCACCCCAGGGCAAACGAAAGTCAAGACCTTCCAACGATGGTTAGAACTCGCCAGGGGATCAAGTAACATTTGAAAGGGAGGCTGCCAAGATTGTGGATGGTATAAGAGTCTGGAGTCGGGAAATAATTTTTTCCCTTTTGGGGGTAATTGGATCATGCCTTGTAAGGGTATTTCACCTTCCTCTGGATCAACAGGGATATGTGAGGGAGCAGGCTGGTGTTGTACTTTGTTCTCTGGTTGAACTCGATGGACGGAAGTCTTTTTTTTAACCCAAATAACTATGTAATAATACGTACGTACCAAAATTTTAAACAAACCTCGTTGGGGAGGGGGGAAATTGTCTGAAACCTGCTGGGTCCAGGACAGACGATGCATGTAGCTCAGCAACCAGGGGTCATATCTTGTCAGACACAAGACGGATGAACCAAGGGCAGCTGCATGATGGCTTATGCATCAAATAAAACCGTCTCTCAAATGTTAAAACAGACCTACGCCACCGCAGCTGCCGGGAAACTACAAGTCACAGCCCGACCTGCCAGCGGAAAGCTGTCATCGATGACGGGCTTCTGGAACAGCAGAAAAAAAAGGCATCAAACCTCCCAGATAGATTGTTATATTTCGCCTTAAAACCAAAGGAGAGTGGAACATCCGATTATCAATAAGGCATGTAGACTGCCTGGAGCATCCCTGAAGACTGTACAGGACATCATATAATGTGACGTCATCACCAGCCGGCAGACACACGCTGCCCTACAAGACGCTAATAGAACCCCGCCTGTCATCTCAAAAGGATATCACGCAACGCCGTCTAGAACATAACCGCAACCAATCCCGATGTGTCGTAGCTGAAGGAGACATTTAAACTGTTCCAGACAGCATTCTTTTTTTACTTTAAGGGCCCGTTTCCACTATCGCGGAAATCGCCGCGATTCCACAGCGTTTCCCCGCACAAGTATCGCACGGGGAAACTCTACCATAGGGGAGAATGGCGCCGCCGGCCGAATCGCTTGCGGTAGCGATTCGGCTGGAACCCCCCACAGAATTCGCGGCGGAGGCTGCGATTCCCATAGCCGTGCATGGCACGGCTCATGGGATTCGCCTGCGATCCCGCCCACCCGCTCAGTGCCGGCGTGCATCTCGCAGACGCACGCCGCTCTAGTGGAAACTAGTGTTGGGCGAACACCTAGATGTTCGGGTTCGCGAACGTTCGCCGAACTTTGCCGCGATGTTCGGGTGTTCGACCCGAACTCCGAACATAATGGAAGTCAATGGGGACCCGAACTTTCGTGCTTTGTAAAGCTTCCTTACATGCTACATACCCCAAATTTGCAGGTTATGTGCACCTTGGGAGTGGGTACAAGAGGAAAAAAAAATTTAGCAAAAAGAGCTTATAGTTTGAGAAAATCGATTTTAAAGTTTCAAAGGGAAAACTGTCTTTTAAATGCGGGAAATGTCTGTTTTCTTTGCACAGGTAACATGCTTTTTGTCGGCATGCAGTCATAAATGTAATACATATAAGAGGTTCCAGGAAAAGGGACCGGTAACGCTAACCCAGCAGCAGCACACGTGATGGAACAGGAGGAGGGTGGCGCAGGAGGAGAAGGCCACGCTTTGAGACACAACAACCCAGGCCTTGCATGAGGACAAGAAGCGTGCGGATAGCAATTTGCATTTTGTCGCCGTGCAGTCATAAATGTAATACAGATGAGAGGTTCAATAAACAGGGACCGGAAACGCTAACCCATCACAGATGTTCATTGTTCATGTTACTTGGTTGGGGTCCGGGAGTGTTGCGTAGTCGTTTCCAATCCAGGATTGATTCATTTTAATTTGAGTCAGACGGTCTGCATTTTCTGTGGAGAGGGGGATACGCCGCCGATCTGTGACGATGCCTCCGGCAGCACTGAAACAGCGTTCCGACATAACGCTGGCTGCCGGGCAAGCCAGCACCTCTATTGCGTACATTGCCAGTTTGTGCCAGGTGTCTAGCTTCGATACCCAATAGTTGAAGGGTGCAGATGGATTGTTCAACACAGCTATGCCATCTGACATGTAGTCCTTGACCATCTTCTCCAGGCGATCGGTGTTGGAGGTGGATCTGCACGCTTGCTGTTCTGTGTGCTGCTGCATGGGTGTCAGAAAATTTTCCCACTCCAAGGACACTGCCGATACCATTCGCTTTTGGGCACTAGCTGCGGCTTGTGTTGTTTGCTGCCCTCCTGGTCGTCCTGGATTTGCGGAAGTCAGTCTGTCGGCGTACAACTGGCTAGAGGAGGGGGAGGATGTCAATCTCCTCTCTAAAGTCTCCACAAGGGCCTGCTGGTATTCTTCCATTTTGACCTGTCTGGCTCTTTCTTCAAGCAGTTTTGGAACATTGTGTTTGTACCGTGGATCCAGAAGGGTATAAACCCAGTAATTGGTGTTGTCCAGAATGCGCACAATGCGTGGGTCGCGTTCAATGCAGTCCTAGGCCGAAGAGGTCATAGCCTAGGGTCACAAAAACCTGTTTATTTGGGCAATTTCAATGGTGGCGAGTCTGACGTACATAAATCGCAGCAATGGCCGTTAGCAACGTCTGAATCTCACGAAATGTCTCATGCAGGTAGAAGAAATATTGTTAGACTTGGGCTCCAAAGATGGGTTCCCTACATCTCTGCAAACCAGAGTTACAGGGCTCCAAATTTGGTAAAATCCCCCATAGGCTTTCATTGGGCCTCCTATTTACAGTTCCAAAATCTCACATCTTTTCAAAGGGCAATTACTCAGCAGTGGCAAATTTTCTAGCATTGTAGGGACCCTTAGGGGGAACATGACTGGTGAGTTTCGGGCCCCTAGGCCGAAGAGGTCATAGCCTAGGGTCACAAAAACCTGTTTATTTGGGCTATTTCAATGGTAGTGATGGTGACGTACATAAGTCTCAGCCATGGCCGTTAGCAACGTCTGAATTTCACGAAATGTCTCATGCAGGTAGAAGACATATTGTTAGACTTGGATTCCAAAGATGGGGTCCCTACATCTCTGCAAACCAGAGTTACAGGGCTCCAAAATTGGTAAAATCCCCCATAGACTTTCATTGCCTCCCTATTTCACTTTCCAAAATCTCACATCTTTTCAAAGGGCAATGGCTCAGCAGTACCAAATTTTCTAGCATTGTAGGGACCCTTAGGGGGACCATGACTGGTGAGTTTTGCCACTGCTGAGCCATTGCCCAGAGTCGCTACTGCAAATCGCTTAAAAAAAACCGTAAGCGTTTGCGATTACACCTTGCGATTTCTAGTGTGCACTAGGCCTCGGGCAGGTTAGAAGACACCTAGCACAGCCCTCTTCACCAATAGATTATGTAGACACACTCAGCTGACATCCAATCTAAAGTTAGGCTTTCCTCTGACCTGCTCCATTCAGTGGCTATGTAAACACAATCAGGATCAGACTGCAAAGGGCTCCATATTGGAGTGGCACATTCAGAACCCTAGTGTAAAAACTCAGAGATTCAGAAATCTACAGAATGACAGAGATTGAGACCACTACAGAGACTCAGATTCAGAGTGCTACAGAGAGTCTCCCAGAGATTCAGACCACTAAAGAGAATCTTTGACGGCTCGTTTCCACTTGCGCCGCACGCGTCAGTGAGATGTGCGGTAGCACTTCCGGGTGTGCGGATCGCAGGTGAATCCCAGAAGCCGTGCCATGCATGGCTATGGGATTCGCAGCCTGCCGCGCGAAAACGGTGAGCAGTTTCGGCCAAAAATCGCTAGCGCAAGCGATTCGGCCGACGGCACCATAGTTTCCTATGGCAGAGTTTCCCCGTGCGATTTGTGTGCAGGGAAACACTGCGGATTCGGAGCGGATACCGATCCAGTGGAAACGGGCCCCCGAGAATTAGACCACTGCAGAGCCTCACAGCGATTCGGACCTCCAGAGACTCCTAACTCTACAGAGCATAAGAGATTCACACCACTACTGAGAATCACATAGAGATTCAGAACCTATGGAGACTCAGATTCAGAACCCCACAGAGACACCGAGAATCATAGTGCGACACAGAGTCTCCCAGAGATTCAGACTACCACAGAGAATTCTAGAGAGTCAGACCACTGCAGAGGCTCATAACGCTTTGGACCTTCACAGAGACTCATAACTGTACAGAGACTCAGGGACATTTATCAAGAGTGTCTGAGACAAAACATTGGTAGGTTTTTAGAAATCCATGCAGAACTGTCTCAGACATGTTAAGAAATCATTAGATAGCGCAGATTCCTTCTAAAACTGTTGTAAAATAGGAGGAGCTAGGAAGGTCTCTCAGACACTGCAGTGTGCGAGGGGAATTGCTGTTGCTGAGGTAACCAACACATCTGCTGTATTGATAGCAGCAGGCTCTGAGTAGGAATTCAGCAGGGGGGGGGAAGAGCACTTCACAAATCATGTCTAGCCTGCAGTTCGACATCTGTAGAACTGCTATCAAGCACTTCTTAACCTGTGCCAGTTTAGGGATGTATTTGCACTTTTCTTAAAATGAATGGGAACCGCATTTTAAAAAAAATGAGACAGATACTTACTCAAGGAGAGGGAAGGCTCTGGGTCCTATAGAGCCTTCCCTCTCCTCTCCTGGTCCCCTCATTCCAGTGCTGGCTAAATTAGTCAAATACTGCTTTACCCGGCCAAAGGAGGCTTCAGAAGTCTTCAGGGAGCCCGAGTGCTCCTGAAGAAGGGCGGCCCTGTACTGCGCCTGCGCAAGCACGTTCTCTTACACGCTCACGCCTGTGCAGTATGGAGCCGCACGTCTTCGGGAGGACACGGCTCCCAAAGACTTCCAAATACCCTTTCGGTGGGGGATTGAAGGGGGGGGGGGGAAGCCAGCACAGGATAGAGGGCACCGAGAGAGGAGACGGAAGGCTCTATATGACCCAGAGCCTTCCCTCTTAAGTATTTGCTTCGTTGTTTTTTTTTAATGCGGTTCCCATTCACTTTAACTGTAGTGCAGCTCTAATTCATGCTAAACTGCCACTATTACCTAGGATTTAAGAAGGTTCTCATCATGCAGAACTGTTCTTCCTGCTGGTTAGAACAGATTAAGAAGAAAAAACTGTCGGTAATGCGTTGATAAATCTCCCCCTCAGAGATTTAGGTCACTATAGAGATTCGGAACAGTATAGACAGAGATCCATATCGCTACAGGAAGTACAATTTGATCTGCCATTGCATCAGAGGCAGATGGCATAGTCTAAACAAGGCCAGTTATTCAAAATTAAAGTCAAAATTATAAAAGCTGAAAAAAATTATAGAATTTCCCTTGTCTTCAGTGGAAGTGTAGTCACTAAATAATGGAACGTCTGTCTTCATAGAAGAAGCCCTGATGAAACAGTAGGAATTCCTGATACAGCTAAAGGAAGAATGGTTACTCAAGTCCACAACACACACACACAAATCAGTAATTACTACATGATATTACTGGCATCCTCTTCCACTAACGATAGAAGCAGTGTTTGGCTACATACCACAGCGGGGCTCCTTAGGAGAGCCCTTCATGAACAGCATGCACGGGGCCACACTGATCAGCTTCTTCAGCCTTACATTCAGGTCTTCTTTAGGTGCGCTGTTGGGGGCGGCTGGGAAGGAGGTGCTGGAGGACAGTCGTTGGACCTTCTTGGTCAGCTCAGGTGCGTGTGCCCCGTCCAACCGGTCAATCTTCTGAGAGTTCTGAGACAGGAGAGAGAATGTACTGAGAGGACAGGGGAAACGGACCACCAGAACAAATCTACATACAGGCAAGTGATGAATAACCCCGAGCACTGCACAGTTCAACACAATCCGACACTATAAACAAGACAACTGAGGGCTGCTGCTAATACCTCAAACTTTAACACACAGCAATATATTTATATAGCAATGACATCTACTGCAGCACATTACAGAGTACATAGCAATGTCACTGACTGTCCTCAGAGGAGCTCACAATCTAATCCTACCATAGTCATAGTCTAATGTCCTACCATGTTATTATGTATTTATATAGCAATGACATCTACTGCAGCACATTACAGAGTACACAGTCATGTCACTGACTGTCCTCAGAGGAGCTCACAATCTAATACTACCATAGTCATAGTCTGAGGACAGTCAGTGACATTGCTATGTACTCTGTAATGTGCTGCAGTAGATGTCATTGCTATATAAATACATAATAACATGGTAGGACATTAGACTATGACTATGGTAGGATTAGAGTGTGCGCTCCTCTGAGGACAGTAAGTGACATGACTATGTACTCTGTAATGTGCTGCAGGAGATGTCATTGCTATATAAATACATAATAATAATAATATGGTAGGACATTAGACTATGACTATGGTAGTATTAGATTGTGAGCTCCTCTAATGTCCTACCATATTATTATTATTATGTATTTATATAGCAATGACATCTCCTGCAGCACATTACAGAGTACATAGTCATGTCACTTACTGTCCTCAGAGGAGCGCACACTCTAATCCTACCATAGTCATAGTCTAATGTCCTACCATATTATTATTATTATGTATTTATATAGCAATGACATCTACTGCAGCACATTACGGAGTACATAGTCATGTCACTGACTGTCCTCAGAGGAGCGCACACTCTAATCCTACCATAGTCATAGTCTAATGTCCTACCATGTTATTATGTATTTATATAGCAATGACATCTACTGCAGCACATTACAGAGTACATAGTCATGTCACTGTCTTCACAGGAGCTCACACTCTAATCCCTGGTATAATCATAGTCTAATGTCCTACCATTTAATTATTCTGTCTATATAGCACTGCCATCTCCTGCAGCACATTACAGAGTACATAGCAATGTCACTGACTGTCCTCAGAGGAGCGCACAATCTAATCCTACCATAGTCATAGTCTAATGTCCTACCATGTTATGTATTTATATAGCAATGACATCATCTGCAGCACTGTACAGAGTACATAGCAATGTCACTGACTGTCCTCAAAGAAGCTCACAATCTAATCCTACCATAGTCTAATGTCCTACCATATTATTATTATTATTATTATGCATTTATATAGCAATGACATTCTCCTGCAGCACTTATCAATCAGAATACTGGCTATTGTCCTTTGGATCCGAAATCTAATTGGAATTTGGGGAAAAAAATGCATATTTGTGTATTGCTAGCTTTCTTGTATAGCTTATAGATGGCCAATCTGAATATCTGCTCAAATAAAATGTGAAACAAAATTGCATAGTGTGTACACAGCTTAAAGGGAATCCAAGGTGAGCGTGATATGGAGGCTGCCATATTTATTTCCTTTTAAACAATACAAGTTGCCTGGCAGCCCTGCTGATCTATTTGGCTGCAGTAGCGTCTGAATCACACCAGAAACAAGCATGCAGCTAATCTTGTCAGACCTGACAACGTCAGAAACACCTCATCTGCTGCATGCTTACTCCGGGTCTATGGCTAAAAATATTAGAGGCAGAGGATCAGCAGGACAGCCAGGCAACTGGTATTGCTTAAAAGGAAATAAATATGGTAGCCTCCATATCATTCTCTCCTCGGGCTCCCTTTAAGATGGGGCAGTATGACAACTAAACAGTCAATCAAACAAATTCAAACCGCTCTAGGAATAAAGTTCCATGAAATTCCAAGTCAGACAAGTAATAGACTGAAGTGGCCAGTAGAGGGGGGTGTAGGCTCATGAAACAGAAGGTAGAATGTGATAGAATCGCACTCCTTGCTCTCACATCACTGAAACTGCAGAAAACCATTCCAGAGGATCAAAACGCAACACAAATATTCCACATTCCAAGCAAAAACAAATAATATTGTCTTTTTTGCCGGGTTCACATCTGCGTTCTGAGCCAGAAGGATCCGGTGAGTGGATCCGGCCTCCGTTTCACCAGATCCGGATGGCTCAGTCCGTGGCCCGGTTCACATAGATTGATCAGATCCGGTTTCACTCAGCAATACATACCCAATCTTCAGTAGCAGCCGGCGGTAGAGGCTTCCTCTTCTTCCGCTGTGACTACACAGCGCGTCATGTGACGCGGAAGACGGCGGAAGCCTCTACCGCCGGCTGCTATGGAAGATTAGATATGTATAAACCCCTCCCTCACCCACCCGCCTGCTGCACCCTCCTATCGCTAGTTTTGCGTCGGCCCAAGCGCCCATCCCCCGTGGCCTCTAGTGTGAAGAAACGTTCCGTTTTACATTGCCCCCAATGCTGCAGCATTTTTTGTCCGGATCCGTTCCGCTGGGCAGAACAGTCTGGAAAATTAGGGCCTGCAGCAATTTTTAGTTCCGGGGATCGGAACGTACCCGTACCAACGGACGCATGTGAATGGATCCATAGGTTAACATTGGATCCTTTCACATCCGTTCCGTTCGTACAGTATACGTTCCGGTTACGTTCCATAAAAACCGCTAATGTGAACCGGGCCTTAGGCTAGGTTTACAAGTAGGACATTGCATTGTGCTTTCCCTGTTCAACAGGAACACATCAAGAGTCATACCACACTTTATAGAAGCATTACATCGCATACAGTAGATACAGTGAAGCATACAGACAATGAAAAGTATGCTTCCCTGTACCGGTTAACGTGCTTTTAGAGGCAACACCTGCATGCAGTGCATTACCATAACGCAACACGTTACTCCGCAACGCTAACCCCGCACTGTAAAAGTTGCATAGACCTATCATTGCAGGGCGGTGAGCAGCGTTATAGGACTTTATAACATGTGACCATAACGCCACACTGTAAACCTAGCTTAGTGGCCCCCCCATCTTCCCTCCCCCTACAGAGATCAGCAGCAGGAAGCGAGGCTGGGTAAGTATTACTCACCTTCTTCCTCTCTCCAGCCCCGAGCAGCTGTGACCGGCATTACAGCAGTCAGCATCATACTGACAGGTAAGGGGTCCTGGCTTGATGACATCATCAAGCCGGGACCGGTACTTCAGTCAGTACGGAGCTGGATGACAGGGGGCAGTCAGGAGTTGTGACAGTCAGTGAGATGCAGAAGGCGAGTGAAGCTTGTTTACAATGTGATCACTACAATCACCGAGGATCATAGTGATCACGTGATCAGGAGCCAATCGTTGCAGCTCCTGATTAAATTAAGCTGTCCATTGTGTGTGTGGTCTTGTGAGCGAGCAATCGCACTGGGACGCGGACCAAGTAGTGCGAAAACTACGTCCTGTCTGAGGCTTACAGCCACAAGTATAACAGATTTCAACTGTGTCAGTCCACAAAGGGTTAAAGCAAACCTGAAATGAAAACAAACATACACCCATCATACTTACCTCCCGTGTAGTCTACTCCTCCATCTCTTTCTCCTCTCCTGCGTCCTGTTTGTCCACTATGATCAATGGAATTCTGCGACCTCCATTTTAAAAATGGCAATGATTAAACTGTTAAACTGTAATATCGCCCACTTAAGCCATAGGAAAACATGGACATTACCTTGCACATCAGTGTCCTTTCAGTCATAACTGACTGCAACTGATCTGACAGGAGTTTGTCGGAACTAAAATAGAACTGGCAGGAATCGTTGTTAGAAGAAAATGGTGAGCTTTTGAGAGGAACTGACGGTGAGGTAAGTATGTAATATTCACTTGCAGGTACATAAGGTTTATTTTAAATCATTTTACTCGGTTCAGGTTCCCTTTAAAATGGAAAACCGAAGAAAGATGTACATGGAGGCTGCCATATTTATTCCTTTTATACCAGTTGCCTGGCCTCCTGCTGATCTTTCAAGCATCAGTAGTGTCTGAATCACACACCTGAAACAAGCATGCAAGTTAATCCAGTCAGCCTTCAGTCAGAGCACCTGATCTGCTGCATGCTTGTTCAGGGTCTATGGCTAAAAGTATCAGAGACAGAGGAGCAGCAGGACAGCCAGGCAATATGCATTGTTTAAAAGAAAATAAATGTTTTAGCACCCATATGTCTCTCACTTTAAATTCCCTTTAACCACTTTGTCCTCCTTGACGTATAAAAACGTCAAGGAGGACAGGCGCGCGGCCGATCGCGCGCGTGCACGCGCACTCCCGGCCGCGGAGTCGGTAGCCACGGAATCAATTTATCGGGCTATGGAGCCCGATCATTGATTCCTCTCCCCCGCTGAAAAAGCGACAGCTTCTCTCGGAGGCTTCGCTCTTTCTGAAGCTGTGTCTCTCTAAGCGTACATTGTACGCTTAGAGTGACGTCATGTAAAAAAAATCGAGATTGCCATCTTGTGGCCAAAAAGTAAAACTACAAGAAAATCCTCAAAAACATTACAATACACCAATATTTCCCCAAATTAAACACTTTTATATCCCACCCTCCCAAAAATGCCCACATAAAATGTTTAATAAAAAAAACCAAAAAAAACATTACTATAAAAAAAAAAAAAAAAAAAATATTTACCTAAGGGTCTAAACTTTTTAAATATCTATGTAAAGATGAAATATTTCTCTCTATTTTTTTTTTATAAGCTTGTAAATAGTAATGGATGCAAAACGGAAAAAATGCTCTTTTATTTCCAAATAAAATATTGTCGCGATACATTGTGATAGGGACATAATTTAAATGGTGAAATAACCGTGACAAATGGGCAATAACAATACGTGGGTTTTAATTATGGAGGCATGTATTATTTTAAAACTATAATGGCCGAAAACTGACAAATAATGAATTTTTTCATTTTTTTTCTTATTCTTCCTGTTAAAATGCATTTACAGTAAGGTAGCTCTTAGCAAAATGTACCCCCCAAAGAAAGCCGAATTGGTGGCGGAAAAAACAAGATATAGATCAGTTAATTGTGATAAGTAGTGATAAAGTTATAGGCTAATGAATGGGAGGTGAACATTGCTCGGATGCATAAGCTGAAAACGACTGAGATGTTAAGTGGTTAAAGAGGATCTGTAACATGAAAAGATCCCCTGGGGGGTACTCACCTCGGGTGGGGGAAGCCTCCGGATCCTAATGAGGCTTCCCACGCCGTCCTCCATCCGTCAGGGGTCTCGCTACAGCCCTCCGTGGAGTCCGTGCAGCGGTGACGTCAATATTTACCTTCCTGACTCCTGCGCAGGCGCTCTGACGGCTGTCGGCTCCGAACTACACGGAAATACCCGATCGCCGTCGGATCTGCTCTACTGCGCAGGCGCAAGTTTCCTGCGCCTGCGCAGTAGAGCGGACCCGAATGAGATCGGGTATTTCCGTGTAGCGCTCCCGCTGGAGCCAGCAAAGGTAAATATTGAACTGACAGTCGGCACAGTCGCCGGCTGTTCGGAGGGCTGCGGCGAGACCCCCGTGGGACAGAGGACGGCGTGGGAAGCCTCATTAGGATCCGGAGGCTTCCCCCACCCGAGGTGAGTACCCCCCAGGGGATCTTTTTAATGTTACAGAGTCTCTTTAAGTGATCTGACAACAAACCAAAACATGCTGGGAACATCCCACAAGACCTGCTTGGTCCGTTTTTGAAGATGGGGGAACATGATTTAGCCCTTGTCAAAAGTCACATGGAGGCTTGCTTGGCCATTTCTCATGGTTTCTGAAACACGGCCTGTAAAGTGGATCGTTGAGGAAAAGGTCCATAAGACGCCCCTGCACCATGGACGCAACAGGATTGGGTTTTTTTTTTTTTCCTGATTTTTGTCAACTAAACCTAAGCATTTTATGGTCTGGAGTGTTTTATCATCAACTGAAAAATACAGTACATGTTCAGAAATTGCACTTGGGGGGGGGGGGGGGGTTGATTGTGCACCCTGCTTAATAAAGTTTAACTGAACAGACAGGGATATGGTGGCTGCCATATTTATCCCCTTGTAAACAATACCGGTTCCCTGGCTGTCTTGGCGTTCCTCTGCCTCCAATGCCCTTAGCCATAGACCCTGAACAAGCATGCAGGTTAGATGTTTCTGACTGAAACGTAGCTGGATTAGCTGCATGCTTGTGTCATGTGTGTTTCAGACACTACTGATGCATGAAAGATCAGCAGGACAGCCGGGCAACTGGTATTTCTAAAAGAGAAATAAATATGGCAGCTTCCATATCCCTTTCACTTCAAGTGTGCTTTCAAGGGAAAGAGTACCTGTAGTGAAAAAAGTGCCCCTAAGGGGAACTTACCTCAGGAGGGGGAAAGCCTCTGGATACTAATAAGGCTTCCATCGTCGTCGTCCACACTCCTGATCCAGCTCTGGCGAACCGACCCACCCTCAGTCCACCAACAAGGGCTTGTCGGCGGATTGCTCAGGCACACTATGGCTTCCACTGCTGGGTCCCCTAAACAGTGTGTGCCCAGCGCAGGCGCAGTAGCTGCTTTCTGCTCAGCCGAGCCTGATTGGGTCTGCTCTACTGTGTAGGTGCAGATTTCCCGCGCCTGTGCAGTAGGGCGAAACTAGACAGAGGTGCCTGGCTCTCCTACTGACCACATATGCTATAGCTCCGTTGTTATTGCCTGATGAAGCGGGATCAAACCTGTGAAACGCGTTGCATATTTGGAGTTCATAAATAAAATATATTGACTGTCTTTACTACAGTCGTTGTGTGTGTACTTGGAGGAGGCAAGTCCACCACTACCTCCTCTATTTACCAAGAATTTGGTTTTTAAGCTCATTTAGGTTCCTTTTACCCTTTTGGCGCCTTTGTTCTCCTGCATAGTAGGGCGAAACTGATCGGGATCGGCTATTTTTGATGGAGCACGAGCAGAAAGCAGCTACTGTATCTGCGCTAGGTGTACAAATTTAAATATCGTGGTGGCCGTTTCTCTGGGGGAGCTACTGGATAGGGGCTGCTGAGAAAGACTGGGGAAGCCTCATTAGGATCCAGAGCCTTCCCCCTCCAGAGGTAAGTACCCCCTGGGGCAGTTTCTTTCCTTACAGGTATCCTTAAACTGCAAGGACTATTTCCATTACAAGCTCCCTAATGCACAGTCCACTTTAAGACTTCTATCCATCCAACGACCTACATAGCATTTCTTGTTCATCCAAACAATCCACCCCCCATTATTCAAGGAGAAACAAATAACCCTGTACACAAATGAGTCCCTTACCTTGAAAAACAAGAAGGTTGGCACTGAGTTGATCTCATACTTCTCTGACACCTCTGGAATGACTTCTGCTTCAAGCTGCAAATAATAATAAAAAAAAAAAAGAAGAGTGAAGGAGTGAAAAAAAACAATGTTGCTTCAATTTTATTTTCATGTCCCTTTTTATGATCTGTGTTTAAATAAAAAAAAAAAAACCCTCGCAGGGATACCGGGGGAAGCTTAAAAAGGGTGTCGGATGCAAAAGTTTGCAAGTCATTTGCATTTAAATGAGGCGCGTCGGGCCGGCCTGTCATCCGCTGAGCTCGGACTATGACAAAACAGGTTCAAGGGTTCTTATTTTGTTGCGTGTTGCCGGCGATGCCCGCAGGCGACGAATACAATTTTTTTCTCTTTTTTTTCTTTTTGGTGCACTAGTGACCTAGTAAATTTTCAATCATATGCAGCTACTAGTATATTGAAATCCATAAATCACTGACCCCAGTTATGTCATGATTACACTGCTTATTTTCTGCCCAGAGCAATTCTGGCTGTTTGCTCTATTGACTAATTTTGAGAGGCAGTATATCAAGGCTGACATTTGCAGCTCTCTGCAAATTATGGAGCAAAGAAAAAAATATATAAAAGAGGTAAAAAGGAGTATTTCTTCAATACGCGATTGACGGCGGGTACATTCTAAGCTTAACCCTTTGGCGTCGCAGCGTTGGCTTCCCAAATAAGGCTCTTGTTAGAGCGACGAGAAATAAAGCTGGGTGGTTTTTAAAGACGAATGGCGGAAGGCAGAATCGAAGATTAGAGTGTCAGCCAATACACAGACATGAGGATGGCTGGGGGGGGGGGGGGGGGCGAGTGGGTAGATGTTATGCAGTAACAGCAGATCTAGGAGACAAGAAAGAGCTATTAGAGGAGTGGGAGAAACATTGTAATATTTTGAAATTACTGTCTTATCCACTGATCAGGCAAGACATTGAAACCACATGCTTATACTGTGTAAGCCCAACTTCTGCTGCCAAATCAAGTCTGCGCCATCAGGGCATGGACTCACACAAGATCTCCGAACATGTCTGATAGCATCAAGAGATTAGCAGCAGGGAACCCGAGGCCAGAGCGATATGGTGGCTGACATGTTTATTTCCTTTTAAATAATGCACATTGCCTGGCAGTCCTGCTGATCCTCTGCCTCTAATATTTTAAAGACCTGGAACCCACTAGAGCGCTTTGAGCATTTAGGGAGCGTTTCAAAACGCTAGCGATTTCCTTAAAGAGAATCTGTATTGTTAAAATCGCACAAAAGTAAACATACCAGTGCGTTAGGGGACATCTCCTATTACCCTCTGGCACAATTTCGCCGCTCCTCGCCGCATTAAAAGTGGTTAAAAACAGTTTTAAAAAGTTTGTTTATAAACAAACAAAATGGCCACCAAAACAGGAAGTAGGTTGATGTACAGTATGTCCACACATAGAAAATACATTCATACACAAGCAGGCTGTATACACCCTTCCTTTTGAATCTCAAGAGATCATTTGTGTGTTTCTTTCCCCCTGCAGCTATCTTCCACTGAAGTGTCAGGCTGTTTCTTCCTGCAGAGTGCAGACAGCTCTGCCTGTATGTAATTCCTCAGTATGTGAAAGCCCAGCCAGCTCAGAGGAGGATTTATCCAGCTTGTAAAAGATGAGAGAAGAGAGAAGCTGCCCTAATCTAAATACACAGGCAGTGTGCAGAGAGGGGCCTGGAGGGGGGAGATGCATCACAGAACCACAACACTGAAGAACTTGGCAGCCTTCCAGACACAGGCCTGACAAGTCTGACAAGAGAGAGATAAGTTGATTTATTACAGAGATGGTGATAGTAGAACGTGCTGCAGTAAGCCAGAACACATTAGAATAGCTTTTGGAACATGTAGGATGATAAAAAACAGGATGCAATTTTTGTTACGGAGTCTCTTTAAACACTCTGCCAATGTAAATAAATGTAACAAATTCCACAAGAGCGATTGAGTTTCCCAAAATCGCTAATGCAGGACTTGCAGCATTTTGGGAGCGGTTGCGCTTCAATGCAAAGTATTGACGCGCTGGCAAATCGTTCACGAATATGAATCGCTACACATAGCGATTTGTGTGCAATTTTAATATTAAATTGATCAATCAGAATTAAAATCGCTAAACAATCGCTGGCAAAAAAGCCTAAACGTTTTAAAATCGCTACCAAAATCGCTGGAAAACGCTCAAGAAATTGCATACAAAAGGCTAATTAAAAACGCTAGTGATTGCGCTAGCGATTTGTAGTGAATTCCTGAGGCGGATTATCTCTTTGGCTGCGGTAGTGTGTGAATCACACACCTGAAATAAGCATGTGGCTAATCCACTATCCCGCCTATTCATCTATTTAGTGCCGAGTACTACACTTGCACAAGTACAGAAGCGTCTATGCTTGTCTGGATGTATTGAAAGTTGCTCCTTACTGTATTTTCCTGAGGAAGTGAGATGTAGACCCGCGAAACGCGTTGCTGCAATTTTTGGAGTATGAAATAATCGATTGTTCTCAACTGATTTGCATCTGTCGAGTCTTCTGTGGGGAGGCAAGTCCACCACTACCCCCACTTTTTACATGGGTTTTAATATATTTTATACTGGCGCTTCTGTTTCTACACAAAGATACGTGGCTAATCCAGACACAATTCAATCTGACCACCTGATCAGAATGCTTAACCACCCTGGCGTTCTATTAAGATCGCCAGGGCGGCTGCGGGAGGGTTTTTTTTAAATAAAAAAAAAAACTATTTCATGCAGCCAACTGAAAGTTGGCTGCATGAAAGCCCACTAGAGGGCGCTCCGGAGGCGTTCTTCCGATCGCCTCCGGCGCCCAGAATAAACAAGGAAGGCCGCAATGAGCGGCCTTCCTTGTTTTGCTTACATCGTCGCCATAGCGACGAGCGGAGTGACGTCACCCGACGTCCTGACGTCAGCCGCCTCCGATCCAGCCCTTAGCGCTGGCCGGAACTTTTTGTTCCGGCTACGCTGGGCTCAGGCGGCTGGGGGGACCCTCTTTCGCCGCTGCTCGCGGCGGATCGCCGCAGAGCGGCGGCGATCAGGCAGCACACGCGGCTGGCAAAGTGCCGGCTGCGTGTGCTGCTCTTTATTTGATGAAAATCGGCCCAGCAGGGCCTGAGCGGCAGCTTCCGGCGGTGATGGACGAGCTGAGCTCGTCCATACCGCCCGGCTGGTTAAATCGGGGTCTAATCACAACGTGGAAATCTTCATCCAGAAAACCGGATGCAGAATACAATATGCTAGGGGAAATAGGCCCTAAAAGTATTAGAAGCAGAGGATCAGCAGGACAGCCAGGCAACTGACATTGCTTAAAGAGACTCCTTAACAAAAATTGCATCCTGTTTTTTATCATCCTACAAGTTCCAAAAGCTATTCTAATGTGTTCTGGCTTACTGCAGCACTTTGTACTATCACCATCTCGGTAATAAATCAATGTATCTTTCCCCTGTCAGACTTGTCGGCCTGTGTCTGGAAGGCTGCCAAGTTCTTCAGTGTTGTGGTTCTGCTATGAACTCCCCCTTCCAGGCCCCTCTATGCACACTGCCTGTGTGTTATTTAGGATTAGAGCAGCTTCTCTCTTATCTTTTACAAGCTGGATAAATCGTCCTCTGAGCTGGCTGGGCTTTCACATACTGAAGAATTACAGACAAGGGCAAAGCTGTTTGCAGGAAGAATCGAGCAGCCTGAAACTTCAGTGCATGAGAACAGGGGGAAAGAAACACACAAATGATCTCTTGAGATTCAAAAGGAAGGCTGTATACAGCCTGCTTGTGTATGGATGTATTTTCTATGTGTGGACATACTGTACATCAACCTACTTCCTGTTTTGGTGGCCATTTTGTTTGTTTATAAACAAACTTTTTAAAACTGTTTTTAACCACTTTTAATGCGGCGAGGAGCGGCGAAATTGTGCCAGAGGGTAATAGGAGATGTCCCCTAACGCACTGGTATGTTTACTTTTGTGCGATTTTAACAATACAGATTCTCTTTAAAGAGACACTGAAGCAGAAAAAAAAATGATATAGTGAATTGGTTGTGTACTATGAATAATTACTAGAAGATTAGCAGCAAAGAAAATATTCTCATATTTTTATTTTCAGGTATATAGTGTTTTTTCTAACATTGCATCATGAGTCTTTCAGAGCAGTCTGTGAACTAATGACCTCTCCTCTGCCGGAGGAAAAGTAAATAGTCCAGGAACAGTTGAGATAATAAAAGTCAGATAACAGCCCTCTCCACGACTAACTTAGTCGGAGAGCTTAAAGGGGAACTTCAGCCTAAACAAACATACTGTCATTAGGTTACATTAGTTATGTTAATTAGAATAGATAGGTAATATAATTTTTTACCCACCCTGTTTTAAAAGAACAGGCAAATGTTTGTGATTCATGGGGGCTGCCATCTTTGTCATGGGGGCTGCCATCTTTTTGGTTGAAAGGAGGTGACAAGGAGCAGGAGACACAGTTCCAACTGTCCTGTGTCCTGATTACCCCTCCCAGCTGCACACGCTAGGCTTCAAATGTCAAATTCAAAATGTAAAAAAAACAAATTTACACCAAAACAGCAGAACGAGAGCAACAACATCAGAAATCCCATCATGCTTTGCACAGCATCAGGGGAAAAAAGCCCGGGCAGTTTTCTTCTGTGCAGCTAAAAATGAGGCTTGTATAAGAGAAACAAAGTTCTGATGCTGTGATACTGTTAAAGAAACACCAGGCCTTTTCAGTGCTGCTGAGTCGATTTTTAGTCCGGAGGTTCACTTTAATGGCTTTTTTGTATAGAGATAACAACTGGAGTTTCTTAACTCTTCCTGTAGTGGAAACAATTAGAGTGATGTATCTGATCTTAATGTTTTATTTCTTAGCTGTACTACACATACAAATCATAATATCGTTTTTTTTTCCGCTTCAGTGTCTCTTTAAAGGACTTCTGTCGCGAAAATCTTAAAAATGTAAAATACATGTAAGCATAGACAAATAAGAAGTACATTTCTTCCAGAGTAAAATGAGCTATAAATTACTTTTCTCCTATGTTGCTGTCACTTACAGTAAGTAGTAGAAATCTGACATTACCGACAGGTTTTGGACTAGCCCACCTTGTCATGGAAGGGGGGGGGGGGGGGGGGAGTGCTCAGGGATTTATTTGATTTTTAAAAGCCCTGAGTGAATGTCAGTTGCTCCGCCCAGCTGCCAAAGAAATGTAGGGTGAGCAGAGAGGCTGGCCAGCATCTTTGTACAAATATTTTTCAGGGAATGTCTTTATAAAAAATAAAGTTCAAACGGAGAATCCCCCATGAAGAGATGGACTTACCCAAAACTTGTCAGTAATGTCAGATTTCTACTACTTACTGTAAGTGACAGCCACATAGGAGAAAAGTAATTTATGGCTCATTTTACTCTGGAAGAAATGTACTTCTTATTTGTGTTTTAAATTTTAAGATTTTCGCGACAGTTCCTCTTTAACCTCTTAGCAGCCATGAATGAGTTATCTTGAGCAATAGCGGGCTAAAGGGGCCCATACACTCAGCCGATTTTCTGGCCGACCGATCGATCCAAATCGATCGATCGATTGCAAATCGGTTGGCCAATCGACTGATGGCCGATTTCGATCGATTTCGATGGATTTCCATCGAACTGGCAGGGTGGAAAATCTAGGTCGATCTGATGAGATTGCTTATCAGTTTGCATTGGCCTTAATAGAAATCTGATGGCAAAAAAATGCCATCAGATCGATGTTCAATAGATTTCAAACTGAAATCTATTGGAATTCTAGCCTGGTAAAAACAGTTCTAAAAACGCATCAGATAGATCATCAGATGCATTTCTTATCTATCTGCTGCCAATCTGACGAGTGTATGGGCACCTTAATAGTAGATTCTGCGTCCATATCAGGTAAATATCAAGCATCTCCTGCTCCCCTCTGCATTAGGCTGTGGGAGGCATGCTGGCAGGCCGAGGAGACACAAAACAACATGGCACTACAGTGCAAATAATATAAAAAATGACTGGAAAAAGGTCAAAAAAGGAAACATGGCAGCCTGCTTGTATCTCTTTTAATGAACAAGTATAACAAAGCTGACCTTTCAAGGCATAAGCGCACCTCTGGTGTAAAGTAGTGTAATAAGATCTTCTCGGAGCCCGGTATTAGCTAGGTTCAGGCACATTCTGTAGCTCGGACCCCTTGCAAAAGCCTCAGGGCCCAACCACACTCGGGCAATGAGCGGGCATTTACTGCAAATCGCTGACGATCGCTAGCACTTTTTAAAGTTCTAATGCAGTGATTCCCAACCTTTTTAAAATCGTGACGCAATGCGTCAAACTCAGACCTCTGTGACACATCACCCCCCCCACACACACACATAAAACGCACTTAGACTCAGTATAGGTAGGTAGGTAGCCAGGTATAGGTGCCCTTAGTATAGGTAGCCAGGTGTAGGGGCCACCAGTATAGGTAGCCAGGTGTAGGGGCCACCAGTATAGGTAGCCAGGTGTAGGGGCCACCAGTATAGGTAGCCAGGTGTAGGGGCCACCAGTATAGGTAGCCAGGTGTAGGGGCCACCAGTATAGGTAGCCAGGTGTAGGGACCACCAGTATAGGTAGCCAGGTGTAGGGACCACCAGTATAGGTAGCCAGGTGTAGGGACCACCAGTATAGGTAGCCAGGTGTAGTGGCCACCAGTATAGGTAGCCAGGTATAGGTGCCCTTAGTATAGGTAGCCAGGTGTAGGGGCCACCAGTATAGGTAGCCAGGTATAGGTGCCCTTAGCATAGGTAGCCAGGTGTAGGGACCACCAGTATAGGTAGCCAGGTGTAGTGGCCACCAGTATAGGTAGCCAGGTGTAGTGGCCACCAGTATAGGTAGCCAGGTGTAGTGGCCACCAGTATAGGTAGCCAGGTGTAGGGGCCACCAGTATAGGTAGCCAGGTGTAGGGGCCACCAGTATAGGTAGCCAGGTGTAGGGGCCACCAGTATAGGTAGCCAGGTGTAGGGGCCACCAGTATAGGTAGCCAGGTGTAGTGGCCACCAGTATAGGTAGCCAGGTGTAGGGACCACCAGTATAGGTAGCCAGGTGTAGTGGCCACCAGTATAGGTAGCCAGGTGTAGGGGCCACCAGTATAGGTAGCCAGGTGTAGTGGCCACCAGTATAGGTAGCCAGGTGTAGGGACCACCAGTATAGGTAGCCAGGTGTAGGGACCACCAGTATAGGTAGCCAGGTGTAGTGGCCACCAGTATAGGTAGCCAGGTGTAGGGGCCACCAGTATAGGTAGCCAGGTATAGGTGCCCTTCAGGATAGGTAGCCAGGAGTACGTGCAAGGTGTAGGTGCCCCAGTATAGGTAGCCAGGAGTAGGTGCCCCAGTATAGGTAGCCAGGAGTAGGTGCCCTCAAGATAGGTAGCAAGGTATAAGTGCTCCCAGTATAGATAGCCAGGATTAGGCGAACACTCATTCCAGTGCAAGAGACTTGGGCGCAGCCGGCGCCACCATAGGTCGTAATAGGAATTATAGCTATAGCGAGTAACTTCAGCGCTGTCAGAAGACGGAGCTAAAGTTGCTTATAAAACGCTATAATCGCAATCGCTGGAAGCCAAATTATTGCATTCTCCACCATTCATGTCAGCCGGGAGCGGGAATAGTATTTAACGTCGCCGGGAACTTGTGCAGGAGCAGGATCAGCCAATTCGGCTGTATCCTCCGCCCAAGTCTCCAAGCGATTCCTTTTGTATGCGGAGTACGTGCCCTCTGGATAGGTAGGGAGGTGTGGGTGCCCTCTGGATAGGTAGGGAGGTGTGGGTGCCCTCTGGATAGGTAGGGAGGTGTGGGTGCCCTCTGGATAGGTAGGGAGGTGTGGGTGCCCTCTGCATAGGTAGGGAGGTGTGGGTGCCCTCTGGATAGGTAGGGAGGTGTGGGTGCCCTCTGGATAGGTAGGGAGGTGTGGGTGCCCTCTGGATAGGTAGGGAGGTGTGGGTGCCCTCTGGATAGGTAGGGAGGTGTGGGTGCCCCTTGGATAGGTAGGGAGGTGTGGGTGCCCTCTGGATAGGTAGGGAGGTGTGGGTGCCCTCTGGATAGGTAGGGAGGTGTGGGTGCCCTCTGGATAGGTAGGGAGGTGTGGGTGCCCTCTGGATAGGTAGGGAGGTGTGGGTGCCCTCTGGATAGGTAGGGAGGTGTGGGTGCCCTCTGGATAGGTAGGGAGGTGTGGGTGCCCTCTGGATAGGTAGGGAGGTGTGGGTGCCCTCTGGATAGGTAGGGAGGTGTGGGTGCCCTCTGGATAGGTAGGGAGGTGTGGGTGCCCTCTGGATAGGTAGGGAGGTGTGGGTGCCCTCTGGATAGGTAGGGAGGTGTGGGTGCCCTCTGGATAGGTAGGGAGGTGTGGGTGCCCTCTGGATAGGTAGGGAGGTGTGGGTGCCCTCTGGATAGGTAGGGAGGTGTGGGTGCCCTCTGGATAGGTAGGGAGGTGTGGGTGCCCTCTGGATAGGTAGGGAGGTGTGGGTGCCCTCTGGATAGGTAGGGAGGTGTGGGTGCCCTCTGGATAGGTAGGGAGGTGTGGGTGCCCCCTGGATAGGTAGGGAGGTGTGGGTGTCCCCTGGATAGGTAGGGAGGTGTGGGTGCCCTCTGGATAGGTAGGGAGGTGTGGGTGCCCTCTGGATAGGTAGGGAGGTGTGGGTGCCCTCTGGATAGGTAGGGAGGTGTGGGTGCCCTCTGGATAGGTAGGGAGGTGTGGGTGCCCTCTGGATAGGTAGGGAGGTGTGGGTGCCCTCTGGATAGGTAGGGAGGTGTGGGTGCCCTCTGGATAGGTAGGGAGGTGTAGGTGCCCTCTGGATAGGTAGGGAGGTGTGGGTGCCCTCTGGATAGGTAGGGAGGTGTGGGTGCTTCTCTTGCAATCCAGGGTGCCCTCTGGATAGGTAGGGAGGTGTAGGTGCCCTCTGGATAGGTAGGGAGGTGTGGGTGCCCTCTGAATAGGTAGGGAGGTGTGGGTGCCCTCTGGATAGGTAGGGAGGTGTGGGTGCCCTCTGGATAGGTAGGGAGGTGTGGGTGTCCTCTGGATAGGTAGGGAGGTGTGGGTGCCCTCTGCATAGGTAGGGAGGAGTGGGTGCCCTCCTTGTGTTCCAAGCATCCAGTGCAAAATCACAGCAAAATTGCATAAAAATCCCATAACTAGTTTCAGAGCTGTCAAGCCCTTGTCACCAGGGCTGTGGAGACGGTACAAAAATTCGACTCCGACTCCTCAGTTAAGGATTCCAGCGACTCCGACTGCAACTCCTCTAATTTGCATATTCCAATCTTGTTGATTGAAAGTATGTAACATGAAATTTCGTCTCTTAACTGCCAACGCTTAGGAATTTTAAAAGACAACTGAAGTGAGAAGGTTATGGAGACTGCCATATTTATTTCCTTTAAATATTCCCATAGAATAAAACTAGTCCTTGGTAAGAGTACTTGTAAAAGGTACAGGCCGGAACAAAGAACATCTATCTCGCCCTAGGCAATGTAACTGTGGGTACATGTAAGAGTGATGTGCAGGTACTTTGCAGGGGAATAAGGATATTCTTCCTCTATTACACATTCTTCATGCACAATCTGAACGAGGTTTATGGGTGATAGACAACACCTCTGTGTTCAATGTGCACAGCATTCTCAGTGGATTCCCTGCAGCTCTGTGAGGAGTGCATATGTAGAGTATAGTACTACTGTGTAACAAAGTAAACCTGAGACAGATGAAATTAAAGTTTTATACATACCTGGGGCTTCCTCCAGCCCCCTTCATGCTAATCAGTCCCTCGTTGTCCTCCTCCACCACCTAGATCTTCTGCTATGGGTCCAGGGACTTGAGCCAGTCAGGCGTAGTGCGCATGCACACACTCCGCCGCCGGGAGCGTACTACACCTGCACAGCACTTTTGCCCAGGTGCAGAATGCTCCTGGCTGTGGGAGCGCATGCGGCCGGACTGCGCTGACTGGCTGAATTACCGGGACTCATAGCAGAAGATCCAGGTGGTGGAGGAGGACAGCGAAGGACCAATTAGCCTGAAGGGGGCTGGAGGAAGCCCCAGGTATGTATAACACTTTTCTTTTCATCCTTCTCAGGTACCCTTTAATTCGTAGTCACCAAACCAAATTTTAACAAAATATCAAATTATTTGATTTCATGAGCAAAGGGAGTTCATAAATTTGCATAAACCAGCATCAATGCAGAATGATTTCCATCTCATTGACCATCTCTATTAGTGACACAGTTACAAATCAGGCTTTATTCTTACAGCATAGATGTTATTTAGTATATAGAAGGGCTCCCTCCTAGGGGCAGCTTTTGTGACTTCAGAGTATTTTAACCTCCTTGGCGGTAAGCCCGAGCTGAGTTCGGGCTATGCCGCCCAGGAGGATTTCTCAGGCCCTGCTGGGCCGATTTGCCTAATTTTTTTCCGGTACGTGGGCCGGAGTGGACTGCGCAGATAAAGCAGAATAGCTAGAATGACCTCCTTACATTCACAGATACAAGATTTCACATGTGCTTCACCCCTCCTCTGGCATCCTGTGCTACAACACTTCCGTCACTCCCCAACCTTTGATATCTTTAAGTACCTAAAGACCATGTAACGCCGATGGGCGTGAACATGGCGGCAGCCCCAGGACCCCCTAATTGGCATCAAGTCCTGGGGCGGGGTTTTGCAGGAGGTCGCTTGCCAATGCATGCGCATCTTCGTTTGGATGACGGAGCTCCCCTCCGCCATCAGTCTCCCAGCGGCAATTGCCTGTTAGACAGAGAAACCGCTGTTTATGTACTGTGTACAGCGCTGTGATCCACAGCAGCGCTGTATTGGGGACAACCGTGTGACATGGCTGTCGCCCTGAGAGGCAGAGAAGCGATCCGCTGTCATAGGCTGGCTGGGGGAGGGAGGTTGAGTAAAAAATAAATAAATACATAAAAATAGTACAAATATATATATATATATATATATATATATATATATATATATATATATATATATATATATATATATATATATATATTTATATTTATATTATATATATATATATACATACACACACACAGATACTGGGAGCGATCAGAGCCCACCAACAGAAATCTCTGTTTGTGGGCAGAAAAGGGGTGGGGGGGAATAACTTGTGTGCTGACATGTACGTCCCTGCATCGAGCCCTTAAAGCTGCAGTGGCCTAAATTGCCTGGTCACTAGGGGGGGTGTAAGCCTACGGACCTCAAGTGGTTAAACGTGCCCCCAAAAGTCCCTTTTTCCGTCAAGCATACGTTCTACCTTAGGCCAGTTCCCCTGTTGACCTCTGGCCAAGTTGTACTTCCTACCAGATTACCTAAACACACTGCCTTCTAGGTATGACTATATACTACCCCACCTATTCTTTCACCCCTATTCCTTTAGGCTGTAAGCTCGCAAGGGCAGGACTCTCTCACCCTTTTGTGTTTTGGATGTTGTTACACATTAGTTCTGTCACGGTTATTACCAATTCTGTACTTTGCACCAATTCTTTATTTTGTATGTTGGTGTAGATCATTGTCTGTATTATTTTGTACCTGATGTGTGTTTCTTACTTTGTACAGCTCCACGGAATAGGTTGGTGCTTCTTAAATCAATAATAATAAATGTAAATGATTTACTTAGAAGAGGCATCACAGGAGGAAGTCACAGTTATAACTGCTTCTCAAAAACAATGTAAGGCTTAAACAGGGCCGGGCCGAGGCATAGGCTGGAGAGGCTCCAGCCTCAGGGCGCAGAGAAGGAGGGGGCGCACAATTCATTCAGCTGTCATTCCTAATTGTGTTTAAAGCAGAAATAAATAAGAAAAGGGGATACATAGCAGTGACTGCAAGCCAGATAACTAAATATTAAGGTGTTGGGGAGGTTGTGGGCCCTGTGGCCCTCTTAGTCTAATAGCAATCAGTGTGTGACAGCTGGGGTGGGAGGGATGGAGGGGCGCACTTTGGTGTCTCAGCCTTGGGTGCTGGAGGACCTTGTCCCAGCTCTGGGCTTAAACCACTTCACAGCTCCTCTTACGAGTCTATCAGTCCGCCCAGATGTGCCGAATAGGGTGTTATCTCTGTGTGGCCTTGTGTGTAATCTGCATACGGTAGCTGCTCCATGTCACTGCAGAGTAATTTGAAAGCCAAATACTGGTGGAAGGACCGATAGGTCTGTATAATGTAATAGATTTAGGATGACTCCTGGTGGTTAAGCTAACAACCAGATTCAGTAATAAGAGAGACCAGGAGCCCGATGGCGCAGTATCGTTAGGTATATGAATAAGAACAGAGTGATAAAATATACTCTCATTCCTGCAACCACCGA
Source organism: Hyperolius riggenbachi (assembly GCF_040937935.1). Taxonomy (NCBI): domain Eukaryota; kingdom Metazoa; phylum Chordata; class Amphibia; order Anura; family Hyperoliidae; genus Hyperolius; species Hyperolius riggenbachi. The sequence goes on along the minus strand of NC_090655.1, from coordinate 19,324,818 downwards.
CAGAGCCTACGGGAAATTACCTTTCCCCGCTCGGTATCCCAGGTCTGCTGAGCAGGTACTGACTGGTCGCTCTCCTCGGTTAATTGAAACACGTGGTGTCCAATACTTTAATGTAGAACGGAAAAGAGTAGGATTCCAGCACTCAAAAGAGATTGCAACAGGGGGTTGGGTTGGACTATGCTGTGCTGTAGACTGTGTGTGTATGAATCCCTTTAAAATTGCGTGCTCCGGCACAATGAAGGAATGAGGTTTCAAACTTGTAGCAGCAGAGAGAGAAAGCCAGCACTGCAATTAGGGTAATTTATTGGTAAAAATCAAAGCACTTACAGTCAAGTAGCAGCTGGATGCTATGGCAGGTTAAGTGGGCGCCAGGTCTGTGTCCCCCTGCGGACGTCCGTTTCGCGCTAACAGCGCTTGTTCACCGCAATGGGTGAACAAGCGCTGTTAGCGCGAAACGGACGTCCGCAGGGGGACACAGACCTGGCGCCCACTTAACCTGCCATAGCATCCAGCTGCTACTTGACTGTAAGTGCTTTGATTTTTACCAATAAATTACCCTAATTGCAGTGCTGGCTTTACTCTCTCTCTCTCTGCTGCTACATGTCCAATACTTTACCCCGAGGGGTTGAACTAGGGCTGTGGATTTGGAGTCAAGAGTCTGTGCAGTTTTGGGTACCTGGAGTCGGTGGTTTCAATAAACTGAGGAGTCGGATGATTTTTGTACCAACTCCACAACTCTGGGTTGAACTATTGCTAAAAGGAACCGTAGGATGCGCCCAAAGATATTCTATTCTCTGAATCATAAAATATAGGAGTAGATTTGGTGTTACGTCCATAAAACAACAAACCAGTTGGGTAGATACGTTTTAATGATGCACAAAAGACAACGCGTTTCACAGGTAGGGGCCTGCTTCCTCTGGTCAATAATAAGTGCCTAAGTCTGCAGCAGTCACGGGTTTGGGTGCCACTTATTTAAAAAGAGGAAATAAAAGCGCGCCCTCAGCCATGACTGCTACAGACTTAGGCACTTGTTATTGATCTGAGGAAGCAGGCAAGAACCCGTGAAACGTGTTGTCTTTTGTGCATCATTAAAACTTATCTACCTAACTGGTTTGTTCTTTTATGGAGGTAAGACCAAATCATCTCCTATATTTTATGATTCAGATAGGAGTTATGGTGAAGCACCCGCTTCTTGTGAAGCAAGTTGATGTGCCTCGGTCAAATCTGGCAGCACTCCAGAATATAGTTGCTAGAAGAAAGGTCAGACCGGCACCATCCGTAATATTGAATGCTCTTTTATTGAAGAATAACAGCCATAGTAGCGACGTTTCGGAGTAACAACTCCTTTCTCAAGCTAGGCTGGAAATCATTTACAATACAACACCTAATAGATTGCTATATATACCATACAAAGGCTGGGATACCAATAGCTGTAAAGAATACTCATACCCAATTACAACGGTCCATACAAAGTCGGACCTGACAGAGAACTGAGCTAGTGGGATCCCATTGGATGCCCGCACGGAGGAGACTCACCTACACCATATCAGCTGCATAGACGCCGCTTCAGAAATCCCTTCCTGGTTATATTTTATGATTCAGAGAATAGAATAACTTTGGGCGCCTCCTACAGTTCCTTTTAATGAAATACATGCAAGGCGACAGCAAAACACCAGCCCCCAGCCAGGTGGCATGAAAAATTAACCAGGCGAAACAGGGAAATACAGGGTCAGCGCTTCCAAAGAGACAAACAGGTCTCCTCCCCCCCCCCGCCCCAACTGCAGTGCAGCTCTCCCCCCAGGGGGTGCCTGGGCATCACTGCAGGGAGCAGATGGAGTGGCAGCTCTTCGGCCCAGTGTGCTGTGGGCCCCCTGTAATGACCTGTGTGTTCTGTTAACTGGATCTGTCATGGCAGTGGCAGTTTAGTTACCCTAAACTAGTCGAACGAGTTACAGGATGTTGTTGTGGCTCTCAGGGACTAAGTCTGCCCTGCTGAGCAACTCGGGGCTGCAGAAAACCTATGGCCCTCTGACTGGCTGCCTTCAAAGATACGCCACACTGTGAGAGGACCTCCTCCCTCCCACCCCAGCTCCTGAAACTTTTGGATGGAGTGCTTCAGAAGCCTCCTCAGATCCTCTCTCACCATCCCAGAAACACTTCAAGCTGTGGAATGTCTGAAGCCTGAATTCCCACCCCAGGTTACGACAAAAAACTTGAATCAAGTAATTCAGGCAGGAAACTCTAGGAGGCAGCAGTGCTGTACACTGGAAAAGTAGACAATATTTTTCATACTCTGTGGCAGACTCACAGTATGTATAGTATGTAACCATTTATGTATGTAGGTGTAATTTTATTATTTGATCACAAGATGTCCTCCCGCATTACCGTATTTTTCGCCGTAGTCCCTGCGTCTTATACGGCAAAGGCAGGGAATCCCCGACTTACAAACCGCCACCATCGGGGATTCCCTGCCCGTGTGGCCGTCTCCTTCCCCCCACTTGCCTCTACCCCCTCCTCGGGTCACTGGGTCCCCCCTGTGTGAGAAGCGGCAGCAGTAGCAGCTTAACTCCTCCATCTAGCCCGTAGCGATTGAAGACATCCAGCTTCTGTCGGCAGCTTCTTCTAGTCCTGGCTTCTGACGCGTCATTGATGACGCGCCATTTCAAGCCGGCACTAGAGGAAGCCGCCCACAGAAGCCGGATGCCTTCAATCGCCACGGGCAAGATGGAGGAGGGAAGCTGCTGCCGCTTCCTACACGAGGGACCCGAGGACACCAGGATGAGGGGGTAGAGGAAAGCGGGGGGAGGGGGGGGCGGCACGAGATCAGAAGTCGCATGGGGGCAGACAGCAGGACGCATGGGGGCAGACAGCAGGACACCATTTGGGGGAGGTCATGTACAAGGTGCTACTGAAATATGGACGCACCAGGTTTCAGTTTTTTTTTTCCCCCTTGGTTTTTGGCCTCTAAACCTAGGTGCGTCTTATATGGCGAAAAAATTAGTTTTTGAGAACATAAATTGTAAAAAATTAAAAGTATGGGTCCTTTTGAAAGAAAAAAAAAAAAAAAAAAAAATTACTTGTTCCCACAAAACCACATTTCCAAGGCCGTTCCTATCAGCGAGTCATTCGTAAGGGGTGTGTTTGACATCCTGGTACAGGAAGGCCCGACTTAGGCCTGGAGCACACCAAAACCCGCTAGCAGATCCGCAAAATGCTAGCAGATTTTGAAACGCTTTTTCTTATTTTTCTGTAGCGTTTCAGCTAGCGTTTTGCGGTTTTGTCTCCCGGTTTTGGTGTAGTAGATTTATATATTGTTACAGTAAAGCTGTTACTGAACAGCTACTGTAACAAAAACGCCGGCAAAACCGCTCTGAAGTGCCGTTTTTCAGAGCGGTTTGCGTTTTTCCTATACTTAACATTGAAGCAGAAACGCATCCACAATCCAAAAAATGCCTCACCCCAGGAGTATGAGTTTCTGCAAAACGCCTTCCGCTCTTGTGTGAACCACCCCATTGAGATACATTGACCAAGCGTATCCGCAGCCGCAAGCAGCTGCAGAAACGCTGAAAAAGCCGCTCGGTGTGAACCAGCCCTGACAACTTCTTTTGCTATATCAGTTCTTTAAAACAGTGGCCCTTATTACATTCTCCTTTTCTCTAGTCTTCTTGTTTAAAATAACACTTCAGCACTCTGCAATTAAAAAAGCACCAAAACGTAGGTGAAAATATACTATCAAAAGTAATCGGAGTATTTTCAGTACACAGTAGAATCCCTTTATAGTAAACGCCAAGAGACCAGTAAAAATCGTTTACTATATCAGAAGTTTACTATATAAGTATCGATCATACAGATAATTATACAGAAGCATTTTCTGGGAACTTTGGACTGAGTTTACCATAATGAGATTCTACTGTAGTTGCTGAGTTCCACTGGTCCATTTCCAAAACCTTTGCATCCACCCAGCGTTCTTAGCATCCCATTCACCATGCCTAGTAGTAAGCATTTACAGTGCATCCCTTTTTCCACATTTTGTCATGTTACAGCCTTGTTCCAAAATGGATTACATTTTTTCCACAGAATTCTACACACAACACCATATAATAACACAGTGAAAAGTTTGAGGTTTTGGCAAAATTATTACAAATACAAAATTGAGAAAGCACATGTACATAAGTATTCACGGCCTTTGTCATGAAGCTCAAAATTGAGCTCAGATGCATCCTGTTTCCCCTGATCCTCGAAATGTTTCTGCAGCTTAATTAGAGTCCACTTGCGGAAAATTCAGTTGATTGGATAGAATTTGGAATGGCACACGCCTGTCTATATAAGGACCCTCAGTTGCCTGTTCATGTCAGAGCATAAACCAAGCATGAAGTCAAAGGAATTGTCTGTAGACCTCCAAGACAGGATCAAGGTACAAATCTGGGGAAGGTTACTAAAGCTTCTGCTTTGCAGGTTAGATCGCGCACAGTGGCCTCCATCATCAGTAAGTGAAAGACATTCAAAACCACCATGACCTAAAACTGGCTGGCCATTTAAACTGAGTGATCGGGAAGAAGGGCCTTTGTCAGGGAGGTGACCAAGAACCCGATGGTCACTCTGTGAGAGCTCCGGAGGTACTCTGAAAAGAGAGGAGAACCTTCCAGAAAAACAACCATCTCGGCAGCAATCCACCAATCAGGCCTGTATGGTAGAAGAAGCACCACGATGAGACAAAGATTGAACTCTTTGGCATGAATGCCAGGCATCCGGTTTGAAGTAAACCTGGCATCGCTCATCACCAAGCCAATACCATCCCTACAGTGAAGCATGGTGGTGGCAGCATCACACTAAAAAAAAAATTTAAGCGGCAGGAACTAGGTGACTAGTCAGGATAACGAAAAGATGAAAGCAGCGATGTATAGAGAAACAAGGGAGGGAACAGGTGTTCAGAATGTAATAAAACTTTGTTAAAAAACAAAATGAGAAAAAGTTGAGGTGGCTTAACTCAAATGAAGACAAATTCATGTGATAAATTTTATTAGCACTGGCAATGCGTTTTGTAGATCTAATCACAATCATTCTCCCACTGTCTGTGACGTACTGCACCATCGGGACTCATGCCGTCTCTGCATTTTTGTTTTCTCAGGGTGTTTGTTGATCACCCTCCACCCCATATAATGTACAGAGACATCCTGGAGGAAACCCTGCTCCAGAGCTCTCTTCTCACACCGGGGCAACTGTTCATCTTTCAGCAGGACAATGACCCTAAGCACACCACCAAGATATCAAAGGAGTGGCTTCAGGACAACTCTGTGAAAGTCCTCGAGTGGCCAGCCAGAGCCCAGACTTGGATCCGATTGAACATCTCTGGACAGACCTTAAAATGGCTGTGCACCGACGCTTTCCACCCAACCTGATAAAGCTTGAGAGGTGCTGCAAAGAGGAATGGGCGAAACTGGCCAAGGATAGTTGGGCTGAGTTTGTGGCCTCATATTCAAAGAGATGCTTGAAAGACAGGAAAAAAGGACCGAGAGCCAAATCTGGTGTAATATGTTCGACCAATGTGGAAAAAATATTTAAATGAAATTATACTCACAAGTGTGGGTCACCACGCAGGCAACGACTATAATGGCAGGTGGGGAGAATTTTCAACCTGACCCCACTCAGGCATAAAAAGTCGCTCTATAGAAAAGAAAATGGGGATACACCCCTCCACCAAGGGTGGACAAGATATGGATAGAAATGGTAATAGAGGCGCCAAATTAGGATAAGATGGGTTAAAAACAGTTTAAAAAAAGGAGGGGGTGGGTGGATCCACTACCCTCACTAAAATGACCAGGCTAAATCAAGCCGTAGATGATACAAGTAATAAATATTTGCTTGTATCATCTACGGCTTGATTTAGCCTGGTCATTTTAGTGAGGGTAGTGGATCCACCCACCCCCTCCTTTTTTAAACGGTTTTTAACCCATCTTATCCTAATTTGGCGCCTCTATTACCATTTCTATTCATATTCAAAGAGAGGCTGTAATTGCTGCCAAAGTTGCATCAACAAAATACTTAGCAACTGCTGTGAATACTTAGGTACATGTGATTTCTCTTTTTAAAGAATCTGTATTAATAAAAATGCCTGTGTGGGTACTCACCTCGTGAGGGCAAAGCCCTTGAATCCTATTGAGGCTTCCCCCCATCGTCCTCCGTTCCACAGCGGGAGCGATACAGCTCCCCGAATGGCGAGCATGTAAATACTTACCTTCCCGGCTCCAGTGCAGATGTAGTAGCGAATCTCGGCTCGCAAATAGCTGATCCCACTCGGGTCCGCTTACCTGCGCAGGCACAAGTGTCCTGCGTCTGTGCAGTAGAGCGAACCCGACTGAGATCGGCTATTTCCGCCTATTTCTCAGTGGAGAGCCGCAGCAGCGCCCCCGCTGGAACAGTGAAAGGTAAATATTGTACAGCCTGACAAATTGTTGGCTGTGCATTCCGTGGCCCAGAGTGAGACCACTGTGGGACGGAGGAGTACTCGCCTTGGGAGGGGGAAGCCTCTGGACACTATCGAGGCTTCCCCCTCCCGAGGCGAGTACCACCCCAAGGGAACATATACACACACACACAAATATATATAAATAAATATAGATAGATAGAGAGATAGAGAGATAGAGAGATAGATAGAGCGTGTGCGTGCGTGTGTGTTCTCTTTAATAAATCTGCCAAACCTTAAGTAAATTTTATTTTTTTTGACGATGCCATCATAGGGTGTTGTGTGTAGAATTCTGAGGGGAAAATAAATGGATTTAATCCATTTTGGAATAAGGCTGCAACATAGCAAAATGTGGAAAAAGGGATGCACAGTGAATACGTTCTGTATGCACCGTATGTAATTGAAAGCAAGGAGATTCGCTGTACCTTTACGAAGGTGACTTCAGGGTGAACTTTGGCCAGTTCAGCCATAACCTCGTTCATTTGGGTGCACTGAGGAGCCCATGATGCCCAAAAGTGTACAACAAGCAGAGACCTGAAAACACAGAGAAAAGCTGGTGTTAGCGCAAGTCACACAGATGGTCGGAGTTCCTGCATGGCTCACAGACAGGCGGAGCCACCTCATGTTGTTGACTGGGAGATCCCCAGCTGAACAGTTGGTAGACAATTAGAAGGTAGACTATTCCATATACAGGTAAAACTTGAAAAATTAGAATATCGTGCAAAAGTCTATTTCAGTAATTCCAACTTAAAGAGGAACTCCAGTGAAAATAATGTAATAAAAAAAAAAAAAAAAGTGCTTCATTTTTACAATAATGATGTATAAATGATTTAGTCAGTGTTTGCTCATTGTAAAATCTTTCCTCTCCCTGATTTATAGTCTGACATTTATCACATGGTGACATTTTTACTGCTGGCAAGCTGCTTGCTGTTTTGGCAGTTGGAAACAGCTGTAAACATCTATTTCCCACAATGCAACAGTGTTCACAGACAGGAAACTGCCATAAGTATGTACTCAATTTCTTTGTGGGAGGGGTTTCACCACAATATCAGCCATACAGCACCCCCTGATGGTCTGTTTGTGAAAAGGAATAGATTTCTCATGTAAAAGGGGGTATCAGCTACTGATTGGGATAAAGTTCAATTCTTGGTCAGAGTTTCTCTTTAAGGCTGGTTTCACACCAGGACGTTGCGTTTTAGGGGACGTTATGGTCGCATAACGTGCCCCTAACACAACGCCTGGTGCTCTCTTCTGTGGACGTCAGAGTGAGCCGCGTTCTGCAGCTCACTCTGGCGTCCGTGATGCGCACTCTTGGACGCATGCGGCATCACGTGGTCCCGCCCGGCCAATCGCCGCAGAGAGCGGCCGCTCCAGGAAGTAAACACTGCACGTCACTGAGTGCAGTGAATATTAATTAGCCATGTGCCTGGCCGCTCTCCGCTCCTCCCCAATGTTACTGAGCATGTGCAAGCAGTCTAACGCGGCTCTGCCGCTTACAAAGTACTGCAGGCAGTACGTTGTGTAATGGCGCAGCGTTACTGTGTAACGCAACGTGGGCACTGTGAACAGCCCATTGATTTTTCATTGCTGTGCGGTGGGCTGCGTTACAGGCTGCACTAACGTGCGCCTGTAACGTCCCACTGTGAGGGCTTGTTTCCACTATTGCGGTGCGGAATCGCCTGGATTCCACCGCTGATGAAATCGCATGCGGATGCGATTTCCCATGCGTTTTTTGCCGCGAATTCGCATAGGTGAAGGTATATGCGATTTTAACCATGTCACTGCCTGTGTGAATTTACATTGGTACCTATGCGAATTCGCATGAAAATTCGCATACCATAGCCGCATGCGAATTGCCTATTAAATACATTAGCGGCGATACGCATGCATTCCACTCGCAGGTGAATTCGTTGGCTCTTTTGTGCGTTTTTTTACCGCTGAAAAAAAACGCACCTCAACAACGCTACAGTGGAAACAGGCCCATCCACTTGCATTACATGTGCGAATCCGCATGCATTGGACGCATGCGGATTCGCGATAGTGGGAACGAGCCCTGAAACAAGCCTAAAAGGTGAAACTAATCTATGCAGCTGTTTTGGATGAATTAGCTAATTAGAGTCTGACACTTTGAGCCTAGAACAGGCTCCATCAACCAGGGTTTCTTGGAATCTCCAGGTTCCTCGAGTCCTCTGCAGGAGTTCCTATTCCCATTGTGAGGGTTGGGAGGGGCAGTATGATAGAGAGCACACTATAATAGGTGGTATTGTAAGAAGAAGCACTAAATTGGGGGTCAGAATAATAAGGAGCACATTAATAAAAAAGCACTAGAGTAAGGAGACAGTAAAATGAAGGGCACTGTAATAGGGGGATAGTGACATAAACTGCCAAACCAACTTTTAAAGGCCATGCCTCCTGCAAAATAAATGTAGGGATTCCTTGAAATCCAAAAATTACTTGCAGGGGTTCCTCCAGGGTAAGAAGGTTTAGAAAGGCTGGCCTAGAATATTGAACCTTTTCACAATATTCTGAGATTTGGGGGTTTCCACAAACTGTAAGCCATAATCATCAACATTACAACAAAGAAAGGCTTGAAATATCTCGCTTTCCATGTAATGAGTCTATTTCATGTATTAGTTTCACCTTTTAAAAAAAGAGAATCTGTACTGTAAAATTCTTACAATAAAAAGCATACCATTCTATTCATTATGTTCTCCTGGACTCCTCTGTGCTGTTTCTGCCACTCCCTGCTGCAATCCTGGCTTGTAATTGCCAGTTTTAGGCAGTGTTTACAAACAAAAGACCTGGCTTCTAACTAGAGTGTGATAGGCTTGAGAGTAGCTAAATCTCTGACTCATACAGAGCTTGGAGAGGGTGTGAATAGCTTCTGGCAATGACAAGCAGTGCAGCACATTCCACACATTCCAGCCTCAGCCAACAGAAGAGAGAAGATTAGATCATATAACAGAGATAACACAGCCACTGTGCAACTAGAAAAGGCTGCAGTAACACAGACCACATTAGAACAGGTATAGGAACTTATAGGATTGAATAAATAAGGCTGAACATTTTGTTACAGAGTTTCTTTAAATTGAATTACTGGAAAAAATGAACTTTTAATTGTTCCTGTATACTGTACTTTATTGGTGTATTTAGCCATTTTGCTGGAGTTCAGCTTTAATGTAATGTTTATAGCATGGCAAAGCATGATTGTGCAGCTCAACTGCAACCCGGGTCAAGCCAATTACTTTCCACCCATCACAACTGTATGAAACAGCAAAACGTTACCCGTCATGTTCTGACCTCCCTCGTAAATGCAGGTGATGCTGATCGAAGGTCTATACAGCTTGTACAGAAGAGATGGCCATACACAGAATGGAAATCACAATCAACTTAAGGATCCATAAGATAAAACGATTTTATCTGTGACTTAATATTTTAATTGACAAATTCCAATCAAAACGGAAAGATCGGACAGAACGTGAGATGTTCTGATGTGGCACAAAAGTTGTGAGCGGCGATAAAGAAGTCAACATTAGGAAAGCATGGCTTGATCTAAATAAGTCAAGCAATCAGTTTTTGTTATAATCGATCAGAATATAAAACAGAAAAGTTAAAAGACCACTACCACAAAAAAAAAAAAATTGTAAAATACATATTAACACATACAAATTTGACATACGTGAGCTATAAATTACTTTTCTCCTCTGTTGCTGTCACTCAGTACTTGGCAGAAATCTGACAGGTTTTTGACTGGTCCATCTCTTCATGGGAGATCCTCAGCATTTCATTTATTCCTTACACTCCCTGAAAAGGAACAATACAAAGATGCAGGCTAAGCCCTCCCCAAACCACCTGTTTGCACACTATTCTGGCAGTTGCACTGAGCAACTGCCATTTACTAAGGCCCCATTAACATTAGAGCATGTTGCCATGATTTCAGCAAAACGCTCAAACGCTAGCACTTTTTAAAAGCACTAGCGTAATGAAACCCTATGGGCCCGTGTCGCCCAAAAACTGGCAAAATCGTGAAACGCTACCATTTTCAGGCGATTTCCCGGCGATCGCGTTTCAGTGCTATAGAAGCGCTAAACGCGATCGCGGCAAAATCGCCGCACTGTTCAGTGATTTTTCTGCGTTAAATCGCGGAAAAAAATCACTCCTGCAAAACGCCGGAAAAAATCTCCGGCGTTTTGCGTTTCTAAGTGTGAATGGGCTTAACAGAGTTTTTGAAAATAAACCAAACCCCCGAGAATCCCCCATAAGGAGATAGGCTAGTCCAAAACTTGTCAGTTCTGTCAGATTTCTACTACCTACTGTAATTGACAGCAACATAGGCGGAAATTTATAGCTCATTTTACTCAAGGAGGAATGTACTTATGTATGTGTTTTCATGTATTTTAAATGTTACAATTTTCCGCTATAGTGGTCCTTTAATTCACACAAGCATATTGTAAAGAAATTTTTACATAAACTGATTTATGCTATTCATTTCAACCAACATTTGAAAGCGATTGATCTTTAATCTTACAGTGTATGGTCATTATGGAAACTCACTCACACTATATGAGGTATCAGATATTACACGCCACCATCAGTAAGGCCTTGTTCACATCTAAAATCCAAATTGATGACGCCAACGGTTTTCTTTTTTGTGCGATAATTTTTAGCACCTACCTGAGCGCTGCAATTTTTATAAAGCGCTTTTGCAGAGCAATTTTTTTTTTACTTCCTAACGTCATTAAGGAAGTGAAGTCTTTCAGCCAGAAATTAATAAATGCAATGTGTTTATTCATGAAATCCCGCTGATGTCACCAGGAGCGTACTGCGCACACACAGACCATACTTTCAGGGCTCATTTCCACTATAGCGAATCCGCATGCGGATTCGCACAGCCAATACAAGTGGATGGGCCTGTTTCCACTTGTGCGTTGTGCGGAGCATTTTTGTGTGCGGGGAAAATCTGCACGGCAGAGCCGTCAGAATTCGCTCCCCGCACGCCGCTAAGCGAATCGCATACAATGTATCTAATAGGGAAATCGCATGCGGTTTTGGCATGAGTTTTTCCCCGCGATTTCGCATGCGATTTCGCATAGGAGGTAATGTTAATTTACACAGGCAGTGACATGGTTAAAATCGCCCACCTACTACCCTATGCGAAATCGCATGCGAAATCACTGGAAAAAAAGCATGCAAAATCGCACCCGCATGCGATTTTGTCTGCGGTGATTTCCCGGCGATTCCGCACCGCACAAGTGGAAATGCAGCCTAAAGGGAACTTTAACTCAAAAAAAAAAAAAAAAAAAAAGTTTTACTTACCTGGGGCATCTACCAGCCCCCTGCAGCCATCCTGTGCCCTCGCAGTCACTCATGGCTCCCCTGGTCCTCTGCTGCCAGCTAGTTTCGTTTTTGCTGACTGGGAATCGGCCGGCCGCCATGCGTACGTTTTTACGCATCCCTGCTGGTGCAGGAAGCCACTTGTTCACAGTGCCCACATTGCGTTACACAGCAACGCTTCACGTCAAGACAACGTACTGCATGTAGTACTTTATACGCGGCTAAGCCGTGTTAGACTGTTTGCACATGCTCAGTACGGGTGTTTTTTTTATTTTATTTTAGGGGCAGGGAGAGGCCGCTACGTAGCCAGGCACATGGCTACTTGGCATTCACTGCACTTGCAGTGTTTACTCTTTGGAGCGGCCGCTGATTGGCTGGCGGGACCACGTGATGCGGAGAGCTCCGCTCACGTGGTCTCCGCATCGCCTCCGACAGAGCAGGCACACCAAGAGCTGCTTGTAACGTGGCTCTTGGTAGCGTCCTGCTCCAACACCACCAGGCGTTGCGTTAGGGGCACGTTATGTGCCCTATAACGTCCCCTAAACGCAACGTCCTGGTGTGTAAGTAGCCTTAAGGTTCCCTTTAACCACCTGAGCGGTCTGGACGAGCTCAGCTCGTCCAACACCGCCAGAGGCTGCCGCTCAGGCCCTGCTGGGCCGATTTTAATGAAATAAAAAGCAGCACACGCAGCCGGCACTTTGCCAGCCGCGTGTGCTGCCTGATCGCCGCTGCAGCGCGGCGATCCGCCGCGTGCAGCGGCGAAAGAGGGTCCCTCCAGCCGCCCGAGCCCAGCATAGCCGGAACAAACAGTTCCGGCCAGCGCTAAGGGCTGGATCGGAGGCGGCTGACGTCAGGACGTCGGCTGACGTCCATGACGTCACTCCGCTCGTCGCCATGGCGACGAGGTAAGCGAAACACGGAAGGCCGCTTATTGCGGCCTTCCGTGTTACTTCTGGCCGCCGGAGGCGATCGGAAGAACGCCTCCGGAGCGCCCTCTAGTGGGCTTTCATGCAGCCAACTTTCAGTTGGCTGCATGGAATAGTTTTTTTTTTATTTAAAAAAAACCCTCCCGCAGCCACCCTGGCGATTTTATCAGAACGCCAGGGTGGTTAATGAATCTTTAGTTATCTATCTCTAAACCTAACCTCTATTCTCGCTTTAACGCTCCCTCAATCAATGCCTAAAGGCTCATACACACATCAGACTATAGTCTTTGGAAAATGAAAGATCACAGACCAATCTTACCACCCTTCATGTAGTATGAGAGCCATACTCTACACAGTCTTTTCTATGGAGCTGAACTCCACATCAGAAAAAAAATCTTTGCAAGATGCTGCACACACAGATGATGTACAGACACAAAAGATCAGTATCTGCAAAAGATCTGTTCCTGCCAAAAATCTATTCCTGTAAATTGCAATGATAGTCTATGAGATCTGCAGATCATCATACCCACATGATTTAACTGACATTCATCTGCAGATCAGATCCACCAGGATGGATTTTCAGATCTGCAGATGATTGCTTGATCTGCAGATGAATGTCAGTTAAATCATGTGTGTATGATGATCTGCAGATCTCATAGACTAGCATTGCAATTTGCAGGAATGGATTTTTGGCAGGAACAGATCTTTTGCAGATACTGATCTGTTGTGTCTGTACAGCATCTGTGTGTGCAGCATCTTGCAAAGATTTTTTTCTGATGGGGAGTTCAGCTCCATAGAATAGACTGTGTAGAGTATGGCTCTCATACTACATGAAAGGTGGTAAGATTGGTCTGTGATCTTTCATTTTCCAAAGACTATAGTCTGATGTGTGTATGTGGCCTAACTCTAACCGGTTTCCCCCCTCCTCCCCAGCACCCAATCACATTACTAATTGTCAATTTACCCAGTAAGCACTGCTATGGCTGCAATTAACATTGTGGTATACAGAGTTTCTCTAGAAATTTTATTGCAGCCGGGTGGCATGAAAAAGTAGACAGGTGGGAGTTGGCGCAACCCTGCTTACAGCATAAGAGGCAGATAAGAAGGCAAGCCGATGATAGTCGGGTGGTCACCAAAAGTAGCCGGGTGGAGAACCCGCCTAAAAGAGCCTGGGGAGAACATTGGTATATGCGGCATGCATTTTACCAAATAGCTGACAGCGCCCGAATGACCTGATTTAGCTATTCCTGTACATCGACTACATTGCATATCAGAACTGTCCCTAACAACATAGGGGATTCCCTAAGAGTTGGTTCATACAGGCATCTGCCAGCTTCTCATTTCGCTGCAGCCAAACGATGTTCTGCAACCAAGCTCAAAAGCATTTGGCGTGGCTTCCCGTCAGTTTGACATTACGTTTTGAGTTCCTAGAGGGATATGGAACTGGAAACGCAAACCGACACTAGAAGCTACGTGCAGCATCTCAAAAATCAGAACCGACCGTGACGCTTGCGCAATCACTGCTAATTGCATCGAGTTGAACCCTGCCACTCATCTCAATGCGGGACATGGCGGATCCCAGCAGTAAACGTGCACACGCCACCAGTCGCCCATGTGAACCGGTCCTTATGGAGGCACTCATCTCTATGGCAAGGACAGAGCAGCTAGGGGCACTACAGGAACCACTGCCAGCTCCATACACTCCACTGGGCTCTCCCTGACGTCACTGGGCATTTCCTGACATCATTGGGCTCTCCCTGACATCATTGGGCTCTCCCTGACGTCACTGGGCAATCTCTGACGTCATTGATCTGTCCCTGACGTCACTTGTCACTCCCTGACGTCACTGGCCAGTGAGCCGAGCGATCGATCAGCCACTAGGTAACCGCTGTAGCCTAGCGGAGCACCGATACGCCGCCTGTCACTCCCTGACGTCACTGGACTCTCCCTGACGTCACTTGACTTTTCCTGACGTCACTTGACTCTCCCTGACGTCACTTGACTCTCTCTGACGTCATTGGGCACTTCCTGGCGTAACTTGCTACTCCCTAACGTCACTTGTCACTCCCTGACGTCACTGGACTCTCCCTGACGTCACTTGTCACTCCCTGACGTCATTTGCCCGTCCTGCAGCCAGAGACTGCCCAAGGTCACAGCCCCCCCCCGTCTCCCCCTCCCCAGGCTCGGCCCCCCCGCACACACTGCCGTACTTGTCGCTCTTCTGAAACAGCTCCTCGAAATGCCGCACAGAACCGGCTTCCAGCACCGCCGCCATGCTACCAGGAAGGACGGAGAGCCGAGCGATCGATCAGCCACTAGGAAACCGCTGCAGCCAGCCCGCCTCTATAGCGGCCAGACCCGCTTAGCGGAGCGCCGATACGCCGCCTGTCACTCTGAGCGCACTGCAGGTCACGTGTGTGACGAGCGCCTCTAGCGGCAGCCTGTGCTACCTGCAGCAGGAGGAAGGGAAAGTTTACCTTAGTTATATTAGTATTAGTATTATATTGTTGTTTTATGCAAATGCAAAAGCTTCAAAGAACAGTCATCTAATCTTCAAACAGGCTCTCATATTGTGTGCTAATCACCATCGTTTAAAACTTTCTGCCTTAAAGAGACACTGAAGCAAAAACAAAATTATGATTGAATGAATTGTATGTGTAGTACAGATAATTACTAGAATATTAGTAGCAAAGACAATATTTTCATATTTTTATTTTCAGTTATATAGCTTTTTTTTATAGCATTGCATAATTTTCTAACATTTGCAGTTTACGCACTCCTCTGCATTCTAAATGAATTTGCAGAGCAGCAGTGAACTTTTGAACCCCTTCTCAGCAGAAAAAAAAGAAGATACAATCGCTGACAATTGAGATAACAAGCTTCAGAAGACAGAGCTCTCCGCGGCTTTGAAAGTCGTGGACCTCAAGGGCTTTTTCGCATAGATAACAACTGGAGTTTCTTAGCTCTTCCTGTACTGGAAACAACATAATGCCGGGAATACACGGTTCGTTTCTGGCACTCGATTCTCCTCTCAATCGTTTTTGCTGCTCGATTCTGCAATTGATTCTCGTATCTTCCACTCGTTTTTCTTATCTTTTTCCATTCACTTCTATCAGAAATCGAGCGGCGAAAGGATCGAAAGGGAAATCGGACATGTCGGAAATTATCACCTCAAAAATGAACCATGTATTCCCAGCATAAGACTTATGTCTCTGCTCCTAATGTTTTATTTCTTATATCATCATTTTTTTTTGCGCTTCAGTGTCTCTTTAACGGACAACTGAAACAGGAAGGATATGAAGGCAGCCATATTTATTTATTTTTAAGCGATACCAGTTGCCTGGCAGCCCTGCTGATCCTCTGCCTCTAATACTTTTACCCACAGACCCTGAACAAGCAGGCAGCCGATCGGGTGTTTTTGACATTATTGTCAGATTTGACAAGATTAGCTGCATGCTTGTTTCTGGTGTGATTCAGACACTTCTGCAGGTAAATAGACCAGCAGAGCTGCCAGGCAACTGGTATTGCTTAAAAGGAAATCAATATGGCAGCCTCCATATATCTCTCCCTACAGTTCTCCTTTAAGTGGTTAAACAGCCTTTCTCAACCTTTTTACACTGCAAATACTTTTTTGAACTCGAGGAACCCCTCCGTTTATCTTGCAAGAGGCATGGACTGAGGGTAGGAACACACTAGGAAGTGCAGGAAAGTTAGGGCCCTTTTCCACTATGCTGAATTGCGAAATCCCAAATCGCTAGGGTTTGCTAAATAACATAGGAATCGTGGTAGGTATTTTCCTCTACCACGATTCGATTTTTACAAAAGTGCAATCGCCCCACGGAGTGATTTTTACAACGATTTTTACTATGCAATGCATTGCATAGCAAAATCGCGATCGCAATCACAGAAACAATTTAAGGACTTTTGTAATCGCTAGCGTTAGCTCTAGCGATTGCTAGTAGAAAAGGGCCCTAAGTGTTTTGCTGTATATGCGTTTGTGCGTTTTCAGTGCGTTTTGCGTGCATTTTCTGTGTGTTTGTGTGTTGCGTTTTTTTTGTTCCGCACATGCGTTTTCTTATGTTATAATGCGTTTGCAGTTGCGGGAAAATGCCAAGGAACCCCTGCAGAGTACTCAAGGAACCCTGAGGTTCCGGGGGGAACCCTGTTTGAGAAAGCCTGCTTTAACCTCCTGAGCGTTACGTTCCTCAGGAGGTTTTGCAGCCTCAGAGTCCCCCAGGTGAAACCTATTAAAATAAATGTAATCAGAACATATTAGGTAGCACTAGGCTAGCTAGTGTAGTCTGTGTTTACAAAGTAGTTGCCCTGGCTACACAGGGACGGATCTAGACCAAGTTGCCCCAAATTGCGCCTGGGGCAAGGTCAGGTTTTGGCGCCTAAACTGCCATTCCCTATCCAAATTTTGCCGCCTTTTTAAGAATTCAACAAACTGCGCCTGGGGCAAGAGACCCGCTTGCCCCCCCCCCCCCCCCCTAGATCCGTCCCTGCGGCTACAGAGGAGATTCCTGAGCTGACACAGCTGAGAGATCAAGTTGCAGGCCAGCAGTTCGTATCGGCAATCGATCATAAGTCGGGTACTCCCTGTCTTTGGACTATAAGGTGCAGGGAATCCCCCCCCCCATTTTTGGGGGGAATTTTCTTAATTAGGGTATTTTCACTACAATTTCTTTTTAAAGACAAACACCAGTCACTACACAATGGCTGCTAAATGCTTGAGGCGGGTTTTACATACTGCGTCGCCCATTAACTTGCATTACATTACAGCATAATCCATGCAGTGACCAAAACAACCACTGATTCTGCACTAGGGCCTTATACAGGGGGCAGTAGTGGTGTGAAGGATTATTGGGATATGGTCGGTGCACTGCTAGGACCAGCAGACCTGTCTCCAGCAGCTAACATGTGCACTGGACACACAGAACGGCAATATAATAATAGCAAGAAAAAAAAAAAAGACATTAGAAGGATGAACTACTGTAGCACTAAGCACTGACTGCACCTGTCAGCAACAACTAAAGGGCACTGTGTGGACACACTGAACATCAATATCACAAGATCAAAACACAGCCTTTATAAGGGTTATTGGGGTTATGTAGATGGTGAATTGGTAGTGTAGCAGCAAGAAACTCCACTGGGGACACATAACACAGGCCTAACTAACGCTTTCCCTAATAGCAGCGCAGCTCTCTCCCTAGTTTCCTTCACAGCAGCTACAGGCCGAGTGTAAAATGGCCACTGTGCTGGCTGTCTGATAGGTGTGTGTGGGGGCTCCAGGTGGGAGGGATAGCTGATTGGCTGCCATGTGTCTGCTGACTCTGGGGGGAGGGGTCCATTTTTGGCTCCATTATAATGTATAGGGGGCGGGTTGAACACAAATAGATGCAGATTTTAACACGCGGTTTTCGCCGTGAACTTCACTGGGCGAACAATTGGACCACCTCTACTTAGAACACACAGAATGCAGGTACTACTCCACTCCTGGTACAGCCTCAATTTTATTGGCCATTCCAACCAAGGTGACCTAAAGCCAACAACACACATCCAATCTGTACTGGACAATAGTCAGCCAATGTTACCACTTCCATGTAGTACAAGGGCGTACCTACACAGTCTATAGAATTTAAATTCTGTTGGGTCTCATACTACATCATCATTGGCCAATCAAGACTGGATATGTGTACTGGTCTTTAGCAAGCTATTAACCGCAGTAAATGGCTCAGCGGTTTTCTTCAGGGAAGTCGAGTAAGCAGGGTCTTCAGGACGGCTTCGCGGGACAAGGCTTCTTGGGTAAATATAACTTTTTTTTCCCAGGAGGCTGCAGGATTTTCATCCTTACTCTGGAGGCCCGCTTTCATAGCTCTGACTTGCATGCAAATTGAATGCAAGTTACATGCAGCATGAATTGGGCCAATCAAATGTACGTTCTGTCGATTTTGATTGGCAAAAATCAAAACTTCAAAAGTATATGGTTATTTTGATTTTGAAAGGAAATCTAAAGAGGGGGAAAAAAATCAGTTTAACTTACCCGGAGCTTTTACCAGCCCCTTGCAGCCGCCCTGTGCTCTTGTTGTCCTTCCGGCCAGCAGTGGTGACCCCCGCAAAGCTGGCCGGCCGCCACACCGCATGGCAGCGTTCTGCGCATGTGCAGTACAGGAAAATTGCTGAGCAGAACACTCCTAGGAATGGGAGCGCGATCAGGAGGTGTGTGCAGCTCGGGGGACGTGCTTGAGCAGTAGCCTCCGGCAGGGCATGATCAGCCAGCTTTGAGGGGGCCACCGCTGCTGCATCAGGAGATGTGGAAGTGTATGGAGGGGACGGCGGGTGGAGGCGGCTGTGAGAGAATCTGCTGCATGATGCAGATTCTCGGATCGCTCCGCACCGCTCTGCACGCAATGGAAACTGTTCCATTGCCGTGCATTGGTTACAGGACACCCGCGGTGCGATTCAGCTATGTAGCCGCATCGCACCGCATGTAATGGAAACGGGCCCTGAGGTGAGAGGGATATGGAGGCTGTCACATTTATTTCCTTTTAAAGTGAACCTCCGGACTAAAAATCGACTCAGCAGCACTGAAAAGGCTTTGTGTTTCTTTAACAGTTTCACAGCATCAGAACTTTGTTTCTCTTATCCAAGCCTCATTTTTAGCTGCACAGAAGAAAACTGCCCGGGCTTTTTTCCCCTAATGCTGTGCAAAGCATGATGGGATTTCTGATGTTGTTGTTCTCGTTCTGCTGTTTTGGTGCAATTTTTTTTTTTTTTACATTTTGAATTTGACATTTGAAGCCTAGCGTGTGCAGCTGGGAGGGGTGATCAGGACACAGGACAGTTGGAACTGTGTCTTATGCTCCTTGTCACCTCCTTTCAACCAAAAAGATGGCTGCCCCCATGACAAAGATGGCAGCCCCCATGACAAAGATGGCAGCCCCCATGAATCACAAACATTTGTCTGTTCTTTTAAAACAGGGTGGGTAAAAAATGATATTACCTATCTATTCTAATTAACATAACTAATGGAACTTAATGACAGTATGTTTGTTTAGGCTGAAGTTCCACTTTAAGCAATACCAGTTACCTGGCAGTCCTGCTGATCTTCTGCCTCTAATACTTTTAGCCATAGACCCTGGACAAGCATGTAGCAGATCAGGGGCTAGAGTCACTAAAGACTGAGTGATAACGCTTATCACGGCTGTGAAAAGCGCTTTTGAGCGCGACTTCAAGCACGCAAATCTTTACGCATAATAACTAAAGACTTTGCACGCAAAGGCGGGATATTACGTTATAAACATCAGTGTCACGTCATATCACTGCACACAGCACATCACGCGATCCGCTTAAAACTTTGCACGCGATCAGCGAAGCACCATTGCTGATATCAGTACCAAACTCTATCTACTTCAAATTATCACGTGAAAAACGCGCTTATCGCGTGAAGCGCAACGCCGTACGCGTGATAAAAATTATCGCGTGATCGCTAAACTTTTCACGCGCAACACGCGCGCACAATGGTTAACTGTGTTAACATGCTTTAGTAATTCGAGGTGTATCTGACATTATTGTCAGATCTGACAAGTGGGGTTGTTTAAAAGCAAATAAATATGGTAGCTTTCATATCACTCTCACTTCAGGTTCCCTTTAAAGAGACTCTGAAGCGACAATAAAACTCGCTTTTTCCCTTATATTCAGCAGGGGTATGTTTGCCCCTGCTAAAACGCCGCTATCCCACAGCAGAACGGGGGTCCTTTACCCCCCAAATCCCCCCTGCAAAATCCACTACCAACTTGGTCGTAGATTTTGCTGATCATGGAGGCAGAGCTATGAACCTCCATGCGTGTCTATCAGGGGCGGATCTCCGCCTCTCCCCCGCCCCTCTCAGTGAAGGAAGACTGAGAGGGGCGGGGAGAGGCGGCGATCAGCACTGATAGACGCGTTGAGAGGCCGGGCTGCGGCCGTTAGCCCTGCCTCAAGCAGGAAGCGCTCCCCGCACAGCACGGAGGGGAGTTGGGGGGTAATTGACCCCCTTTCTGCCGCGGGATAGCGGCGTTTTAGCAGGGGCAAACAGGCCCCTGCTGAATATAAGGGGAAAAGCGAGTTTTATTCTCGCTTCAGACTCTCTTTAAGGACTGCAGTGTTAAACACCACTAAAGACCAGGCCATTTTTCTCTAAAGGGGCCACTGCAGCTTTAAGGGCTCACACAAGTGATCCCCTCCTTTTCACCCCACCAACAGAGATTTCTGTTGGTGGGCTCTGATCGCTTCCAGGTTGTTTATTTTTTATATATATATATATTATTTTTTTTTATTAAATTTTACCATTTTTTTTATTTATTTTTACCCAGGTCCCTCCCTCTCTCCCAGCGGCAGCCTATGACAGCGGATCGCTCCTGGTGTGACACGGCTGTCCCCAGTACAGCGCTACCTTAGATCGCAGCGCTGTACATCCCTATTGGACGGCGGTTTCACCTTCTAACAGTCTGCGAGCGCCAATCGCCTTCTAAGCGGAGATGTGCGCGATCTCCTGCTAGCCCCATAGAAGACCATTCATGCCAATCGGTGTGGAGCGGTCGGCAAGAGGTTAAAAGGTTATTATGCTGTTGCGTATCTATTAGAGCAGAAAGGAAGTTCTGAGTTCAGGTCCGCTTTAATGTCTGCTCGCACCTCCATGCAGGTCGGCGGTAAGCATAGCTCAGGCGGCGCACATCTGGTCATGGCCGCGGCGCAGGAGGAGCGCACAGCCATGTGGCTGATTTTTATGCAGTCTGTGTCATTTTGATGTTTTCACAATCCCTCATCTCATTACCTAATTTATGACAGGAAATTGAAGGGTTCAGACGCCTCCCTGGAATTAAAGTCAATTATGACAAGTCTCATCCACCTATATAAATCTCTCCCCTCACACTGGGACGCGCATACAAATTAACATTGTCTATAAACTACCCAGGGATAAATAACATTACTCCCTCTTCCACTTTATATGGCACTAATTTCTGCCAGTCTGTCACTTGCTGCAGGCGGGGATGTTCCTAAAGGCATAATTCTCTTTTCACAGCCCCTTCGCCTGGATACGCCAACCAGGCGGCTGGTTTTGCGTTTTTTCTTTCTTTTTTTTGTTACTATTTCTTAAGGCAAGTCTGTCATTAACGTGCGGCATGAATCAACAGGACACATGTCAGCGGCACAAATCGCATTATTAGTGCTAGCGAGAAAGCGTCTGCCTTGGACAGAGTAAGGATCGCTGTCGCAGAGTTCTGCAGTTTCCTTGAGCCTAGGCAGAAAGATGACATGGAATACTCCCAGGTGCATTGTGGGTGTCTGGCCATACACTACGGACTATCACTCGATTTTGTTTTCAAACGAAATTACTTATCGGTATTACAATCTATATTAACCTCTTCCATACTCCGCGTTTCTGGCCCCTTAAGGATACCTTAGTCCTTAACCTATTCGGAAATTGACACCAGTTGCCTGACAAAGTGGGATATGCCCACGAAACGCGTTGCATCCAACAGGAGTATGTAAATAAACTATTTATGTGTTGAAATAAGTAATATCATTTTGTGTTTACTTTGGGGAAGTAAGTCCACCACTTACCCCCAGTGTTCTTTTTTAAATATATGTTTACCTTTTATACTTCTGGCGCCTCCTGTACAACTGTACAATACCAATTGCCTGGCTGTCCAGCTGATCCTCTGCCTCTGATACTTTTAGCCATAGCCCCTGAACAAGCATGCAGCAGATCAGGTGTTTCTGACATTGTCAGATCTGACAAGATTAGCTGCATGCTTGTTTCTGGTGTGATTCAGACTCTACTGCAGCCAAATAGATCATTAGGGCTGCCAAGCAACTTGTATTGTTTAACAGGAATTAAATATGGCAGCCTCCATATCACACTCACTTCAGTTGTCCTTTAATATAATAAAATGGGTGAAATTTCTGGTCCTATGCCATGTACAATGTTTCCTGGTAAGACGGCACATTGTGCTGACTCTGATGGAGTTTATTCACCAGAGCTGCAGTCTAATGTTTCCCCTCCTCCTGGAGTTTCTCCTGTGACTGTCCAGCGCCCGCACATACTGATATGTGATATATAATAAAGCAGATCTATGGCACTGCTTGGGGGATATCAGTTGCAGGGCACTATTTTGGGGGATGTCAGGGAGGGTGTCATCAGGCCCTGGATGGGGATGTTTGCTCCACATGGAGGGGAACATTCTGCATAGCTGGGAGTTGTTTATCTCATTGCTACGCACATCCCAGGTGCATGCTCGCCTGTAAACAAGTCCAAGTCTCCCCTATTGCTGCTGTCACAGAATGACCGATATCCCATCATGCTCCAGGCAAAAGGGTACATATATATTAAGAATATGAGTCCTCATTTGGACCCAGGCTCGGATTTACATCACAGGAGCCTATAGGCATAGATGTCCTGGTACCTTAGACTTCCCCCTCCATGGACCTGCAAACCCCCACTGAACCTTACTGCAAGTGCTGGCTGTCATTTCTCCCTTACTTCCCTTGCCCGGTGTAGGTAGCCACAGGTATCTCCAGGGGTGTAACTAGAAATCACTGGGCCCCCCTGCAAAACTTTGTATGGGACCCCCTCACCCTGCACACTGAATAGGGACTGGATACAAATCTTTGTCTACAAAACTTGGTATGATTAATTATCAGTGGCTGAGCAGATGCAGTCATTAGATCAATTGTGCAAAGAGCAGAAAGTTTTTTCTCTCCATGCCCTCATTTGTCAGTCTCTCAGGATGGGGCCCCCTGTGGCTTCTGGGCCCCCCTGCGGCTGCATCCATTGCAGGGTCTATTGTTATACCCCTGGTTATCCCTTATCACTGAGTGTAGCTCTGGCTCAAGCGCTGTTAAAACAGCGCAGGAGATTTGGGTGCAGCCGGCGCCACCATAGGCCGTAATGGGAATTACGGCTATAGTAGAGCTCAGTCAAAAGATGTAAATTTCTTTTAAAACACTGTGAATCGGCCGCCATCGATAGCTGGAACACGAATTACATAAATCCCCACCATCCACATCGACCGGGTGGGGGGATTAGTAATTAACGCCACCAGGACTTGTGCAGGAGCAGGGTAAGCTTTATATTGGCTTTATCCTGCACCCAAATCTCTCTGGCGGCATATTCATAGGTATGCCTCTAGCTACCTGATACTAAGTACGTAGAGGTGCCTCTAGGTATTAGGTACCAGAGTTGCCCCTGACTGAAAGGGGAACTGAAGAGAGAGGTATGTGGAGGCTGCCATGTTTATTTCCTTTTAACCTCCTCAGCGGTATGGATGACTATACACGTCCATCACCGCCGGAGGTCGCCGCTCAGGCCCTGCTGGGCCGATTTGAGCGAAATAAAAAGCAGCACACGCAGCCGGCACTTTGCCAGCCGCGTGTGCTGCCTGATCGCCAAAGAGGGTCCCCCCAGCCGCCCGAGCCCTGCGCAGCCGGAACAAAAGTTCCGGCCAGCGCTAAGGGCTGGATCGGAGGCGGCTGACGTCCATGACATCACTCCGCTCGTCGCTATGGCGACGATGTAAGCAAAACAAGGAAGGCTGCTCATTGCGGCCTTCCTTGTTTATTCTGGGCGCCGGAGGCGATCGGAAGAACGCCTCCGGAGCGCCCTCTAGTGGGCTTTCATGCAGCCAACTTTCAGTTGGCTGCATGAAACAGTTTTTTTTTAATTTTAAAAAAACCCTCCCGCAGCCGCCCTGGCGATCTTAATAGACCGCCAGGGAGGTTAAGCAATACCAGTTGCCTGACAGTGCTGCTGATCCTCTGCCTCTAATACTATTAGCCATAGCCCCTGAACAAGCATGCAGCAGATCAGGTGTTTCAGACTTTAAAGTCAGATCTGACAAGACTAGCTGCATGCTTGTTTCTGGCGTTAAATTCAGATACTACTGCAGAGAAATAGACCAGCAGGGCTGCCAGGCAACTGGTATTGATTAAAAAGAAATACATATGGCAGCCTCCATATACCTTTTACTTCAGTTCCCCTTGAAGGGAGATCTCCCCAGTGGAATGCCCAGAGCTGGGAGAGTAACCTCTCATTTATGCTCCACTAAGGACTCTGCATAGGGAAGGAGGGAGGGACTCGAGGAGGGTCGTGAGCCACCTTTCCATCAGCAGGCACCTATAGGCACGAGCCTACAGTGCCTTACGGTAAATCCACCCCTGTTTGGACCTGAGGAGAGTATTCAATTTTCTTGGATCTACAATCTTCAAAAAACCTAAAGTGGGACAACAATACCGTCACCATCATCAAAAAGGGGCAACAGAGGATGTACCATCTACGGCAGATAAAAAAGTTTGGCCTACGACAAAAATAAACGGTGCAGTTCTATACCGCGTTCATCACATCCATCAGGAACTTGTCTGATTCGGCTCATGCTCCGTACGAGAGAAGGCGAGACTGCAGCGCATCATCCGAACAGCGGGAAGGATAATTGGCTGTAGCTTACCTTCCCTGCAGGATCTTTACGCCAGCAGGTCATACCTCCGAACTTTTTGAGATGAGAAAAAGGGACACTTAATCCACACCCCTGCCACACCCCTGGTCACGCCCTCACCACGCCTCTAGTCATGCATACCATAAAGATTTCATAAGAAACATATGTTGTTTTATAATTCAAACCAAACTGGTCCTTTCTATACTAGTTCATTTTCCTTCATAGTAACATTTTAAAATTAGTAATATATCAATTTAAAGGCTGGGAATAAAGTTTAGAGTCAATCAAACACATTTTTAGTATATAAATATGTATATTTACATAGAAAGAGGGACAAAGTCCTGAAAGAGGGGCAAATGAGGAGGAAAAAGGGACAGGGCTCCCAAAGAGGGACTGTCCCTCCGAAAAAGGGACAGTTGGGAGCTATGGCAGGTGCAGAAAGAGAGCAACCAGGATTGCCTCTGACCCCTCTCACCCAGCTCACTCCATCTTCTTATGCCTTCAGGTGTGAAATACTGGTCAGTCTCAAGAAAAAGGTCCAGGCACAGGAAATGCTTCATCCCTCACAGGGGCGTAACTAGAAATCACTGGGCCCCCCTGTGAAACTTTGGATGTGGCTCCCCCCCCCCCCCCCCCCCTTTCTCTCTGCACAGGTAAACTGAGAACCAATGTTATTCAGTTGGCTAGTGCACACTTGAATGTGTTTCCCCCATGCAGATAAAAACAGACAGAGTCTGCAGGCATTTTCTCTATCAATTACATTAGCTTGTATGATAAAATGTGCATGTCTTCACACATACAGACACACATGGGAGTTGATTCACTAAACCGTGATAACTGCATAGCGAACTGCCACGCGTGAAGGTTTGCGCATGTAAAGGGTTACTCCGCGTGATAAACGGATGTTTGTGCACGACCACGTGCTTGAAACATGCACGTAATCGCGCGCAAATGTTAGTTTGTCGCGCGACGTAATGCTTTACGGCAGATCGCGTAATAACTGCTATGATAGCAGTTATCACGCTTTAGTGAAACAAGACCATGGCGTGCAGAAAATGCGTACAGAAAACTGCCAGATGAGTGTACTCCCAGCCTCAGCTTATTACACTCACTCTGTCCATCTCTAATGGACCAAAACTGGCTCTGCAGACTCCCGAGGCATCATTACAGTACACAGCACTTGGGGAAGAGTAGAGAGGCTGGGGGCTGGGCGCTGTACACAAGACCCTGCTGAACATTAACCACTTGAGGACCGCCCCCAGCCGATGGGCGGCGGCAAAGACTGGGCCTAAAGGACCGCAATACGCCCATCGGCGGGGGCGGTGGCGGGCGTGGTTATGCGGCGATTGCGTCATTTGTGACGCGATCAGCCGCTGGTGACAGGCTCCGCCCCCCTCGCGCTGTAACCCGCTGGCCGTTCGGAAGCGCCGGCGGGTTACTAGCTGCCCGATCGCCGCTGCCCCTATGTAAAATAGGCTTTGTAATGCATACAAATGAGGAAAAACAAAAGATGTGCAATCTTGCGCTGACGCAGGTGAGAGGTCAAAGTGGACCGCAGACTGATCACACACTGGCAGCTCCTCAAACACTCGGCTGTGAGCGGACTACTGGAAAAGGAAGCAAAAGACAGGAGGAGCGCTCCGTAGTGTGATACCGTTTAATAAAATGAAAACTGCGCAATAAAAGATACACTTACTAGATGTGTATGAACAGTAGGCATTTAAAATTGGCATATAGCCCAGAATAATAAGGACATCCCCTCTTGGAAGCGAAACCTGAAGCTGCAGTGGCCAGCGGCAGCAAGGATCCAGATGGTAAATGGATGACAGGTCTCCCTTCGGGGTGACTGTGTGCAGGTTACGTCAAGACGCGTTTCGGCGTGTCCACGCCTTCGTCAGTTAACGTACCTGCATGCACACTATGCTCCTATTTATAACAGGAGTCAAGGGAATGGCTTCCCAGAGCAAATTGAGGTTAACCCGCCCCCGTTGCCTCTACAGGGATGCTGGGGCCACCGGTTTTTTTTTTTTTGCAACACTTCATACTGTTGCAGTTGAATCAATCAGTTCTTTGCCGTCAGGGCTTTATGCCCTGGTGATTTAGAGTTGAGCTTCCGTCAGGAGGCTGGAAAATATAGGGTTTTTGTTTGCAGTACTTTGCAACCCCGCCCCCTACCCTCTCACCCTCGTTAACCTCAATTTGCTCTGGGAAGCCATTCCCTTGACTCCTGTTATAAATAGGAGCATAGTGTGCATGCAGGTACGTTAACTGACGAAGGCGTGGACACGCCGAAACGCGTCTTGACGTAACCTGCACACAGTCACCCCGAAGGGACACCTGTCATCCATTTACCATCTGGATCCTTGCTGCCGCTGGCCACTGCAGCTTCAGGTTTCGCTTCCAAGAGGGGATGTCCTTTTTATTCTGGGCTATATGCCAATTTTGTAATGCATACAAAGCCTATTATACAGGCTGCCTCCTGCCCTGGTGGTCCCAGTGTCCGAGGGACCACCAGGGCAGGCTGCAGCCACCCTAGTCTGCACCCAAGCACACTGATCTCCCCCCCCTTCCCTCTGATCGCCCACAGCACCCCTCAGACCCCCCCCTGCCCACCCCCCAAACCACTGTTTGCACCCAATCACCTCCCCTAATCACCCATCAATCACTCCCTGTCACTATCTGTCAACGCTAATTTTTTTTATGGACTAAACTGCCCCCTCCTGATCACCCCCCCACCCCTCAGATTCTCCCCAGACCCCCCCCCCCCCCCCTGTGTACTGTATGCCTCTATCCCCCCTGTAATAACCCACTGATCACCTGTCAATCACCCATCAATCACCCCTGCCACTGCCACCCATCAATCAGCCCCTAACCTGCCCTTGCGGGCAATCTGATCACCCACCCACACCATCAGATCGCCCGCAGATCCGACGTCAGATCACCTCCCAAGTGCATTGTTTACATCTGTTCTCTCCTCTAAACACCCACTAATTACCCATCAATCACCCATCAATCACACCCTATCACCACCTGTCACTGTTACCCATCAGATTAGACCCTAATCTGCCCCTTGCGGGCACCCAATCACCCGCCCACACGCTCAGATTGCCCTCAGACCCCCTTTATCAATTCGTCAGTGCATTATTTACATCTGTTCTTCCCTGTAATAACCCACTGATCACCTGTCAATCACCTGTCAATCACCCATCAATCACCCCCTGTCACTGCTACCCATCAGATCAGACCCCTATCTGCCCCTAGGGCACCCATTCACCCACCCACACCCTCAGAACGCCCTCAGACCCCCACCCCATGTACTGTATACATCTATTCTCCCCTGTAATCACCTGTCAATAACCTGTCATTCACCCGTCAATCATCACCTGTCACTGCCAATTATCAGATCCTAACCTGCCTCTTACGGGCATCTGATCACCCTCCAACACCATCAGATTGCCCCAGACCTACCCTCAGATCACCTCCAAAGTGCATTGTTTACATCTGTTCTGCCATCTAATCACCCACCAATCACCCCCTGTCACTGCTACCCATCAGATTAGACCCCTATCTGCCCCTAGGGCACCCAATCACCCGCCCACACCCTCAGAACGCCCTCACACCCCAGCCCTGATCACCTCGCCAGTGCATTGCTTGCATCTATTCCCTCCTCTACTCACACCTTGAGACACCCATCAATCACCTCCTGTCACCACCTGTCACCCCCTAGCACACCTACCCATCAGATCAGGCCCTAATTTGCCCCGTGTGGGCTCCTGATCACTTGGCCAAACCCACAGGTCCCCCTCAGACCCCCTTCCGATCACCTCCCCAGTGCATTGATTGCATCTATTTTCCCCTCTAACCACCCCCTGAGACACCCATCAATCACCTCCTGTCACCCCCCTAGCACTCCTATCCATCAGATCAGGCCCAATACAACCTGTCATGTAAAAGGCCACCCTGCTTATGACCTATTCCACAAAATTCGCCCCCACCTGTCATCAAAATTTGCAGATGCTTATACCCCTGAACAGTCATTTTGAGACATTTGGTTTCCAGACTACTCACGGTTTTGGGCCAGTAAAAATGCCAGGGCAGTATAGGAACCCCACAAGTGACCCCATTTTAGAAAAAAGACACCCCAAGGTATTCTGTTAGGTGTATGACGAGTTCATAGAAGATTTTATTTTTTGTCAAAAGTTAGCGGAAATTGATTTTTATTGTTTTTTTCACAAAGTGTCATTTTTCACTAACTTGTGACAAAAAATAAAATCTTCTATGAACTCACCATACACCTAACGGAATACCTTGGGGTGTCTTCTTTCTAAAATGGGGTCATTTGTGGGGTTCCTATACTGCCCTGGAATTTTAGGGCAGTTAGCGGAACCCCACGAGTATTCTAGAAAACAAATGCCTCAAAATGACCTGTGAATAGGACGTTGGGCCCCTTTGCACACTTAGGCTGCAAAAAAGTGTCACACATGTGGTATCGCCGTACTCAGAAGAAGTAGTATAATGTGTTTTGGGGTGTATTTTTATACATACCCATGCTGGGTGGGAGAAATCTGGACAATTGTGTGTAAAAAAAAATGAAAATGAAAAATGGACAATTGTGTGTAAAAAAAATCAAAAAAATGTCATTTACAGAGATATTTCTCCCACCCAGCATGGGTATGTGTAAAAATACACCCCAAAACACATTATACTACTTCTCCTGAGTACAGCGGTACCACATGTGTGGCACTTTTTTGCACCCTAACTGCGCTAAGGGGCCCAAAGTCCAATGAGTACCTTTAGGATTTCACAGGTCATTTTGCGACATTTGGTTTCAAGACTACTCCTCACGGTTTAGGGGCCCTAAATGCCAGGGAAGTATAGCAACCCCACAAATGACCCCATTCTAGAAAGAAGACACCCAAAGGTATTCCGTTAGGAGTATGGTGAGTTCATAGAAGATTTTATTTTTTGTCACAAGTTAGCGGAAAATGACATAGTGAGTCCGTGGCAGATTTCATTTTTTTTTTTTTGTCGCAAGTTAGAAGTGGAAACTTTTTTTTTTGTCACAAAGTGTCATTTTCCGCTAACTTGTGACAAAAAATAAAATCTTCTATGAACTCACCATGCCTCTCAGTGAATACTTTGGGATGTCTTCTTTCCAAAATGGGGTCATTTGGGGGGTATTTATACTATCCTGGAATTTTAGCACCTCATGAAACATGACAGGTGGTCAGAAAAGTCAGAGATGCTTCAAAATGGTAACATTCACTTTTGGCACCATAGTTTGTAATGCTATAACTTTTACCAAAACCAATAAATATACACTGAATAGATTTTTTTATCAAAGACATGTAGCACAATAAATTTGTACAAAAATGTATACAGAAATTTTACTTTATTTGAAAAATGTCAGCACAGAAAGTAAACAAAATCATTTTTTTGACAAAATTCATGTCTTTTTTTATGAATATAATAAAAACTAAAACTCGCAGCAGCAATCAAATAGCACCAAAAGAAAGCTGTATTAGTGACAAGAAAAGAAGGTACAATTCATTTAGGTTGTATGACCGAGCAATAAACCGTGAAAGCTGCAGCGGTCTAAATGGAGAAAAAGGCTCTGGGCGAAAAGACTGTGGTCCTCAAGTGGTTAAATAGGGACTATCTACAAATCTTTGTCTGCAAAACTTTGTATGATTCCTTATCAGTGGCTGAGCAGATGCAGTCATTAGAACAATTGTGTAGAGAACAGGAAGTTTTTTCTCTTCGTGCCCTTAGTTGTCTCTCTCTCAGAACAGGGAAAAGAAACTGCTCCCCTCATGGGGCCCCCTGTGGCTGCATCCCTTGCAGGGTCTATTGTTACGCCTAAAGTCCTTCAGGTGGTAGCCATGCTTAATGCAGAACCACGCTAGAACTGCTAAGACTGGAAAGCATTACAGCACAGAACTGAAAATGAACACTTCTCACTCTGTTTATTGCCCCTGTAACTTTTGATACCTACACTGTGTGTCCTTGTACTGTTTTGTTTGTGTCCCTTAAAGTGTACCCGAGATGGTAAGAAAAAAAAATATACCTGGGGCTTCCTCCAATCCCCTACTGGCCTATAACTCTCATGCCATCCTTCCGGGCTGCCTCAATCTTTCGCTAGGTGGCCTGGTAAATCCGCCAGTTTGGGTGAGTTAGCACATGCGCAGCCCGGCTGTGTGCTCACCCCCATCGCACTCCTGTTGTCTGGAGCGTTCTATGCCTCTGCAGAGTACTGCACAAGCACAAATTGGCCTGAAGGGGGCTGGAGGAAGCCCCAGGTATGTATTATTTTTTTCCCCTCCCCAGATATAAGATTTCCTTTAAAGCAAGTGTGCAGCAAAAAAAGTAAATAAATAGATACTTACCTAAGGAGAGGGAAAGCTTTGGGTCCTATAGAGCCTTCCCTTCCCTCTCCTCTTCTCATCCTCTCGTTCCCCTGCAGGCTTCTCCGCTCAAATCTCTCATCGTGGGAGGTTGCAGAAGTCTTCGGGAATCTGAGTGCTCCCGAAGACCGGCAGCTCTGTACTGCGCACGCATGAGTGCGAAAGAGAGGGCGCTTGCGTGTGCGCAGTATGGAGCTGCATTCGGACTCCTGAAGACTTCCAAAGCCCACCCACAGCAGAAGCTAGCAGTCTCTGCGCCTGAGTAGTAAAGCGGATACGACAGAGATCATCTATTTCCGTCTATTTCCTGCTAAGAGCAGCAACAGCGCCACCCGCTGGAGACAGGGAAGGTAAATATAGCAAGCCTTGTCAGGCTTGTCGAGTGAGGATTCCGGGACACTTCGGGGGAGCCAGCGCTGGATTGTCTGCAGCTACAGGGGAGGGGGAAGCCTCATTGGGACCCTGAGGCTTCCCCCTCCCGAGGTGAGTACCCCCCAGAGTCTCTTTAAAGGACATCCAAGGTAAAAATATACTGATGAGAAAAAACAATTGTATCTGTCCTCCTTCTCCAAAAATTACCTTTTTTTTTAGATATCCCACAGTTTTATTTTATATTTAAATCTAGTTTTTTTAAGTTTTTACTATGTCATTGTCTCTGCTCAGTGACACATTCATTGAAGTATGCCAGAGCTCAAATCTATGAATTATTGACCTTTTTTTATCTCTTTGCTGCTCTCAGAAGGCATGTACTGACAGGAAAGTGTTTTATGGCTGTAATTACCTATCAGTGAGGGTTATGCTATAGTCTGACCCAGTCCAACCTCGTCCCGACCCGGACTGAAACGGTCACTTGCATACCTGATTATTAACTCTTTCAATCAGAGAAGGGGAAAAAAAGGACATAGCCTAGTTATTTGTGTGCTCAGCACTACATACACATGTCTATCTCATCATGTCACACGTCACCTCGGTTGTCCTTTAAGCAACTGCCAAGTCACATTTCTTGAAAGTGCAAGCTTATTTGGCCAAATAAAATTGATTCTGATTCGTTTACTAACGTTCTTATACTAACATAATCTTTATTATGGCTGTTGCTGATGGCCGGTGATGGAACTGACAGTGTTATGGTTGCGCATGTCATGTTTATCTACTTTGCACTTTAATAAAAACATATTAAAACAGAAAACAATTATTGTAATGTACTATAATCTAGATTAAAATGATTAATAAATGGCAGGTTGCATAACAGCTTGGCTGGACGTCACACTGGTGAGACAACTACACGCTGAGCTTATTCTTTATTAGAACACTTTTATCTGTGACATAGGACATTTTTATTTTATTGTATAATTTTCATTACAGTATTATTATGTTTTTTTTCTCTTATTTATATAGCGGCAACATCTTCCATGGTGCTGTACATATAACAAAACAAAACTTGTGGAACATATATACATGAGACGTTCAAGACACTGTACCAGGGGCGCCTTCGAGCCATTTTGTCACTCCAGGCGAGAAAACCTGTGGCTACCCCCACCCCGTGGTGCCCCCCCATAAAAATAATCGTAATGTAATGCGGCAATGTTTCACCATAAAATAATCGTAATGGGTCAGCGTTTCGTCATAAAATAATCATAATGGAACAGCGTTTCACCAGAAAATAATCGTAATGCAGCAATGTTTCACCAGAAAATAATCATAATGCAGGCAGCATTTTACCAGAGAATAATTGCAATGCAGCAATGTTTGTTTCACTAGAAAATAATCATAATGTGGGCAGCGTTTCACCAGAAAATAATTGTAATGTGGGCAGCGTTTCACCAGAAAATAATCGTAATGTGGACAGCGTTTCACCCGAAAATAAACATAACGCAGCAATGTTTCACCAGAAAATAATTATAATGTTGGCAGAGTTTCACCAGAAAACAATTGTAATATGGGCAGCGTTTCACCAGAAAATAATCGTAATGCAGCAATGTTTCACTAGAAAATAAGTGTAATGCGGCAATGTTTCACCAGAAAATAATTATAATGCAGAAATGTTTCACCAGAAAATAATCATAATGTGGGCAGCGTTTTACTAGAAAATAATCGTATTGCGGCAATGTTTCATTAGAAAATAATCGTAATGTGGCAAAGTTTCACCGCTGTCCCGGTCTCCGTTCTCGTTCTTTAGGCCGACCCCGTGGCTGAATACCGAGCACTGAGACCCGCAGCGGACATCGGCGGGGAGCGTAGCTTCCGGCGTGGGAAAGTCGGCTGCAAGGGGCTGGAGAGAGCCCCAGGTGAGTAAAGCTCATTTTACCTAATTTGGCTGATAACTCCTTCAAGCCTTCTTGAGGACGCTCACCTCAGTCCCACACTGTGTCCCTGGGTGGCTCCTGTCACCCGCAATAGTGCCCGAAAGCCTGGCTGAGTTGTGCTTCATGACGCATGCGCTGCCTGGCCAGGTGCAATCCCCTGTCCATGCAACTCAGCCGCTGCCCCTCTAATGTTGGACACGCGCCCCACATGCTATATGCCGGTGGTCACGTGGGGCCTGAATGGGGAAGTAGGACACTCAGTGCAAACGGCGTGACAGGTAAAGTATAACAGCACAGGCCCCGGGGGGGGACATAAAACATTATAAGGGACGTTCGTCGTTCGTAATCATCACATGCCATTACCGCCGTGCACCTGTTAGAGCATGTGAGCTCGAGATTTTCCAGCATCGCCGACCGATACATGCGACCAATTTCTACCTGAAATCGGTCAAATTGTCAATCGAGTATGTTCTCGGGGGCACCAATTTTCATCAGATTCGAAAATAATCATATCTGATGGTCTATCGGCCTCCAAGTCTATATCTTAGGCCACTTCCCTTTGTCCTAAGACCAAATTGCACTCCTACTAGGTCTCCTAAAACAGTGTTTCTCAACATTTTACTGGTATGTACCCCTTTTAAAACCCTGCACTCACCAAGTACCCCCGAGCATAGTTAACATTATCACAAGTACCCCTTGACAAATATATATTTGATCATAGTACATGATAATTGGTTCTAAACACTTTCCAAGCATGTACTATTGCTTTTAATTAGCAAAAATATTAATTTGGTATTGTTTAAATAAGATTTATCATTTTCTTAAACTCTAAATTTGTATTATTGGTAAATTTTATCAAGCCGAGTACCCCCTGGAACCATCAGAAGTACTCCCTGGGGTACGCGTACCACATGTTGAGAACCTAGGTCCTAAAACACACTGCCTCTATATATTTGTTGTATTCTACCCCTCCTCTTGTTTCCCCCCATTCCCTTTAGCATTGGCATAGGTAAGAAGCTGTGGGCCCCGATGCAAGTTTTACATTGAGGCCCCCCAAACACTCTATACATAACAATTGATACGGCGCACCAAAACCTGAAAATGGCAACTACAGTGTCAGAGGTGCAAGAAGGGGATGGGGAGCAGTTTGTTAATGATTACCACTATACTAAGTATTTATAGGAGTGATTATTATGAGCACAGGACCAATAGAGAGCTAATACTGTAGTTGAGTAAGGGAACTTCAGGGCCCCTCTGGCCCAAGGGCCCCGATGCGGTTGCATCCTCTGCACCCCCTATTGCTATGCCCCTGCCCTTTAGAATGTAAGCTCGCAAGGGCAGGGCTCTCTCCCCCTTTTGTGTGTTGGAAATCATTATACATTTTATTTATCATGTTACTTTTATCACTGACATTACCAATTCTATATTTTGTATTCTGTATTTTGTATCATGTTTGTATTTTGTCACTAATTATATCTCTTGTATATTAGTGTACTGTACCCCATGTTTGTTTCTTACTTTTTACAGCGCCACGGAATATGTTGGCGCTTTATAAATCAATAATAATAATAATGTATGGCCACCTTTACCAGAGCACCTTTAACAGTCAGTTAAGCTTTGTAAGTCGTAATAGAAAGTTCATTGCTAATTGCATTCCATTCAGGCTGCAGCATGGTGTCCTACTGCAGGGCACTTTCTTCATGCGGCACGCCAGAGGTTAATGTCACTAGTGTTGTCCGGATCATGAACGATTCGGATCTTTGATCCGAATCTATTTTATGAGTCGATCATCCGAATCATCAAAATGAGTGATTCGGATCGCAAAAGGGGCGGGGCCAGGAGCGACACGCCCCCTCTCAGCGGGGTCCTGGAAGCAGAGCAGAGATGGATCGCTCTGTTGGATGGGAGCCAGCCTTGCAGGGACAGGTAGATGAGAGAGAGGGGACATGGGTGCCACTGCCAGATATGTGTACAGCACACATACTGGCTGCAATGTGCTGCCCATTATAGGCTGGCTGTTCCATAGTGCTGCACAGTGATCACATTGGAAGCTTTTGGCTCAGCACAGCTCAGTAACTTTGCAGACAGTGTGATTGAAAGGCAATATAATCCTCCTGCACTCGGCACTAAACAGCTGCACTTATCTTCTGGGAATGCTTTCTTTCACTGTGCGACCTTTTCTTTCAAAGTGTACAGATGAACATATAGGTGAAATATATGACATAAAGCATATGATTGCAGCATGTGGGTATTACGTGCAAACATTTCTGCTCTCTGCTCGTCCCTCCTCCCTTCTCTGTCCACTCCCTGCCCTCTGTCCATCTTCTCCCCTTTTCTGGGCTCTATTCATAAACCATTACCGCAAGTTTTCCGCTCAAAACAGCGGGTTTTCTCGTCCATTTAGCAAAGTGGGCATTCATAAAAGCTGTTCCCGCATGAAAATCTACGATCCCCCAGCAGAGCGAGAAATGTCCACCTTCTCCGGTGTTTTTCTAGATTTATCTAGAAAAAAGTAACAAAATGGCCATTCATAAAGATTAGAGGAAGCGGTATGTGGACGGGAAATACCGCTTCCTCTGATTTTGCGGATTACATACAAGTGAATGGGACAGACCTCCCAGAGAGCAGCATACGGAGGGACTCTGCCGGCTGAAGTGTTTCCGCATGCCTTCCGACAGCTTACCGCCAGCTTTCAGCGGGAGATCTCCGCACTTGCATCGCAGCTTTCAAGATTTCTTTGAATGACCACCCAGAAGTGTAAAATACCGCTGCGGTATTTTCCCTCCAGGAGTTTTCTCGCAACAACTTTTTTATGAATAGAGCCCTCTGTGGGCTCTATTCATAAAAAAGTTGTTGCGAGAAAACTCCTGGAGGGAAAATACCGCAGCGGTATTTCACACTTTTGGGTGGTCATTCAAAGAAATCTTGAAAGCTGCGATGCAAGTGCGGAGATCTCCCGCTGAAGGCTGGCGGTAAGCTGTCGGAAGGCATGCGGAAACACTTCAGCCGGCAGAGTCGCTCCGTGCACTGCTCTCTCTGGGAGGTCTGTCCCATTCACTTGTATGTAATCCGCAAAATCAGAGTAAGCGGTATTTTCCGTCCACATACCGCTTCCTCTAATCTTTATGAATGGCCATTTTGTTACTTTTTTCTAGATAAATCTAGAAAAACACTGGAGAAGGCGGAAATTTTTCGCTCTGCTGGGGGATTGTAGATTTTCATGCGGGAACAGCTTTTATGAATGCCCACTTTGCTAAATGGACGGGAAAATCCACTGTTTTGAGCGGAAAACTTGCGGGAAGGTTTTATGAATAGAGCCCTGTGTGTCCACCCCCCTCCACTTCTCCTGTCCACAGACCTGTCCTGCTGTTCATTTCACCCCCGAATGCTTCCGGTAGTAAAATGATCCGAGATTCGGATCAAAGATCCGGATCTCTTCAATGATCCGATTCGAATCATCCGGATCATTGAAAAGATCCGAACTTCCCATCTCTAAATGTCACCGCTAGTCCCGCCTACATGATTCTAGCGGGTCTGGCTGCGTAACGTCACTGTGTTTGAATGCCTGGGCGGGGCCCAGTGGATACAGTATCTGGCTATGTGACGTCACTGGCTGGGCGGGGCCCAGTGGATACAGTATCTGGCCTGTCGTGTGACGTCCCTGCGCTGGTGTATGGGCTGGGCGGGGCCCCGGTGGACACAGTCTCTGGCCCTGGCTGTGTGACGTCACTGGCTGGGCGGGGCCTAGGGCGATATTGTAACACTGAGCACGTTGGGAGCCGCAGGCAGGCAATACTCGCTCGGGGGCAGATGGCCGAGTGATTGGATCGGAGCACATCGCCAGGTGAGTGCCCTGCTGTCTGCACTGCGATCCCAGCGTGCCGGGGGAACCACAAGTCCCAGCCTGCCGTCTCTGCGCTGCAGCAGAAACTCCTGGAAAGTGCTGGGGGTGACCAGGCGACTTCCTGTGCAGGAATCTGTCATTATCACTCAGTGATGCAGGGAGAGAGGTGTCCCCGCATCCAGCTCATCTATGTGCTGTTCAGTCCCATTGTCCTGGATTACATGGTGGGAGCAGAGATGTAAGCATGCGTTTAATAATAGTGCCTAAAAACTGCAGCCAAACTGACAAATAAAGTTAGGTACTCCGCTATGGAGAGGGAGGACTGGGGGGGGGGGGGGGGGGGGCAATTCACTTTTTTTGTTCTTGGAGACTTTTTTTAGCTTCTTTCTAAATTGTCAGCACAGCACTTTGCAATTGAAAAAGTACCAAAAAGTAAGTGAAAAAAAAATAACCTTGGAAATGATTTGGAGTATTTCTCTGGGGGGGGGGGGGGGGGGGGGGATGGGGGTTTGAAAATAAAAATGGACACTTACCTGGGGCTTCTACCAGCCCCCTGCAGCTGTCATGTCCTGCTCTGTCCTACGATCCTCGGTTCCCCACCGCCAGCACCGGTCAATTATTCGTCTTACAAGACGAATAGTGTGCGCTCCCGCTCGTGTCATCTGGAGCTTACTGTGCAGTAGGAAGTTTTCTTGTACTGCGCCTGTGCAGTAAGCATCTGATGACGTGCATCGGAGTGAGCGCGCAGCCGCAGTCTTACTAGGATCACAATTACATCGGGACCGGTGGCGAGGAACGTTGGAGGACGGCATGTGACATGACAGTTGCAGGGGGCTGAAAGAAGCCCAGGATTTTAAACCCCCCCCCCCCCCCCCCAAAGAGAACCCCTTTAAAAAGAATCTGTATAAAAATGCCACTAGGGGGGCTCACCTCGGGAGGGGGAAGCCTCTGGATCCTATTGAGGCTTCCCTTGTCCTCCTCTGGCCCACCGCTGCGATTGGCGGCCATGTAAATATTTACCTTCCCGGCTCCAGCGCAGCTCTCGTCTCGGAAATAGCTGATCCCTATCGGGTCCGCTCTACTGCGCAGGCACAAGTCAGTTTTTGATTTTAATAATATCCACAGAACCTCTTCAAGAAAAAATATATACACACCTGGGGTTTCCTCCAGCCCCCTCCAGGCTTATCGCTCCTTGGCTGTCCTGGTTCTTCTGCAATTGGCCCAGAAAGTCCTCCGGTTGGCGGCCAAATGTGCATGCGTGGCAGGGCGGGCGCTCTTGTTGCCAGGAGCATTCCGCACCTGCACAATACTGCGGCACAGAAAGCTACCAGTGATGGGGGGGGGGGGGAGCGCCTGTGGCCGACCTGTGCCGGCTGGAGGATGAAGACAAACAAGGAGACAGAGGAAGACAGTGAGGGAGCGATAAGCCTGGAGGGGGCTGGAGGAAGCCCCAGGTATGTATCATTTTTTTCTCAGGTACACTTTGAAAGGCAATTTGTTGACAAGTTGTGCAAATATTACCTAGGAGAAAACTCATGAGAAAAGGGGAAATGCACATGGGCCCGGATCACTTAGACCCATCCTTGGTCCTTTCTCCATGTCCTCAGCCCTCATGTTAGCTGAATTTCCTGATGAGGTTTCCTGCTGGGTCCACTAAAGTAGACTTAGTGCCCACTGCTGCCCCCCCCTGTGAAAATTATTTGACCAGCTGGTTGAATTGGCCTTCGAGAGTCCTTGTGAACGCTTCAGAATTCCTTCAGAAGGCGCTGACCCGTCGGGGTCGGTGATCCTTAAAGTGGCCACTAATGATCCAATCTCTTTCATCCAATCTTACCATTTCTATGTAATATAAGGTAACTGCCTGAAGTATCCATTCAGTATATTCACTCAATTTACCCTTAGGGCCCGTTCTCACCTGAGCGGGAATCGCGCTATTCCCGCTCACGGCAAACCGCTAGCGGTTCTGCAAGAACCGCTACACAATGTAGCGAGTGGCATTGTTCTCACTGCCGCGGTTGCGGTTAGCAATAACCGCAACCGCGCTGCATGCAGCGGTTTGCCGGCGACGAGCGGTCCGCGATTTGCGATCGTGATTAGCGTGCATAGCACGCTAATCGCGATCGCTCCAAAACCGCCGCAGTGTCCAGTGATTTTTCCGCGCTAATCGCGGGAAAATCACTCCCGCAAAACGCTGGCGGTAATCGCCGGCGTTCTGCCAT
Organism: Hyperolius riggenbachi; assembly: GCF_040937935.1. Lineage (NCBI taxonomy): Eukaryota > Metazoa > Chordata > Amphibia > Anura > Hyperoliidae > Hyperolius > Hyperolius riggenbachi. The sequence continues at coordinate 19,284,852 of NC_090655.1, read as the reverse complement.
TTTAAGTGTGAACGGGCCCTTAGGCTGCTTCCACACAGGGAGGTTACAGGCGCACGTTAGTGCGCCTATAACGCTCCCCCAACGCACAGCAATGTAACACAAGTGGGCTGTTCACACAGCCCACGTTACGTTACATGTAACGCTGCACGTTGTCGGGAAAGTGCAGCATGCTACGGCGTTACAGCGGCTATAGCCGCGTTAGACTGTTTGCACATGTTCAGTGGGGGGCGGAGAGGAGGCGGGGAGAGCCAGCTACAGTAGCCGCGCACATGGCTACTTAATATTCACTGCACTGGCGGGCGCTGATTGGCCGGCGGGACCACGTGATGCGGAGTGTCTCGCTGGCCAATCAGCGCCACTCTGGGAGACCTTATAGGGATAGAGCCGCCTAACGCGGCTCACTCTACCGTCCTCTCTTGCAGCACCATACGATGCGTTAGGTGCACGTTATGCGACCTTAACGTGGCACCTAATGCAACGTCTTGGTCTGCAAATAGCCTTATACTACATATCTTTGGTAAGATTGGATGAAAAAGATTGGATCATTAGTGGCCACCATGAGAGGCTGCCAGCGGGACCCCGAGGAGGACCAGAGCTGCGGCGACGGACACAAATTACTTGTAGGGGCTGGAAGAAGCTCCAGGCAATTAAAACTACTTTTATTTTGTGGCCTTGAAAGTCCTTTAACCTGTTGCCGACCACGTAACGCCGGTTGGCGTGAACGTGGCGGCAGCCCCAGGACTGCTCCACACCAATTGGCGTGAAGTCGGGGGGGGGGGTTGCAGGAGATCATGTGCGTTCATGTCCGCTTGAATGACGAAGCTCCACTCCGCCATCAATCTCCCATCAGTGAATGCCGCTAGGAAACTGTTAGATGGTGAAACCGCCATCTATTTATTCTGTACAGCGCTGCGATATACAGCAGCGTTGTACTGGGGATACTGCTGTTCCCCCTGGGAGGCAGAGAAGCCATCCACTGTCATAGGCTGGAGTCTGACAGCCGATCGCGCTGATTGGCTGGCGGAGAGAGGGTGTATAAAAAAAAAAGTGAAATTTATTGTAAAAATACATATAAATATTTGTAAAAAAAAAACCAAAAACATTAGGGGAACGATCACAGACCACCAACAAAAAGCTCTGTTGGTGGGCAGAAAAGGGGGGGGGGATATTACTTGTGTGCTGAGTTGTACGGCCCTGCCGCGAGTTTTTGAAGCTGCAGTGGCCTAATTGCTAAAAAAATAGGGGGGTTTAAACCCGTGGTCCTTAAAGAGAATCTGTACTCTAATATTCTTACACTAAAAAGCATACCATTCTATTCCTTATTTTCTCCTGTGCCCCTCTGTGCTGTTTCTGCCACTCTCTGCTGCAATCGGGGCTTGTAATTGCCAGTTTTAGGCAGTGTTTACAAACAAACTAACCAGCTCCTAATAGGCTCACATATACAGAGTGTGTGAGTCATTCAGCGTGCAGGGGGCCTGCAGAGGGTGTGTATCGCTTCTATCCAATGACAAGCAGCCCTGCACATTCCACACATTCAAAGCCTTAGCCCGACAGACACGACAGGGGAAAGATACATTGATTTATTACAGAGGCAGTGTAATTAGGAAAGGCTGCAGTAAGCCAGAGCACATTAGAACAGGCATAGGAACTTATAGGATAGAAAAACTAAGGCTGAAAAAATTGTTACAGAGTCTCTTTAAGTGGTTAAGGTACACTTTAAATTACACAATACTTTTACATGGCAGATAAAAGCAAACGGGTGTTACTTTCTGGACGATCCTCCTAAATCAATGACCTGTAAACTGTATGCTGATAGTGGGAACTGACCTGAGGACTGCAGTGCTGCAAGCCTATTGTGCTAACCACTCAGCCACCACACTCTCTTACTACATTGCGTTCTGAGTAGCACGACTTTACAGGCGTAAGATAACGTGTAAATCCGAGAATTACAGCATCATGCTTCTTTGTGTGAAGGCAAAGTGACCCCTGCTTATAGTTATAATGCGTTTATCAGTAAAAACCAAGGCAAAGGTGATTTATAACTACTCGTATAATAAAACAAAGTCCGCGATAAGTTATCAGCTGAGCGGTGATTTGTAGAACGCTGCTTGCTGAGAATACATCACTTGTACATCAGTGTTCCACAGCAGCGGTGTATCTCTGCAGACCCTGCATACTGTACAGTGTAACGCACATTGCAGCGCCCTGACAGCTGAGTATAGCGGCATCCCACTAACCTCACACCGCAGCTGTTACTGGCAACAGGTGGCTGACAACAAGAAGATTGTAGTTTGGTGACTCGGAGGACTTGTCCAGGCTGTCTCTGGGCTTTCAAAAAAAAGTACTACATATTCTGTATCAATTTCAACAGAATATTCAGGGCTAAAAGAGAACAGAAAGCCCTCTACTAAAATATCAATGCTGAGTGTAATTTACCTTCTAAGAGACACTGAAGCGAAAAAAAAAGTATGATATAGTGAATTGGTTGTGTACTATGAATAATTACTAGAAGATTAGAAGCAAAAATATTCTCATATTTATATTTTCAGGTATATAGTGTTTTTTTAACATTGCATCATTCTCTAATATGTGCAGATTACACAACACTCAGCATTCAAAATGATTCTTTCAGAGCAGTCTGTGAACTAATGACCTCTCCTCTGGCAGAGAAAAAGTAAATAGTTCAATTACAGTTGAGATAATAAAAGTCAGATAACAGCCCTCTCCACTACTTTGAAAGTTGTAGAGCTTAATGGCTTGTTTGCATAGAGATAACAACTGGAGTTTCTTAACTCTTCCTGTACTGGAAACCATTAGACTGATGTATCTGATCTTAATGTTTTAGTTCTTAGCTGTACTACACATACAAATCATAATATCATAATTTTTTTTTCGCTTCAGTGTCTCTTTAAAGCACAACTGAAGTGAGATGGATATGGAGGCTGCCATTATTATTATTTATTGGATTTATATAGCGCCAACAGATTGCGCAGAGCTGTACAGTAAATAGGATTACAGACATTGATAACGGGTGACAGCACAATACAGGTAATAGACAATATATACAACAATACAGGTAATAAGCAACGCAATGCAGATAGTAATACAATGCCAAATCATAAACTGGAGTGGTAAAATACAAGTTCCCATAATTCTGGGTAAAGTGCACACAGTCATGTATGATACACAAGGGGAGAGGGCCCTGCCAAAGGCTTACAATCTAGAGGGAGGGGTTGGTGACAGGAAAGGAGGGGGTGCATCAAGAAGTTCTTGGCATAGAGGGTTGGGCAGTGGTGACTTGAGGTAGGCCTTCTTGAAGAAGTGCGTATTGAGTACGGTACTTTTTTTGAAGGTGGGGCAAGCCTGATGGGCAGTGGGAGAGAGTTCCACAGGATGGGGGCAGCTCTAGTTAAGTCCTGTAGTCGTGCATGGGAGTGGGAGATGCGTGGGTGGTTAGGAGGAGGTTGTTGGAGGAGCGAAGTGGGCGGCCAGGTGTGTATCTGCTGACCAGGTCAGAGATGTAGGTGGGGCAGGACTTGTGTATAGATTTGTAGGCCAGACAAAGGATCTTGAAGCTGATTCTGAAGCGAATTGGTTTCACTCACCTGGGACTTTTTCCAGGTCCTAGAAGTTTAGGTCTCACGCCGAGGTCCTGCGCTGAGCCAGGCCTCTGCTCTCCCCTCCGGAAGATCGCAGCCGGGATCTTGTGCACATGCACGCCCCTCGTGATCACCAACCGTGAGTGCTCTGCGCTTGCGCTGTTCAATTCTCTCTGAACTGCACCAGCACAGAGCACTTCTGGCCAAGGGAGTGCGATCATGAGGAGCGCACATAAGCAGAAGATCTTGGCCACGGGTCACGATCTTCCACAGGGGAGAGCGGAAGCCTGGCTCGGAGCGGAATTACGACGTGGGACCTAACAGATTTCTAGAGGCTGGAGAGCGAGCGCTGTTAAAACATCTCCACCATGGGCGTAACAATCACCCATGCGACCCCTGCCATCGCAGGGGGGCTCAGAGACTTTGGGGGCCCCTCCTACTCCTTCTCCTCAACCGCAACTGCAGCCAATTAGCAAAAAGACCTCTCTGTCCGCTCACAAAAACCATCCCCGCCACCTCCTCCTGCCATGCAGAGGAGTGAGAGCGTCTGTAATTTTTTTTTTCCTGCTTCCAGATCCTGCTTAACAGCAGAACACTCTACTGTACAAAAATCATCTGGCTCCTGACTCGACTCCTCAGTTTATGAAACTTCCGACTCCAGGTACCCACGAATTGCTCCGACTCCACAGCCCTGCTGTGGGGGGGGGGCTACATTATACTGGGGGCACATTTGCTACTTATACTGGGTCAGGGAGAATTTGGAGGAGGCGTTCCCTTTGGAATCTCCGCCTCTAGTGCCAGAGAATCTTGTCCCGCCCCTGAGAAACACAAGCATGTGCAGTTGAACACCTCTATTACACATGCACAGCACATCCTCTCCAGTCTAAAAAGGAAGGCTATCAAATGCAGAATAAACATTTTAGAGGAGTTTGGAGGAACACTGGAGACGCTAATATTTCTGGCTTGCATGTCAATTTAAAGAGGAGCTGTTAGGTATAAGGTCTCAGAGAAAAAAAACACATATATCAGTAGCTAAATATTGGCTCTACTTACATTACATATGCATTTCACTGTCCACGTTTGTACTTCACATAATTTTTATATAGTATTTGCAGAGAATGATGCTCCTGACAGCTCATGGCAGGTTCCATGTTTGTCTGTCTCCTATGAAGCCAAATGATGTCAATGGAAAAACGACTGGGCAGTAAATCTGCCCCAAAAACCTCATTGTGTATTTCCAGCATAAGGGCACATTCACACTTGAGTGTTTTGCCGGCGATTTCGGCAAAACGCTCAACCGCTAGCGCTTTTCAAAGCGATAGGGTAATAAAAGTCTATGGGCCCGTTCTCATTTGGGTGATATGCGCTAATGGCTGCAAATCGCCCAAAAATGCAAACGCGTAGCCTGCACCATTTTCAGGCGATTTCCCGGCGATCACGTTTTATTGCTATAGAAGCGCAAAGCGCGATCACTAAAAAATCGCAAGGTGTGAATTTTTTTTTTTTGGGTGTTAATCGCCAAAAAACGCCAGAGCAAAACGCTAGCAAAATCGCTAGCGTTTTGCGATCAGCAAGTGTGAATGGGCCCTAAAGCCTTGTACACACATTAGATGCAGGGCTGTGGAGTCGGTACAAACTCCGACTCCGCACTTTATGAAACCACGACTCCGACTCCGGGTGCCCAAAATTGCCCCGACTCCTTGACTCCAACTCCGACTCCACAGCCCTGATTAGATGAAACGGGGCTGATAACGACCGCCTCCAGCAGAAAACTAGCGGGTGTTCAGCATCCTCCCCCCGACGCCTCGGTCAGCGATCAGCCTGGCGGATACATTTGACCGATTTCTGGCTAGGAGCGTTGTCCTCCCAATCGTCCCACCGCGTGTCTTCACTTTTGCACCATTCCTTCAGTAGACCAAATCAGGTCATTTTTCCATGTTGTTAAAAAAAAAAAAGAATGCTTTATAAAGCTATTTGTTTATCAACTATACCCTCAGTCTTACTAATCTTGCTGGATTTAGCAGCACAGAGACTGGAAGAGCTGCTATTCTGTATATACATGTGTATGACAAGTGACTGATTATGGTGTATGCTTTATCCAGGGCCTGCAGGAGGGGAGATGGAGATATGTGAAGATATGGTGGTTGACCTTGAAGGGGTCAATATGCGGAAGCGTCAGTGCATGGATGGAGTACTGGGCCACCCACTCAGTGTATGTTTCCAACGTTCATTATTTTTTACTTTGTTTGGTTTACTAGACTAAAACACTTTCAGAAATCCATCTAGATCAGGCTTAAGTTGGCCACACACCATACAATTTTTTAAAAAAAATATCTGTTCAATTTAAGAATTGCTATACATTTTTCTGACTGATTGTAACATTTCAAAAATATGACCAATGTATCACACACACAGTGTGAATCTTTCCCCAATTCAGATAAGCATGATTGGAAACTCTGAGAACATTGCTAGGATGTGTATATTAATAAACTGGCAATCTCACACAACATACAATCTTTAGAAAAAGCTTTCGATTTTTATTTATTTATTTTTTTTTGAAGATCTGATCGTATTTATAAAATTGGATCATTTTATTGTATCGTGTGTGGCCACCTTTAACCATTTCAGCCCGCGGGGATTTTTCGCCTTATGCATCAGAGCAATTTTCACCTCCCATTCATTCGCTAATAACTTTATCACTACTTATCACAATTTATTGATCTATATCTTGTTTTTTCCGCCACTAATTAGACTTTCTGTGGGTGGTACATTTTGCTAAGAGCCACTTTACCGTAAATGCATTTTAACAGGATTAATAAGAAAAAAATGGAAAAAATTCATTATTTCTCAGTTTTTGGCCATTATAGCTTTAAAATAATCCACGCTACCATAATTAAAACCTATGTATTTTATTTGCCCGTATGTCTCGATTATTATACCATTTAAATTTTGTCCCTATCACAATGTATGGCGCCAATATTTTATTTGTAAATAAAGGTGCATCGTTTCCGTTTTGCGTCCATCACTATTTACAAGCTTGTAATTTTAAAAATGTTTATAGTATACCCCCTTCAAATGCATATTTTAAAAGTTCAGACCCTTAGGTAACTATTTATGTCTTTTTTTTTTTTTTTTTTTTTCTTTTTTTTTTCTAATTGCAATTTTTTTTTTTTTTTACTATTAAAACTTTTATTTGGGTAATATTTTGGTGTGGGACATAAACTGTTAATTTTTAATGTTGTTAGCTGTGTAAATAGTAATGTAAAAAATGTGTAGCTGTAGTTTTACTATTTGGCCACAAGATGGCCACCTTCGTTTTTTGTTTCCCTCCTTGTACTTCTCTCTAAGCGGAAGTACAAGGGGGATGCGGAAATCTCTCCGGGCAGAAGAGCCGGAGCCTCACAGGTGAGCGCTTCGGTTTTTCTGCGGGGGAAAGGGATCGGTGATCGGGAACCATGTTCCCTTTCACTGATCCCAGGGCTACCGGGCGGCACAGCGGGGATGCGGGGGCGCGCCCGCGATCGCGGGCGGGAGCACTGCAGAGCTGCCGCCCGGACGTTAGCTTCACGTCCGGGCGGCGGAAATGGTTAAGGTGGCCACTAACTGTTCAATTTCTAGCAAAAATCGATCGAGCGATCAAATTCTCATCGGATTGGTTGTTAATAATTTTAGCTGTTGGGCACAATCAATTATGAACGATTATAAAAATAGTCGTCCGATTCGATTTTCATCAAACCAAAATTTGAACTAGGAAGCAAAGATTGGTTTGTTGATGGTGTAGTGAACGATTTTTCTTCCGATCAGAATTATCTGATCGCTCAAATGGTTTTTCGCTAGAAATTGGATCGTTAGTGGCCACCTTTTTCCGGGTGCAGCGCATGTGAAAGTACTTAAAGCAGAATCCGTCTACCATAACATTCAGTACAGTTATAAGTTGTCTCCCTTCTCTTTATCAACCATACAATCATTCCACTTTATTTTATCCAAACTAATGTCATCTTTGTAAAAATTGGCAAGTTACCGCAGCTCAGAGTACAGCAGGGCTGGGAGCTGCCATTGTATTGTTTTTTCCACTGGGGACTGCAGCTCCCGTTCCGCTGTGTGGCCGCAGCTTGACTATAGTGCTGCAGAAATCTGCATCAAATGCAGTGTGAACCAGCCCCTACTGGCTGATGCAGTCTGCGGTACTGTGACCGTGTCCTTTTACTAAACCCCACAGATGGACAAAACCCACCGCCACATTCACAGCACAATAATGGGCAGAAACACTGCAGCCAGCACTTCAATTAATAAACCATTTGATTTCCTAATAAGATATTAACACATGCCCCTCCCAGTGCACAAACCTGGTAGGATATTTATTCACCCATAAAATGTATCTGATAGGATGCCCTCCTGAGCCGCTCATTAAATCGGGTGGAGTCCTGGGCAGTCTCACTCTGGTGGACGGGGTCTTGGTCGCCAGGGTAGAGCCTGTGCATATGGCATCACTGCTTCCCTCATGTCTACCCTACTGAGTCACCTCTCTGCATCTCCACTGACCTACTCATCCTTCATCATCTATCTTTGCACTCCCCCTCCCCTGGTGACTGTCCATCACCTACCTACCATGAGCTATCCCTCTACTCACAATGCCACACCTTCTGACCCCCCCTCCCCCCACCTATCCTTCTACCTCATTGAGTAAATTCCCTTGGCCCTGACCAACCTGCCCATCCTTCATCTACCTTTTTCAAATGACCTTCCCACCCCTTTTGTCCTGGTGACCAAAACACTCGCCATCATCTATCCTTCCACTCCCTGTGCGCATCTCTTAACCCCTTCCCCATACTGCGCACTGAGTCATCTGTTCTGATCCTCTCCTTCCTACTCCTCCTTCCATTCCCTTTCTACTGGTAACCATCACCTACTTACCACCATCTATCCCTCCACGTACCATGCCTAAACCTCCATTTATCCTTCTACCCCACTAATTAAGAAAAAGGAGAGGAGCGCTCTCTGGTGCATTAACTTTTTTAATAATATTGCTTCCTGCACAAGGATAAAGAATAAAACTTACAATGTTCAACTTGAATTGATCTGACGAAGGCGTGGAACGCCGAAACGCGTCATGACGTCCTAGGCGCAGGGCAGCTGCCGCAGAATCCTGTGTTCCAAACCCCGCTGGCATGTTCGGATCTATCAGATCACCACCACTACTGGCCATAGTGTGGAGGCAACCAGATCGGTGATGTAACATCTTGGACACGGTGATTTAACACATTGTAAGTGTAACATTGTAAGTTTTATTCTTTATCCTTGTGCAGGAAGCAATATTATTAAAAAAGTTAATGCACCAGAGAGCGCTCCTCTCCTTTTTCTTTTTCTGTTTTTACCAGCACCGTTTACCATAATCCCAAAGTAAACAAGGAGCAGCATACATTGGTGGCTTAACAATTATTTTTGGTGCACTACCTCGTTGAGCGCAGTGGAATAACTTTGAATTGTTGTACCCCACTAATTAACCTTTTCTGATCCCCGCCACCCCACAAATCCCTCATTTATCTTTCAACTGCCTACCCATGCTGTCTCTCCTGACTTTCCCTGACCACCTACCCAAACACACGGATTTCACTTTACCATGGCAGTGCAGCCTTCATCTCTCTAACTACTTTACTGTGTCCAACCCATTGCTCCTGTCTGAATACCATCCCCAGCATCGTATTAGCCCTCCACTGTGATCTTCCCCTTATTCACCCATCTTGCCCATCAATCTCACCTAACACCCCCACTGTGTGCTCTTCCACTACATTCCCCTATTTTATTCACCTCTCCTACGCTCCTCAGCAACCCAGTTCCCACCGTTGTGTTGGTGCAGTTGATTAGTCCATGATCCGCCAGTCAGATTAAACCACTATCCTGTTGGTACATTTCATATGTGCTGTATACCATTCAGATTACTGTATATTCTGGCGTATAAGACTACTTTTTAACCCTTGAAAATCATCTGAAAAGTCAGGGGTCGTCTTATACGCCGGGTGTCATTGATGCCGGGTGTTTCACCCTATCCTGTTACTGCCTCTCAGATCTCGCTGCTGAGGACTATAGTGAAGCAGTGCAGGTGTGAGATCTGAGAGGTAGAGAAGGAGGTAAATAGGATATAAGGGTGGGGCCAGAAGGGTGAAAGGGGCGTGTTTTATGAGCACAGCGCAATCTATTCTTCCCTACCTCTCTGATAAACAGGTAGACAAGGAGAGCTGACCAGTCCATTTAGGGAGAGGGAGAGTTGACCAATACAACCAGTCAATCACCTATATTACAGTTATATATTGGGTACCACATACAGTACAGCACTAGTATCTGTTCATTCATTCATAGCACCAGTATATGATGTTTTTTAAATTTTTTATTTGGTGTGCGTTGGAAGAGGGGTAGTCTTATACGGCAAGTATATCCCAAACTCTATATTGTAACTGGAAAAGTTGGGGAGTCGTCTTTTACGCCGGAATATACGGTATTTTGTTATTATTATTTTTTTATTGAAATAAACATCATACAAGTACATACATTTATGTCATAAGAAGTAATAAATGTGTTCTGGACAAAGAATATCAAACATGTTAACCTATCATTGCATCAAAAACAGATGGTCTTCTAAGTGCAGCCACAATGATGTATAAATACCGTAGGCAGTATCCTATAAATCAGTCTAGCATTATGTTTAAATGGAGTCTGAAGCAATAATAAAAAAAAAAAAAACATAAAAAAATCAGAGACTCACCTAAGGCTCTAGGGCAGGGCTGCCCAATAGGTCGACCGCGATCTACCGGTAGATTGCGACCGCCTGCTTAGTAGATCGCGGCCGCTCGGCCGCGTCGTCAAATTTTACTGCCCTGCAGCCATGGCTGCACAGCCGCAGCTGGCAGATTGTGCTGCTACTAGCATCGGGGAGGAAAGGGAGAGGCGTGGCTGAAGGGGAGGCGTGGCTAAAACGGAGAGCAGCAAATTAGGAGACAGCATCGTCTCCCCTCAAGGCTGTGACCACTGGGGGCGGGAGCAGGAAGTATATGGAGGCTGCTTAGGCTAATGGAAGAGAGCAGGCACGGTGAGATATGCAGTAGCTTACAACTGAAATAGATTACTGCAGTAGATACAGTAATAGATTTACTGCGCGCAGCTAGCCAGCCAGCCAGGGGAGGGGAAGTGTCTGTTGCCACAGGGGGAAGCCACACTATCGGCTCTGCTCTCGCTGACAAGCACTGGCCCATCACTCGTGACAAGTGTACAGCAATATGGACAAATAGCTTCAGAAGAATTCTGAGGCTATTTGCTATGTTTGAAGGGACTATAAGACTGTCTGTGCTGGGATAGGGAGCCCCCCTCACTATCCCAGCATAGACAGTCTTATAGTCCCTTCAAACATAGCAAATAGCCTCAGAATTCTTCTGAAGCTATTTGTCCTGATTGCTGTACACTTGTCACGAGTGATGGGCCAGTGCTTGTTGATGGGGATCCATGACATTGTATGGGAGAGAGAGGTTCTGCAGCTATTTGCTAGGCTTTGAGGGGGGGAGAAGAATTCTGGATTGTGGTGGTGGGGAGGGGGGGGGGGGGGCGATGGGGTGTTTGTTACACTGTACAGGACGGGTGGTAGATCTCATGGACCCGATGGTTTCTAAAGTAGCTCGCGAGCCGAAAAAGTGTGGGCACCCCTGCTCTAGGGCCTATAGAGCCTTCCAGTTCTCCTGCTGCTCTCAGCGTTCCCTCGTAGGCTCCCCTGTTAGCAGTCCACAACCATTCTGTGGTGGACTGCTCTCTTCTGGGTTGGGTGCACTTCGTCAGACTTCGGAAGCACTGGGACTTCTGAAGACTGGCTGCTCTGTACTGCGCACGCATAAGCGCCCTCTCTCGAGCACTCGTGCGTGTGCAGTAAAGAGCTACCAGTCTTCGTGGAGCCCCAGTGCTTCCGAAGAGCGCTGAAGTCTCCCGCGGCAGGCGATTCAGAGGAGCCTGAGAGGGAACGAGGAGACCGTCAGGAGAATGGGAAGGCTCTGTAGGACCCAGAGCCTTCCCTCTCCTTAGGCTAGTATCTGTTTTTTATTTTTAAAGACATTTCAGAATCCCTTTAACTTGACTAAAAAAAAACAACCAAATATCCAATTATTCTAGAACAGATGCTTGTAATGTATACTTTCTGGGTTTCACTCCTCGTAGCACAATGGAGCACGTGCCCTATCCACTGTAGCGTTATTTTACCTCTAATCTAGGAGGAGGTATCCATATTTAAAGTGGAATATGACCCTGCATTTCAACTTTGCTCTAAAACATTTACAGTATATTATATGCAACCAGCATTTTTTTTTTTTTACTAGACCAGCATTGGAAGGGTTACACAGAGCTTTAAAGAGAATCTGTACTCTAATATTCTTACAATAAAAAGCATACCATTCTATTCATTATTTTCTCCTGTGCCCCTCTGTGCTGTTTCTGCCACTCTCTGCTGCAATCCTGGCTTGTAATTAACAGTTTTAGGCAGTGTTTACAAACAAACTAACCAGCTTCTAATAGGCTCAGCTAAGCATAGTGTATGAGTCATTCAGAGTATGCAGGGGGCCTGCAGAGGGTGTGTATCGCTTCTACCAATCACAAGCAGCCCTGCACATTCCACACAATCAAGCTTTAGCCCGACAAACAGGACAGAGGAAAGATACATTGATTTATTACAGAGACAGTGCAGTTAGGAAAGACTGCAGTAAGCCAGAGCAGATTAGAACAGGAATAGGAACTTATAGGATAGAAGAACTAAGGCTGAAAAATTTGTTACAGAGTCTCTTTAAAGTTCCTGGAGATTTCTGCAGAGGCATCCGAAGCTGACATAGATACATTTTGTTTACATAAATGTATCTAAGTGTTGAATGTGACTCATCTCTCTTGACTGAGAAGGAGTTGGAGGGCAGCCAAAGAGTGTGTAACATTTCTCAATGGATACATATAACTAAATAGAATGTAACAATCTGAACTTCTGCATATCTCTCCGCTGAACTTTAAACCTCTGTGTTTAACCCTTCCAATGCTGGTCTAGTAAAAAAAAAATGCTTTTTGCATATAATATGCTGTAAATAATGTTTTAGAGCAAAGTTGAAATGCTGGGTTATATTCCACTTTAAGTGGGAAGAACCTTCTCAAGAAACAATGAAACAAAGAAAAGGAGGATTCAGTGCCCCACCGTATGCCATCCTATATGAACTTCAACAAGGTTTCAGCTACCAGACTAGACCAGACTAGCAGAAATTAAAAATTTAAAGGGATACTGTAGGGGGGTCGGGGGAAAATGAGCTGAACTTACCCGGGGCTTCTAATGGTCCCCCGCAGACATCCTGTGTTGGCGCAGCCACTCACCGATGCTCCGGCCCCGCCTCTGATTCACTTCTGGAATTTCTGACTTTAAAGTCAGAAAACCACTGCGCCTGCTTTGCCGTGTCCTCACTCCCGCTGATGTCACCAGGAGTGTACTGCGCAGACACAGACCATACTGGGCCTGCGCTGTGCGCTCTTAATGACATCAGCGGGATCGAGGACAAGGCAACGCAGGCGCAGTGGTTTTCTGACTTTAAAGTCAGAAATTCCACAAGTGAACCGGAGGCGGGGCCGGAGCATCGGTGAGCGGCTGCGCGGGCACAGGATGTCTGCGGGGGACCATTAGAAGCCCCGGGTAAGTTCAGCTCATTTTCCCCCGACCCCCTACAGTATCCCTTTAGGCATCAAAGTCGGAGCCCTTTTAGCAGGCCTATTACATTGAGTGGTCATGTGTACACCATCATCTGGGGGGGGGGGGGGGGGAGAAATTGACTCGTCTCATTAAAGAGGTATAATCCTCTGAGTCTTTGACATCTACCCACTGAGCCCAGGTAATGGTAAAGTTGTGTGTCCTATCCATCTTCACAGCTCTTCCATGGAGTACTGTATATGAAATCAACTTTAGCAAGCCATTCCTTCAAACTTGGTATCCTAGAAGATTTCCACCAACGGAGGAATCGGGGATTTAGCTGCGTTGAGGAGATGAATCAATAGGGAATTTTTGTACGTTTTTATTGACCTGTTACCTTTCAGATTAGACCACTATTGTGTTGTAGTTTCTCTCTACCGAAGTTGTAAACTTTGTTGTTGCGTTGTTGGCCCTAGCTCTTCAGTCCCTGCCCATGAAAGCTCCTGAGATATCTGCCGCCACTTCACAGTTTGCCGTCAAAGATTTGAGACTTGGCTCAAAGTTCATTTCAGAAGTCACCTTAACACATTTACACACTCTGGAATTCCGCTTCTCTTAGTGTGAAAATGTCAACTAAAGTGGCACATTTAAGGCGAGAACGTGTGATTTCATTATAGGATGGAGGGTAGACCATCTGTCTGGGTGTTTTATTTTTGAGGGGTCTTTTTATATACAGGTTTGGAGGGCATAAACACATTTTGCTGATATTTGCCCATTATTCTCATCTGTTTTTAACCATCAACTTAAAAAACAAATTGGTAAATGTGGAACAAATTGTCAAGTCTGCATTCCACCAAATTGTGTAAATAATTTTGAGTGGTAATACCATCACCAATACTGATACAGATACTTTACCATATGTTACTCTTTGTAACTTAATAAAATTGCTTATTTTTTGAAATATTTTATACATTATTTAGCCAATATCTGCCCATTGTAAAATCTTTTCTCACCCTGGTATACATTCTGAAATGTATCAGTGATGTTGGCATTGTTACTGTTGGCAAGGAGAATGACTGATGGATTTTTTTTCCCCATATGTGTATTTAGCAGTAATGTTGTTGATCTCCCAAAGTGCTTTGGGGCAGAAGGTAGTATGGCATCATAACCTAGGCTAAACATCACTGGGAAGGCATAGTTAAGGTACCCATACATCATCGGCGCTTTTGGCGGCTGATCGACCTAGAGACAGCTCTCTCTGATCGGAGAGAGCTCTTTTGGCTGCTCAAAAAGCGCAGGCCGTTTCCCAATCAATTTCAGCACGAAATTTTGCGGGAATCGGCCTTGTGATGCTGCCCACAGCCCACCAACAATACATACTTTGCAGAAAACCACAAACATGCACAGGTGAGGTCATTAGTGTCTCAGCAGAGCTGATTAACCACCTCTGTGGATTTCCACAAAACATGCACTGTTGGTGGGCCTTGAGGACAGGGTTGGGGAACACTGTTTTAACCTCCTGGGCGATAATCCCGAGCTGAGCTTGGGGTATATCGCGCAGGAGGAGTTCTCAGGCTTTGCATAATTCTCACGATTTGCATAATTTTTTTTTGTTACACGCAGCTAGCACTCTGCTAGCTGCGTGTAACTTCCAATCCGCCGCTACCTGCCATGCCGCGCAGCGCCCCCCTCCCCGACCCCTTGCGCAGCCTGGCCAATGAGTGCCAGGCAGCGCTGAGGGGTGGATCGGGACTCCCTCTGACGTCAGTGACGTCATCCCGCCCCGTCGCCATGGCGACCGGGGAAGCCCAGCAGGAAATCCCGTTCTGAACGATCGGAGTGGGTGGGGGGATGCCGCTGCGCAGCTCGCTACATGATTTAAAAAAAGTGCTGCGCCCCCTCCTGGGTGATGTAATTGTATCGCCCAGAGGGTTAAAGGACTACTGGGGGGGGGGGGGGGGGAAGAGTAGGGCTTCGAATAGTCCCCCACAGATGTCCTGTGCTTGTGCAGCCAGTCACCAATGCTTCGGTCCTCTCCTCTGGTTCACTTCCGGTATTTGCAACTCTAAAGTCGGAAAACTACTGCGCCTGCGTAGCCGCATCCTCGCTGTCGGTGTGTAGTCACTGTGCAGTACGCTCCCGGTGATGTCAGCAGGAGCGAGGATGCAGCCACACAGGTGCAGTAGTTTTCCGACTTTAAGCCTCATCTACACGAGTAGATGAGGCTCCGATCCGGCGGCTCGATTAGCCTCTTCCGCGTCCCCGCTCGCCGCGCGTGCACCGGTTTCGATTCCCCGCCCTCGCAGGGAGCGAGCAGGGAATCGGCGGTGGGTAGATCCGTCCTGTCGGATCTTATCAATCGAGCCGCATTAGCGGCTCGATTGATAAGGAACATCGCCACCGCATCTACGCGTGTAGATGCGGCTTTAGAGTCGCAAATTCCGGAAGTGAACCGAAGGTAGGGACGGAGCATGGGTGAGTGGATGCACGGGCACAGGAAGTCTGTGGGGGGCTATTTGAAGCCCCAGGTAAGTCTGCTGGCTTACTGAACCGGAGGAGCCGAGATTCTAACTCTGGTCTCCTGTGTCAGAGGCAGAGCCCTTAAAGGAAAGGATCAGGGAGGGTGGGTAAAAAATCAAAATCAATTTCCACTTACCTGGGGCTTCCTCCAGCCCGTGGCAGGCAGGAGGTGCCCTCGCCGCCGCTCCGCAGGCTCCCGGTGGTCTCCGGTGGCGCGCCCGACCTGGCCAGGCCGGCTGCCAAGTCGGGCTCTTCTGCGCTCCAAGGCCCGGAACTTCTGCGTCCCACGCCGGCGCTCTGACGTCATCGGACGTCCTCCGGGCTCTACTGCGCAGTAGAGCCCGGAGGACGTCCGATGACGTCAGAGCGCCGGCGTGGGACGCAGAGGTTCCGGGCCTTGGAGCGCAGAAGAGCCCGACCTGACAGCCGGCCAGGTCGGGCGCGCCACCGGAGACCACCGGGAGCCTGCGGAGCGGCGGCGAGGGCACCTCCTGCCTGCCACGGGCTGGAGGAAGCCCCAGGTAAGTGGAAATTGATTTTGATTTTTTACCCACCCTCCCTGAACCTTCCCTTTAAAGGACAACTGAATTGAGAAGAATATGGTGGCTGCCATATTTATTTCCTTTTAAACAATACCAGTTGCCTGGCAGCCCTGCTGATCTATTTGGTTGCAGTAGTGTCTGAAAAATGCCAGGAACAAGAATGCAGCTAATGTTGTCAGATCCCACAATCATGTCAGAAACACCTGATCTGCTGCATGCTTGTTCAGGGTCTATGGCGAAAAGTATTGAGGAAGAGGATCAGCAAGACATCCGGGCAATATGCATTGTTTTAAGGAAATAAATATGGCAGCCTCCATATGTCTCTCTCTCTTCAGGTGTGCTTTATGGGAGGAGAGTCATTGTGCTGCTTTGATGAAGCCACGCCTCTCTGCTGATGAATAGCCAGTCACTGCTGTCATTCTCTAGAACGGGGTGTGGCTTTAAATTGGCTCTGAGGCAGGAAGTGGGCAGGACATATGAATATTAGCAGCACATCCTGGGGGGGGGGAGAGCAAATAAGACAAGGCAATAACAAAAAAAGTTGGCGATGGCAGAATTCTGCTACACAGTCATAGATCCTCAACAACCTTCAGCTGCCTTTTCATATCCCGCCAATCTGAATTTTTCTCCCTCTAATCACACAGACAGGAAGGAAGTAGTAGTTAAAGGGGGAAGCTGAAGCCACGCCTCCTTGTTTGCTATCATGAGGCACAACTTTGAACTTTATTGGGCGTGATCGTGCACGGATCTGCCAATTGTTGCTGCAAGATTTTATTTATTTATTTGCATACAAAATTTGCATCAACACGGAATTATTTGCATCTCATTGACTATCTCTATTAGTGGCACTACTACACATCAGGCTTTATTGTTACAGCATACAGGTTATTTATTATATATAATAGATATACAGTCTCAATCATATATGTATATCTGACTTTGATAATACAAGCAGTCCACCAATCAGGCCTGTATGGTAAAGTGGCCAGACGGAAGCCGTTCCTTAGTAAAAGGCACATGACAGCCTGTCTGGAGTTTGCCAAAAGGCATCTGAAGAACTCTCAGGGCCCATTCACACTTGAAAGCGCTTTTTCGCAAGTGATTTTTCAGTGGAAAAATCACTGAACACTGCGGCGATTTTTCTGCGATCGCGTTTAGCGCTTCTATAGCACTGAAACGCATTCTCCGGGAAATCGCCTGAAAACGGTGCTGGCAACGCGCTTGCGTTTCGCAATTTGCAGCGATTAGCACAAATCGCCCAAGTAAGAACGGACCCATAGGTTTAATTACACTACACTAGCGCTTTCAAAAGCGCTAACGTTTGAGCGTTTTGCCGAAATCGCCGGCAAAACGCTCAAATGTGAATGGGCCCTCAGACCATGAGAAACAAAATTCTCATGAGACTAGGATTAAACTCTTTGGTGTGAGTGCCCGATTGGAGGAAACCAGCACTCACCAGGCCAATACCATCCCTACAGTGAAGCATGGTGGTGGCAGCATTCTGCTGTGGGTATGTTTTTCAGTGGCAGGAACTTGGAGGCTATACAGGATAAAGGGAAAGGGTTTTTTTTTTTATTTTTTATTTTTTATTAAATTGCCAAAACCTCTAGTAAACTTTTTTTTTTTTTTTTTTTTTTTTTTTTTTCTTGTCGTCATTATAGATTGTTGTGTGTAGAATTCTGAGGATAAAAAGGAATTTAACCCATTTTGGAATAAGAGCCAGTCCACACTAGGTCCGGAAACGTATCCGTGGCTGCGTTTTTCAAACCTGATGAAAAACGGAGTCCCGGATACTAATGTTGAAAATAGCAGCCAGCCTCACCCAAGTAAAAAACGGATCCGTCTGCGTTTGCGGGGATCCGTTTTCAAAACCTGAACGGAAGGTCCGGATCTGCTGCATTTTCACGCAACGGATCAGGACCACGGATACACGCAGGGGTAGTGAAAGCAATGAGAAAACGCATCTCCAGCTCCACAGGCAAAAAACGGATGTTGAAACTGATAGCCTGAGCTTTATGATTGGCCCAAAAAAATCCTCCTACTCCTTCCTAATGATGGAGACGTTTTCTGTCAGGGAAAAACCTGAACGGAAACTGATGCAAAACTGATGCACTTTCATCAGTTTGCAGTACGGTGGGTACTTCCCCTGATCCGGACTGCAGGGTCCGTCCTGCAACCGGGTCTAGTGTGGACCTAGCCTAAGGCTGTAACATAACAAAATGTGAAAAAAGTGTTGTCTGTTTATACTTTCCGGATGCACTGTACATCACGTGAAATAGGCCTGTTGTAATTGGGCTGCTGGTTTCCCCTGTATGTGGCGCCGGTTTCCTGTTCGCCGAGTGTGTTAGCGCGGCCTTAGGACAACCATGTTTGATCCGGAATCCGGTGTCATCCTCCTCTTTAATAAGATGTTCTCGCATGCTCTGAGTCTGGCTACATGTCTTGTATGGTCACCGCGGTTAGTAGACCAGAAGTAATGCCGGTGGTATGTTGGAGCGGTTTCCGAGGCTAAGTGCAAATGTACAGTCCATTAGTGCTTGCTTGGGGACTTGCCGGCCACCAGTGGATTAAATGATTCACATCTATTCCAAAGCAAGAAGGGGTCACCTGTCCAAAAACTAGCAGAACTGTTGCGGATGATCCTTGTGTAACTCGTCGTACTATTCATATAGCTGACATTACTTCCGCTCTGTTGGCAGCATGTGATAAATATATGAAGGAGTCGCGTTCTCGTTCACCTTGACTGATGCCTGACGACTTACATATCCTCATTGGAAGGACGAGGCAGCATCATGGGAGGTTTAAAGAGGAATTGCAGTCATAGAATAAAGCTTGTTTTGTTGTATAAAACATGGTTTTCCTGCTCTCTATTGCCTACATTACTTATCCTACTTGTTTTTGTCCCTAAGCAAAGTCATCTGTGTGAAAATCACAAGTCCCTCAAGCTCTAGTGCTGGGATCTACTGTTATTTGGGTATGTTATATCCAGTTCAATTTACAAAGCTCTCTAGTGAGGAAAGTGATCTCTGCTTAAGTGGAAAAATAAATTGCCCACTTACTTACCAGGGGCTTCTTCCAGTCCCCTGAATTTCTCCTGCTCTTTGCCGTAACTCCGCACTCAGCCAGTCCTCCACTGTCCCCTCGGTAATCTGGCTGACGGACGAGTCATCTGGCAGTGGCAATTTTCGCTTAAAGAGGCGCGCAGCATAGGGTTACTCTTCCAACATTGGAGGGGGACACCGGAGGAATGCCAGAGTGCGGGATGATGGCAAGTGACCAGGAAGACTTCAGGGGGCTTGAAGAAGCCCCAGGTAGATACCGTATTTTTCGGATTATAAGACGCTCCTGACCATAAGACGCACCTACGATAAAACACGGGGAAAAATATATATATACTAAACCTGGTGCATCCATTGGTAAGGGGCATCTTGTGGATTATACACCCTTTGTACCTCTTGTGTTTCCCTTTGTCCCCTTTGTGTGTCCCATGGGTCTTCCTCTATGCCCCTTTGTGTCCCCTCTCGTGTCCTCTTCTGCATGGGCACAGTAGGGAGATTCCAATCCCCGACATTGTGGCGGGTTAGAGGTTTGTATTGGCAAGCGTTCACAAGTCAGGAACTCCCTGCATTTGGACTATAAGACGCAGTGACTTCCCCCCCCCCCCCCCCTTTCATGCCAGACTGCAAGTCTTGCAGTCCAAAAAATACAGTAAATGTGCAAACTTTTTCTTTTTTAATTCAGGTTTTCTGTAAGCAGGCCAGGCACATATCAACAGAACTTTTTTCTTTCACTTGGGGGTGGCCTAGGAACGGTAGGTGATCAATGGGCCATTAAGCAGTGCGACACTGTGGTTCAATCAATACTCAATAGATTTCTATCTGAAATCTATTGAGAGTAGATGTGCTGTGTGTAGAAGGAGTCGATCCCTCTCTGATCACATTCTAATCTGAGAGGGACCAGTCCTTTTTACCACTTTGGGGTTTATGGATGTCTGTGTTTGGATAACATTAGTCACAGAATCCTGCACAGGGAAACTCAGTGCTGCGTTTGCTCAGTCTTATCTTCTGCAATTGGTGATCAAACAACAAATGTGACTGAAAAGCCTTCCAAATGCACTCTAGGAACCCTTTCAGCAACATTTTTATCCAATGTCCTTAGCGTGACTAATCCATTGTTTGAAAGCGCCCCAGAAATCTCCTAGTGGAACTAAACTCAGAACTTCCTCCCTTCTCTAAAAGATTAGTCACACTCAGTCATAGCATAATAACTTTTATGGGGAAATACAATGTTCATTACTATTTATGGAAATACTGAAAAAATAAAATAAGGCTGCTTACACACCGAGACGTTACAGGCGCACGTTAGTGCGCCTGTAACGCTCCCCCAACGCACAGCAATGTAACACAAGTGGGCTGTTCACACTGCCCACGTTGCCTTACATGTAACGCTGCACGTTCTGTGCAAAGTGCAGCATGCTACGGCGTTGGAGCGGCTATAGCCGCGTTAGACTGTTTGCACATGCGCAGTGGGGGGCGGAGAGGAGGCGGGGAGAGCCAGCTACAGTAGCCGCGCTCATGGCTACTTAATATTCACTGCACTGGCGGCCGCTGATTGGCCGGCGGGACCACGTGATGCGGAGTGTCTCGCTCCGCATCACGTGGTCCCGCTGGCCAATCAGCGCCACTCTGGGAGACATTATAGGACTCGAGCCGCCTAACGCGGCTCACTCTACCGTCGGCTCTTGCAGCACCATACGTTGTGTTAGGTGCACGTTATGCGACCTTAACGTGGCACCTAACGCAACGTCTTGGTGTGCAAGAAGCCTAAAGGGTGATTGGAGGGAGAATGATAGCAAGCATATCTCTTCCTGTCTCAAAATTTGATTTTAAAGCAGCAAGGACAGCCATAGTATACCAGGAAAATAAACACACGTATGTATGTATATGTATGTAAATAAATACTTGTCCTACTTACATAACCTATGTAATTTACTGTCCACAATTGGATTTCACTGAATTTTATATAGTAAATAAGAGAAAACTGTTCCAGACATTTTTCATCTTTACTGCATTTGACTGAAGCCCATCCTGATGTAATTTCTTCCCTTACTCTGTACTAGAAACTGCAATGGTATATCTAGCTTGCTTTGTAAACACATGTGAGCACAGCATGGATGGTATTTGAGAAGCTTCTGCAGAGGGGTGAGGTGTATCTCCCTTCTCAGCCTCTTGTCGCACTGAACTGCCCTCAGCCAATCGGTGAGGAGCAGGAATTTGGGAGGGGAGATAACAAGCTTCCCTCTCCCCAGCAATCTACCAGAAAGTCAGGCTGACTTAGATAAGATTCATTACTGCAGAAACATTTTTGATTATACCTTATTGGAATGCTTGCAATGCAGGGTCAGGATGTAGACTGCATAATAAACACAGAGCAGGTAAAATGGAATTTGCTTTTATGGCTGACAATCCTGCTTTACAGAGACACTGAAGCCTCTAAAAATGCCCCTTTATATTAGCCAGCCGTGTTGAGCACTAATGCATTAGCTTAACCGCCTCTATCAAAACGAGCCCTAATCACCCCCAAACACCAGGGCAAAAATCCACGACTTTCCTGGTTGTGGATTTTGCTGCCCGGGTGAGGCAGAGCCTCTCAGTGAAGGAAGACTGAGAGGGGCGGGAGGAGGCGGAGATCCACAGGAGATAGATGTGAATGGAGGCGGAGCTGCAGCTGAAAGCTCTGCCTCCAACAGGGAGGAGCCCTGCAATCTTCCCCGGGCATTTCTGGGTGATTAAAGCCTCGTTTTTGCCGCGGGATATCGGCGGTTCAGGTAATACATTTATTCTTAACACGGCTGGCTAATGAAAAGGGGCATTTTTTGGAGGCTACAGAGTCTCTTTAAAGAGACAGACTTTAGGCAAAAGGAGGGATTTTGGGGGCTGGTGGGGATAAGGAGAGAAACAGAAAACTCACAGAGGTATTTAGATCCAGCATGGATATGCCTCTATGCTTATTATTAGTTAGCATTTTTATAGCGCCAACATCTTCCGCAGCGCTGTACAGAGTACATAGTCTTGTCACTAACTGTCCCTCAGAGGAGCTCACAATCTAGTCCCTACCATAGTCACATCATGTCTATGTATGAATCGTGTAGTGTATGTATCGTAATCTAGGGCCAATTTAGGGGCAGCTAATTAACTTATCTGTATGTTTTTGGGATGTAGGAGGAGGAAACCCACGCAGACACGGAGAGAACATACCAACGTCCTTGCATATAGTGCCCTGGCTGGGATAGGAATCAGGGACACAGCACTGCAAGGCGAGAGTGCAAACCACTGCGCCACCTTTGCTTACCTTGGTTAGCTTTTCCTTGTGTCAGGCATCCCTTAACCTCCCTGGCAGTCTATTAAAACCGCCAGGGGGCAGCGCAGCACTTATAT
This sequence comes from Hyperolius riggenbachi, assembly GCF_040937935.1. Lineage (NCBI taxonomy): Eukaryota > Metazoa > Chordata > Amphibia > Anura > Hyperoliidae > Hyperolius > Hyperolius riggenbachi. The sequence goes on along the minus strand of NC_090655.1, from coordinate 19,262,069 downwards.
ATTTTTTTTTAACTCATGTAGCTAGCCTAGCGCTAGTTACATGATAGCCGCTGTGCAGCGGCATCCCCCCTCCCCTTCTGATCTCCGGCGATCAGAGCAAACAGGAAATCCCGTTCAGACTTTGCCAGGCTGCGCAAGGGGTCTGGGGGGAGGGGGGGTGCGGCAGGTAGCGGCGAATCAGCGCAGAGCGGCGGCGATCGATTTGTACACGTGTACACTAGCTGTGTGTATCCAAAAAAAAAAACTATGCAAATCGGCCAGGGCCTGAGAAATCCTCCGCAGCAGGGGCTTACCGCCAGGGAGGTTAGGGACTCCAAACACCTCTCATGGGCATGGCTTTGCTGCAAAGTACTTAAAGATGCATACCATTCTGTAGCTTGTGCTCTCCTCTTTCATTTGATGCCTGAATCATATAGTTTTTGATAGTTTTCAATTTAAAAATCGCGGCTGCCATCTTGTCTATGTTATAACTTCCGGGTCACCCCTGTCTTCTTTGTTAGAGAAGTGCATCACTGAATGAAGCAGGAAGAGGAAGTGACACGCATGGCCATTGCAAGAGGCTCCTCCAGAGGGGTCATAGCACGACTTTGTTGGAAGTCGTCTGTCTTAAAGGCATGCCCATGAGAGGTGCTCGGAGTCCCTTTAAAGAAGAACTCCAGTGAAAATAACGTAATGAACAAAAGTGCTTCATTTTTACAACAACTATGTATAAATAATTTAGTCAGTGTTTGCCCATTGTAAAATCTTTCATCTCCCTGATTTACATTCTGACATTTATCACATGGTGACATTTTTACTGCTGGCAGGTGATGTCAGTGGAAGTAGCTGCTGCTTGCTTTTCTGGCAGTTTGAAACCGCTGTTATTTCCCACAATGCAACAAGGCTCCCACAGTGTGATGTCAGCACTATGGTCCTGACATCATACTGTGGGAGGTGTTTCAACATAATATCAGCCATACAGACTCCCTCTGATCTATTTGTGAAAAGGAAAATATTTCTCATGGGAAAGGGGGCATCAGCTACTGATTGGGATGAAGTTCAATCCTTGATGACTGTTTCTCTATAAACGAAATGGAAATGCAGAGAGGAAAGATCTGAATAATTTCCACTTACTTCCTTGCAGAAACGTACGTGTCATGGCCTAGGGGGCATTACGGATGGAAACGGCACCTTGCTGGGCGCAATGACGGACTGCAGCATGGCACACTGGCAGATGGTGGCATCTAATTGCAGAGGGGCAGTGAATGGCTTTGGTTCTAAGGAGGTGGTACAGTCGGCCTGTATGGTACAGTAACTCTCCTATATATTCTCTCGGTCTCTGTGCTAAGTGTTCTAAATTTCTAATCTTTAACTTTGTATACTTAATTCTTTCAGCCCCCACCACATCATCCGAACCCCGGGCCTCCCCACGTGTGTCAGAGATGTATGGCTGGAGAGTCAGTAAGTCCACCAAGACGTTTAGCTTACTTTGGTTTTATTTGGTTTTGATTTGGCCTTGATGAGGTTGTGTTATATACGTGTGGTTAAAATCGTTCTCTGATCACAATAATGCAGTATACTTGCATTATTGATTTTAGCCTACTTCGAAGATACTGGGCTAAAAACACTCAAATGTACCTATGTTGGACCACTTGTTCATGTCTTTAAAAATGGGCCCTATATTTCCATTATATTAGAACTGTCACAATGTTGTTCACTTAAAGGATACCCTAGGTCAGTATTTCTCAACATTTCATGGGTATGTACCCCTTTTGAAGGCCTGTGCTGGCCAAGTACCCCCTGATATGGTAAGAACTATCTCAAGTACCCCTTGATACAGATACACTGAATAGTAGTACTTGATAATTGTTTCTAAACCGTTTTTAAGCATTTGCTATTGTTTTTAATTAGCTGAAATACTAGTTTGGCTGTTGTTTAAATAGGATTTGTTGTTTTCTGAAACCATACATTTAGTAAACTTAATTAAATACATCAAGCCCAAGTACCCCCTGGACCCATCAGAAGTACCTCCTGGGGTACGCGTACCGCATGTTGAGAACCTAGGTCCTAGGTGATATAATGAGATCGACATGGGTATGTACAGTGCCAAGCACATAAATAATTATGCTGTGTTGCTTTTTTTTTTTTTTTTTTTTTTTTTTTCTGTCTGAAAGAGTTAAATATCAGGTATGTAAGTGGCTGACTCAGTCCTGACTCAGACAGGAAGTGACTACAGTGTGACCCTCACTGATAAGAAATTCCAACTATAAAACACTTTTTTTCCTAGCAGAAAATGGCTTCTGAGAGCAAGAAAGAGATAAAAAGGGGAATTTCTTATCAGTGAGGGTCACACTGTAGTCACTTCCTGTCTGAGTCAGGACTGAGTCAGCCACTTACATACCTGATATTTAACTCTTTTAGGCAGAGAAAGAAAAAAAGGAACACAGCATAGTTACTTGTGTGCTTGGCACTGTACATACACGTCTATCTCATCATGTCACCTCGGGTATCCTTTAACGGCACACTGAGGGCCTATTTCCACTGGGTTTAGTGTTTCTAAATTGAATGTGGCACTTGTGCTGCTGCAAAGCCGGAGGCGAATTGCTGTAGTTGTGCCATGTACGGCTGTAGGGATTCGGATGCCTGCTACGGAAAACTGAAGCATGCCGTCCACAATCGTATCGGCAAGCTGGTGTCTGAATGGTCAGCGTTACCCCTTCCGGCTCGCTTGGGGCTCATGAACGATGGGCAACGCAAGCACAAATGTGGTTTTATGCATGTGTTTCTATGCGCTTAAAACACATGCCTCGGGGGGCAAAATTTAATTCCATGGGCCCCACGGCCAGTCCATTGTCGCAGGATCCCCTCTGCTATCTTCTTCAGTGGCTGTGTTTTGCACATGCGCAGCCCAGCTGAGCGCCTGCCCTACCATTACGCTCCTGTGGCTGGGAGTGTACTGCACAGTCACATGACGCTACTTACTACTCCATACTACTTTTCTTAGTATTACTTTTTTAATCTTTACTAAAGCACTCCCCGGAAAGGAGCAATTCAGAGATGTCGGTCATCCTCCCTACTTGTTGGCACACTATTTTGGCAGTTGAAATGAGCAGCTGCTGTGCAATAAGTGCTTTTGTAAAATAAAGAAATAACGGACCCCCTCCTCCCGAAGAGATGGACTAGCCCAAAACCTGACCGATCAGTCAGAATTTCACTACCTACTGTAAGTGGAAGCGGTGTAGGAAAAAAAGGAATTTATAGTACATTTTACTCTAAGAGAAATGTACATTTTATATGAATGCACTTAAGTTTAACCTTTTTTTTTGCAATTGTTGTCCTTTAAAGTGATCCTTAAGTAAAAAAAAATAACTTTTACTCACCTGGGGCTTCCAATAGCCCCCTGCAGCTGTCCGGTACCCTCGCCGTCTCCCTCCGATCCTCGTGTCCCCGCCAGCAGCCACTTCTAGTTTCGCCGTCAGGACCCGACAGGCTGGGAACGCGAGTGATTCTTCGCGTTCCCAGCCACAATTGCGCCCTCTATGTTGCTATATGCTTCATGCTATATGCTATAGCAGCATAGTGGGCATAATTGTGGCTGGAAACGCGAAGAATCCCAGCCTGTCGGGTCCTGGCGGCGAAACCGGAAGTGGCTGCTGGCGGGGACACGAGGATCGGAGGGACACGGCGAGGGCACCGGGCAGCTGCAGGGGGCTATTGGAAGCCCCAGGTGAGTAAGTCATTTTTTTATTTATTATTATTTTTTTTGACTTAAGGATCACTTTAAATATTAATACTGCGACTCCCCACGCTCCTTGCTTCAATATTTGACGTTTGTTTTCCTCTATCATCCTCTCCTTGCGATCTATGAAAAGTCCTAAATAACATCTACAAATTCATCCTTTTTTAATATTTATAGCCGACCAATAGAATAGGCCGTTTTGAAAAACGCAGTGACGTCTGATATCCTTTAAAGAAATATCATCTTTTCCAGGCTTCGGGATTGGATCTATAAAATGTAGTTAATAAAACCGCCAATTACGTCCTTGAGAAATAAGGTGTGTAAATAATAAAAGCGAGATGGATGGGGTTTCCGGAGGGCTGAGCGGTGGGCTTTACATACAATTACCAACGAAACGGCTTTTCAATGCATTTTAAGGAGCCTGGCTACGGCGAAATAACAAAATAGCATTTTATGTTGATTTGACTAAATAAATATTGAACACACAAATAATGAGTGTGGAGTCCGGGAGACGGGACTGGGAGATCTTTATCTTTGTACGAGTATTGATTGCCTATCTTATAAATAAGATTGGAAAATGCATTATTTAGCTAACCATAATGCCGCACCATCCATTACTTTCACGGCCCGCGGTCTCTCGTACGCGATGAGCGGTTTGTAACGCGGCACCGCGATAACCGATCGTGTCTGACAAGACAGCTTGCTGCGGCGGAATCGGCTAGGATGTATTTGCTGAAATTAATTTGGTCTTGTAGGATGTGCGTCTGTACAATGTGGAGTCACTGGCGTGAAACTATCGCGCTTGCTGTATACTCGTACAGGCAGGGAATGGAGTCACTATACGGGATGGGGCGCGCTATCGCCAATCGTTCGCATAAACAAATATGGATAGACTTGGTGGAACTTCTGCAAGGGGAAAATCACGCATGTAGGAACAATTTTTACATACTGATCACTTTCAGGACAGCGACCGATGGAATCTGAATAAGTCTCGGCTTTGGTTATCCCCGTTTATTTTTCTGGTTCAAGGTAGATTCTTTTTTAGCAGGGCTGGGGAGTCGGTAAAAAAAAATCCTCCAACTCCTCAATTTAGAATTCCACCGACTCCAGGTACCCAAAATTGCTCTGACTCCTTAGTCTAAAGGTGGCTACTAACGATCCAATTTCTAGCGAAAAATCTTTCAAGCGATCAGATAATTCTGAATCTGAAGTGAAATATTGTAATACATCGTTCACTACACCATTATCGAACCAATCTTTGCTTCCGATCTATCACAACTGACAAGAAAATCCAATCGGGCAACTTTTTTTTATAATTGTTCGTAATCGATTGTGCCAACAGAGATTGTTTATAATGAATCCGATCAAAATTTATCTGATCTCTTGAAAGATTTTTCGCTAAAAATTGGACAGTTAGTGGCCACCTTAACTGGTTGTCGACTGCTCCACGTCAGTTGGCGTGAACGCGGCAGCAGGCCTAGGACCGCACAACGCCAATTGGTGTGAAGTGCAGAGGCGTAGTTTTGCAGCGCTCTACTGGGGACAGCCGTGTGACACGGCTGTCCCGTTGGGAAGCTCAGAAGCGGTGCCTATGACAGCCGTTCGCTGTGATTGGCTGGATGGGGGAGAGAGGGGCGGGTATAAAAAAAAAAAAAAAAGTAATATTTATTTTAATAAAATACAAATAAATAAACATGCCGGCAGGGATCAGAGCCCACCAACAGAAAGGTCTGTTGGTGGCAGGGCTGTGGAGTCGGAGTCGTGGTTTCAGAAACGGAGGAGTCAGAGTCGGGAGTCGGAGTCGCATGATTTTTGTACAAAATCCACAGCCCTGTTAAGTATTAGACTAAGGAGTCGGAGTCTGAGCAATTTTGGGTACCTGGAGTTGGAGTCGTGGTTTCAGTCGGAGTTGGAGTCAGAAGATTTTTGTACCGACTCCACAGCCCTGGTTGGTGGGCAGAAAAGGGGGGGGGTCACTTGTGTGCGGAGTTGTACGGCCCTGCAGCGAGGTCTTAAAGCTGCAGTGGCCTAAATTGTAAAAAAAAAAATAGCCATGTCACTAGGGACCACCTCAAGTGGTTAATACATACAACGGCTCCTCAGTTTATGAAACCCATTCCAGGTACCCAATTGCTTTGACTCCGACTCCACAGCCCTGCTTTATAGGTATGGATTTCTCATTGTGTAAACTCTGCGACACTGCAGTCCTGCACAGGGCTTTACACAGCTGGGGCGCAAACAGAAGAAAAAGCCAAATCACGATGCATGCCTGAATTCATTGTGGTTTTGGAAATGGTGTAGAAAGGCTCGCACCTGGATGATTATCAGGCTTCAGAAGGCAGATAGGGAGGAATACAATTGTCCCTATGCGAATTTGAATCTCAGAAGTCTAGTTTTCAAAGTGGGAGGCACTGTCTATGGAGGCTGCCATATTTATTTCATTTTAAACCATGCCAGTTGCCTGGCTGTGCTGCTGATCCTCTGCCTCTAAAACATTTAGCCTTCATCTCTGAATAAGCATGCAGACTGAAGTCTGACTTAAAGAGACTCCGTAACAAAAATTGCATCCTGTTTTTTATCATCCTACAAGTTCCAAAAGCTATTCTAATGTGTTCTGGCTTACTGCAGCACTTTGTACTATCACAGTCTCTGTAATAAATCAACTTATCTCTCTCTTGTCAGACTTGTCAGCCTGTGTCTGGAAGGCTGCCAAGTTCTTCAGTGTTGTGGTTCTGCTATGCACTCCCCCCTCGGGGGGAAAGAAACACACAAATGATCTCTTGAGATTCAAAAGGAAGGCTGTATACAGCCTGCTTGTGTATGGATGTATTTTCTATGTGTGGACATACTGTACATCAACCTACTTCCTGTTTTGGTGGCCATTTTGTTTGTTTATAAACAAACTTTTTAAAACTGTTTTTAACCACTTTTAATGCGGCGGGGAGCGGCGAAATTGTGACAGAGGGTAATAGGAGATGTCCCCTAACGCACTGGTATGTTTACTTTTGTGCGATTTTAACAATACAGATTCTCTTTAAAGAGAACCTGGACTAAAAATAAAAAGTCAAAATAACCATGCACAGGTCATACTTACCTCCCGTGTAGTCTACTCCTCAGTCTCTTTCTCCTCTCCTGCGTCCCATTTGTCCACTGTGATCAATGGAATTCTCCGTCCTCCATTTTAAAAATAGCTATTACCCCATAACGGCTTCCTGGTCAGCATACTGTTAAACTGTTATATGGCCTCTAGATCCATAGGGAAACATGGACATTACCTTGCAAATTCAGTTGTAACTGACAGCTGCTGATATGCAACTGACAGCAGCTGGTATTTTTCAGTTCTGACAATGTTGTCAGAACTGGAAGGGATCACTGTAAGAAGAAAATGGTAAGCTTCTGAGAAGAACTGACGGTGAGGTTAGTATGTAATATTCATTTGCAGCTACATCATGTGTTTATTTTAAATAATTTTACTCGCTTCAAGTTCCCTTTAAAGGGGCATTATGGCGAAAAATTGTAAAATTTTAAATATGTGCAAAAATATACAAATAAGCACATTTTTTTTCCAGAGTAAAATGAGCCATAAATCATGTTTCTCCTATGTTGCTGTCACTTACAGTAGGTTGTAGAAATCTGACAGAAGTGACAGGTTTTGGACTAGTCCATCTCAGCAAGGCTTTTATTCTTTATAAAGCTATTCACTAAAAAGGATTTGAAACTATGATGCTGGCCAGCTTCCTGCTCACTGCACAGTTTTTGGCAGTTGGACAGAGCAACTGCCATTCACTAAGTGCTTTTGAAAATAAATAAATCCCTGAGAATCCCCTATGAAGAGATGGGCTAGTCCAAAACCTGTTGCTTCTGTCAGATTTCTACTACCTACTGTAAGTGACAGCAACATAGGAGAAAAGTCATTTATGGCTCATTTTACTCTGGAAACACTGTACTTCTTATTTGTATATGTTTGCACATATATTAACCACTTACGCTCTCAGTCGTTTTCACTTTATGCATCTGAGCAATGTTCACCTCCCATTCATTAGCCTTAATTTCATCACTACTAATCACAATGAACTGATCTATATCTTGTTTTTTCCGCCACCAATTAGGCTTTCTTTGAGGGGTACATTTTGTCAAGAGCCACTTTACTGTAAATGCATTTTAACAGGAAGAATAAGAAAAAACGGAAAAAAATTATTTCTCAGTTTTCGGCCATTATAGTTTTAAAATAATACATGCCTCCATAATTAAAACCCACGTATTGTATTTGCCCAGCTGTCCCGGTTATTTCACTATTTAAATTATGTCCCTATCACAATGTATGGCGACAATATTTTATTTGGAAATAGAAGAGCATTTTTTCCGTTTTGCATCCATCACTATTTACAAGCTTATAACAAAAAAAAAAAAAAAAAAAAATATTTCATCTTTACATAGATATTTAAAAAGTTTAGACCCTTAGGTAAATATTTGTGTTTTTTATTTTTTTATTGTAATGGTTTTTTTTAATTAAACATTTTGTGTGTATTTTTGGGAGGGTGGGATGTAAATGGTGTTTGATTTAGGGAAATATATGTCCATTTTATTTATTTTTTTACTTTCAGTTGTAGTTTTACTTTTTGGCCACAAGGTGGCAACCTTGAGTTTGTTTACATTGCGTCACTCTAAGTGTACAATGTACGCTTAGAGGGACATAGGATTCAGAAAATGCGAAGCTTCTAAGAGAAGCTGTCGCTTTTTCTGCAGGGGAGAGGAATCAGTGATCGGGCACCATAGCCCGATTCACTGATTTCTGGGCTACCGAATCCGCGGCCGGGAGCGCGCGTGCACGCGCGCGATCGGCTGCGGGAGCACACATGTCCTCCTTGACGTTTAAATACGTCAAGGAGTACAAAGTGGTTACATTTTAAAAATTTTCGCCATAGTGCCCCTTTAATTTAGCCGGACTTCAGTTGCACACTGCATGCTTGTTTCAGGTGTGTGATTCCGATACTGCTGCAGCCAAAAAATTAGCAGGGCTGCCAGGCAACTGGTATTGTTTAAAAGGAAATAAATATGGCAGCCTCCATATCCCTCTCAGTTCAGGTTTCCTTTAAAGGGAACCTAAGGTGTAAGACCTGTGGAAGCTGCCATATTTATTTCCTTTTAAACTATACCAGTTACCTGGCAACCCTGCTGATCTTTCTGGTCAAAGTCACACACATGAAACAAGCATCTAAACCTTGTCAGACTTCAGTCACAGCACCTGATTGATCTGCTGCATGCTTGTTCAGGGTCTGTGGCTTAAAGTATTAGAGGCAGAGGATCAGCAGGACAGTCGGGCAATGTGCATTTTTTTTTAAAAGGAAATAAACATGTCAGCCTCTGTATCCTTCACACCTCGGATTCCCTTTAAGCCACAGAAAATGCTCACATTTTTCATTTAAAGAATGAAAGCTGTGCAGAGAGGTTGTTTGGCTGAGCAGCACGTTCTGCACTATGGAAAGGGGGCGGAAGTACAAGCAGCAGCACAACTTCCTCTGAAGTTCCTGTAGAACAATAGGAAGCAGGTTAAAAAGTTGAGCAATCAAAAAAATGGTTTCAGCCAACAATAATCTTAAAGTTCTATTTAACGTTCCTGGGGCTTATTCCAGCCTTACAAGTCCCTCGGTTTCCTTGCGGTTCGCTCCTTTGTGCCGCTGTGACCCTTCCAAAGCTCCCTGGCTATGGGAGCACGATAAAGGAGGTTTGCGGCCTGGGGCAATTGTGCAGTAGCTGTGACAGGTAATCTTTTGGAGGAAAGTGGGAGATAACCGAGGGGTCTGCATACGGGCGTATAAGAAGCTACAGGTAAGTAAAAATGGGAGGGGGGCTGCTGTACATGGATGTTACACATTGAAGAGGGGGCTGCACATGGAATGGGAGGGACTGCAGTACATGGATGATACACATGCAAGAGGGGGTTGCACATGGAATGGGAGGGGCTGCTGTACATGGATGTTACACATGGAAGAGGGGGCTGCACACGGAATGGGAGGGGCTGCTGTACATGGATGTTACACATGGAATAGGAGGGGCTGCTGTACATGGATGTTACACATGGAAGAGGCTGCACATGGAATTGGAGGGGCTGCTGTACATGGATGATACACATGGAAGAGGGGGCTGCACATGGAATGGGAGGGGGTGCTGTACATGTATGTTACACATGGAAGAGGGGGCTGCACAGGGAATGGGAGGGGCTGCTGTACATGGATGATACACATGGAAGAGAGGGCTGCACATGGAATGGGAGGGGTGCTGTACATGGATGATACACATGGAAGAGAGGGCTCCACATGGAATGGGAGGGGGTGCTGTACATGGATGTTACACATGGAAGAGGCTGCACATGAAATGGGAGGGGCTGCTGTACACGTCACAAAAAACTAGGTGTGTGGGTGGTACAGCTCCGCCTGAGGCGGGCCTAGGATGGAGGTCGAAACCTTTCACTGGGAGGACAGCAGTGGAACAAGGGGACACAGAGTACTGGAAACGCTCTATGGCAGCCTTCCCTCTTCCTAGGTGGGTATTTTTTCCCCATTTAAGGTTGATTTAAATCCAGATTAAACACCCATGTGTTTAGCCCAGCATTTACAAACATGTGGCTCTATCCTTCTCAGGGCTGTGGAGAGTCTGAGCTGAGGAGTCAGAGTAATTTTGGCTACCTGGAGTCAGCGGTTTCATGAACGAATAATTTTTGTACCGACTCCACAGCCCTGATCCTCCTGCCACAAATGACTGAACTGAGACATGCTTGGCAAATTGTAGAACCAGAAAGACCAGCACACACGGCAAATATACCTTCCAGGCCATTGCCTGTCGCCAACATGTAAAAGACACAAAAGCATGTACCAAGGCCTCGATTTATCAAGACTTATTGAATCAATTACCGACAGCTCGGTAAAATACCGAACTCGATAAGTTGATTTCAGGATTCATCAAATTTATCTACAGCTGTTAGCGAGCATTCGGTAATCATTCGGTAATGATGCGATAAAACGGAAGAAAGTGCAATTCATGAAAAAGAAAGTAGGCGTGGTTTAGCGTTACATTTAGGATTAGTTATCTCCTTCACTGCTCTGTCGTTATTCCTGGCAGATCATCACTGACAGAGAAAATGGAGCAATTTGAAGTGGTTATGTATCAGCTGAGAGTGATTCAAAGCCGCAGAAGGGCAAGAAGAAGGTCTAGAACCATATCAATCTGCAAGAGAATGGATTTATTTGCTATAACAGGACATCTGCATTTCTCTTGAATCATCTTGTAAGAGAACACAGGCAGTGCCAGGGTTAACTAAATTGCTAGTTGCACTATATTTTTTTTAGAAAAGGCTCCTATCAAGCCGTAGCTGGCGAAATTGGGGGGATTGTCCCAAACCACTTCCAGAATCCTGGTCTAGGTGTTAAAGGGAACCTAAACTGAGAAGGAAATGGATTTTTCCTTTTAAAATAATACCAGTTGCCTGACTCTCCTGCTGATCCTGTGTCTTTAATACTTTCAGCCACAGCCCCTGAACAAGCATGCAGATCAGGTGCTCTGACTGAAGTCAGACTGGATTAGCTGCATACTTGTTTCAGGTGTATGATTCAGCCACTACTGCTGCCAAAGAGATCAACAGGACTGCCAGGCAACTGGTATTGTTTAAAATGAAACCTCCATAAGTCTCTGTTTAGGTTCCCTTTAAGCCCTAATCAGAATGTTGCTACGTGGTGTTCAAAGGAGTGCCTTTTTACCCACAATTCCACGGGAATCTTATGTCCTTGTGTTAAATTTCTGCTGTAAAATGGAAATATCGACACGTTACCGAATGGTTACCGCATTGCTATCAATATTTTATCGAAGTCACATGGAATGCGGAAAAAACTTGATGAATACAACTAGAAATCGATAAACTTCAAATTTGGTAATTTAACGAACTGGAAAAAGTTATCACAGAGACAATGATGAATCGAGGCCTTAGACTCTAGTCCATTTACAGCCTACAGTCAAGTAGGTAATTGGATGGGCTGTGGGCGTTCTTGTCTCCTATGTATTGCCAGGAGCTTGTACTGGTTTTCACGGGATACTAATTGCACTGTGTGTAGAGATTGTTTGCAATAAAGACAAGATTTATTTGCAACAGAGTGTATTGGTCTTTCTGGTTCTACAATTGTTTGTCCTGCCTGGTGCTGTGGTGGACTTGCTGTTATGCACCTCAGATGACAAGAGGGGAGTGTGGCCAGGAAATTCCTGATTTACTGGCACTTTGGGGTCTGCAGCACAAAAAGCACCTGACAAATGTTGTTATTAAAGAGAAACCGTGACCAAGAATTGAACTTCATCCCAATCAGTAGCTGATACCTCCTTTCCCATGAGAAATCTTTTCCTTTTCACTAATGGATCATCAGGGGTTGATATTGTGGTGAAACTCCTCCCACAGTGGGATGTCAGGACCATGGTCCTGACAGTTTCCTGTATGTGAACCTCATTGCATTGTGGGAAATAACAGCTGTTTACAGCTGGGTCCAACTGCCAAAAAAAGAAAGCAGCATCTCCTTCCACTGACATCACCTGCCAGCAGTAAAAATGTCACCATGTGGTAAATGTCAGAATGTTAATCGGGGAGAGGAAAGATTTTACAATAGGAAAACGCTGACTAAATCATTTATACATAATTATTGTATAAATGAATCACTTTTTTTTTATTACATTATTTTCACTGGAGTTCCTCTTTAACCACTTGATGACCCACCCTTTACCCCCCCTTAAGGACCAGCGCTGGTTTGATTGATCTGTGCTGGGTGGGCTCTGCAGCCCCCAGCACAGATCAGGGTGCAGGCAGGGAGATCAGATTGCCCCCCTTTTTTCCCCCCTATGGGGATGATGTGCTGGGGGGGTCTGATCTCTCCTGCCTGCTGTGGGTGGCGGGGGGGGCACCTCAAAGCCCCCCTCCGCGGCGAAATTCCCCCTCCCTCTTCTACCTGCTGCCTCCCCCTGGAGATCGGGGCTGCACAGGACGCTATCCGTCCTGTGCAGCCAGTGACAGGATGTGGTCTGTCACATGGCGGCGATCCCCGGCCGCTGATTGGCCAGGGATCGCCGATCTGCCTTACGGCGCTGCTGCGCAGCAGCGCCGTACAAATGTAAACAAAGCGGATTATTTCCGCTTGTGTTTACATCTAGCCTGCGAGCCGCCATCGGCGGCCCGCAGGCTATTCACGGAGCCCCCCGCCGTGATTTGACAGGAAGCAGCCGCTCGTAAGAGCGGCTGCTTCCTGATTAATTAGGCTGCAGCTGGCGACGCAGTACTGCGTCGCTGGTCCTGCAGCTGCCACTTTGCCGACGCACGTTATGAGTGTGCGGTCGGCAAGTGGTTAAAGTGGATCTGAGGTGAACTTTTACACATTGCATAATTGTGTTCCTTTCCTATTGTTTATAGGGCATTCCTTAAGCCAAATACTTTTTTGTTTTTGTTTTAATACTCTAATTCCCTATAAACTAAAAAAGCCACGCCCACAGGTTTTCAGAGAGCCTTGGCAGTAGCAAGGTCTCATGGGAGCTCAGTCTGGGCAGGAGGAGGGGGAGGTGTTACTAGCCATTGATTTCAGAGGCAGAGGGGAGGAGTGAGGAGGAGAGGAGATTAGGCTGATGGCTCAAGATACAGATAAGCCTGCCTCTGTGTAATGTTTACAAACAACATGGCTGCTGTCATTGTATCACAGGAAGAAATAATCATATTATATTAAAACTGTTTGCAGCTAGATTTGCTGTGTAAACCATCTAAACTTTAGATAAGATATATAGACAAGTTACTTGTTATAGTTAGTTTTTCATCTCGGTTCCGCTCTAAGCACAATGGTTGGCCGACTTTTCACATCTACCACCTCCTCTTTGCCCAATCCTAAAGAGAATTGTATGTCAGTTTTTTTCCTGTACTGTATTGAAGCAGGGAGGACCTCCTATAGGCCAGATTGGCCACCACTAATATCTAGCACTGCGGTCACCCCCAGCCCCCCCCCCCCCCCCCCCCCCTATTCTTCAGAGACCTGAACGGGGTTTCCGTTCTGAGCCACGCAGCTTAGGTTCTGAGATGGGGAGGTAGCAGAAGAGGACTGGAGATTACAAACGATTTATATCCTAATAAGGTCCCTGAATGCTACCAGATGCTGGCAGATGTTCAAAGCCGCCATCCTCCGTTCATATCCGAGCTGCCGGTAATGGGCAACTATAAAGCGAGATTCGCTCGTCTCTACGGGACTTGTCTTGTATAATGGAACACAAGCATTGTGATCTGAGGCTGGGCAAGACAAGTCTCTGCTCCCAGAAGCCTCTGCTTCGGACCACAGTTGGCTTGTTCCGCGGTGTCCCCCCTGGAAGTCTTTTCTGGTCACATGACTGCCCCAAGACGTCAGATGTTGCATTGACTTCAGTAGGTTCAAGCTGAGCATTACAAATCAGAATGCGAGTGCTTTTAGTTTGGAATGTATGAACGTGTACCTGCTTGGTCCCTCCGCAGTGGCACAGCGGGAGTGCTAGCCCATCAAAGGACGCCGTCCTGTAATCACGCTGTTCCCTCGTCCTCCTCGCTGAAATGTGAATGGACACGGACCCTGACGCCCCCCCCCCTATCCTCTACACTGTGCACAGAGGAGGCTGCATCTTCACATGTAGGTTTAAACTTACCGATATGCAAATCTTAGCTAGATCAGACTTTTGTGTTATTTAGGCTGGTTCAAAAACAAAACAAAAGTACAGAGAAGCAGATTGTATATTTCATTTTCCACTTAAGGTGCCCATACACCTATCGACTTAGCCGATCGACCATCCAATTCGATAATTGGATATTTTGATAATTCGATCGGATGAAAATCTGTGCCGCCAAGTGCATGCCCAATCACTGATGCGACCAATTTTAGGCTAAGCATATCGATGCGACATGCTGCAAGATCTTGGGCTGTGGTGGTCGATCGGCTGCGCGGCGGTAACGACTGGTGAAATCGGGACCAGCGATGAAATCCCCCGAAGCTGTCCCCCCTAATGTCAAATGAGCCTGCCTGATGCACTATACTCCCCGGTGCACTATACGTTACCTGTCCGTGTCCGCCGCTGGCTCCGGAGTTCCAGTCTCCGTTCTGTACACGCGCCCCACGTGGTTGCCGCCATACACTTTGGCACGTGTTACGTCACGCACCCACATTACTCTGCCAACCACGCGGGGCGCGTGTATGGACGGAGGAAGGAACCCCCGGAGCCAGCAGATGACAGGTAGGGGGCACTGGGGGGAGGGGGCACGTTGAACATTAGGGGGGGGCAGCTACGGATTGATTCTGGATCGATTGTACGCGGCTGCGATGGTCTTTCGACAGATCTCTCTCTAATTCGATTAGAGAGAGATTTGTCTCTCGGTTTAATCTGCCCATCATCCCTAAATGTATGGTTACCTTTTTAAAGGACATACTTCAATGCATGAGTCATTGAGCAGAGACAATGAAACAGTAAAAACTAGATTTAAATATAAAATAAGACTGCGGGATATCTAAAAAAAAGTCATTTTTAGGAGGAGGATAGATACAATTGTTTCTCATACTGCACGGAGATGGTAAAATTGGCCATCATTGGTTTATCAAAATTGTATGTGTGTACCAGGCTTAAAGGACAACCGATGTGGCATGGTGAGATAGACATAGGTATGTACAGTGCCAAGCACACAAATAACTAAGCTGTGTTCCTTTTCTTTTGAAAGGGTTAAACTTCAGTTATGTGAGTGACAGTTTCTGCTCGGGTCGGGACCGGGTCAGACTGGGTTAGACTATAGCATAACCCTCACTGATGAGTAATTACAGCCATAAAATACTTTCCTGTCAGTAAATGGCTACTGAGAGCAGGAAAGAGATAAAAAGGGTCAATAATTCATAGATTTGAGCTCTAGCATACTTCAATGAAGGTGTCATTAAGCAGAGACAATGAAACTGTAAAAACTTAAAAGGGGCACTATGGCAAAAAAAAATCGTAAAATTTAAAATCAGGGCAAACATAAACAAATAAGAAGTATGTTTTTTCCAGAGTAAAATGAGCCATAAATTACTTTTCCCCTGTTACTGTCACTTACAGTAGGTAGTAGATATCTGACAGAAGCGACAGGTTTTGGACTAGTCTATCTCTTAATGGGGTGATTCTCAGGGATTTATTTATTTTCAAAAGCACTTAGTGAATGGTAGTTGCTCTGTCCAACTGCCAAAAAACTGTGTAGTGAGCAGGGAAGCTGGCCAGCATCAATGTTTAAATGATTTTTAGGGAGTGTCTTTATAAAGAATAAAAGTCTTGCTGAGAATCCCCCTATGAAGAGATGGACTAGTCCAAAACTTGTCGCTTCTGTCAGATTTCTACTGCCAACTGTAAGTGACAGCAACATAGGAGAAAAGTAATTTATGGCTCATTTTACTCTGGAAAAAGTGTACTTCTTATTTGTATATGCACATATATTAAATTTTACAATTTTCCGCCATGGTCCTCCTTTAAAAACTACATTTATATATAAAATTAAAACTGTGGGATATATAAAAAAAAGTAATTTATAGAAGAATGGGTATAGATACAATTGTTTTTCTCATCAGTTTATTTTTACCTCGGATGCCCTTTAAGCCTATCTTTAGTTGTAGAAGTCTTATCTGATGTGGTAAAGGTAACCTTTGAGCGCTTAGCTTAGTAAGTGATCAGCTGTTCTAGATCTATGTGCGGAGTTGTGCCTTAGAAGCTGACAGTCGCTGTGCTCATGCCTCGGTATTCATAACAAAATGTACATTTTAATAAAAACCTGCCAGATATCTGATTCCTGGCATCAGATGTGATGGGCATGTCAGCTGGATAAGGAAATGTCTATTACTTGCCTGTCTGTCCATAAAATTCTAATAAATCCCAGTGACAGTCAAACTACAGACTGCTACTCTTGGCCAGACATAAAATGTATTCAGGATGCCCAATCTTACATTAGTTATCCTGGTTTCATATCAGTAACACTTTCTATATCTAGATTTAGCTGTGCAGTGGTATGTAACCCCACCCTACCAGTAATGCTTAGCCTAGGTTGTGATGTCATGCAGCCTTCTGCCGCAGAGCACTCTGGGAAACCAGGTGTTGTTTCTGCACACTTCATAACATACAACAAACATTCTGCAGTGACGCACCTGCCAGCAGTAACTATGTTGCCACCGGTGACCAATTTAAAAATAGAAAGGTAGCCAATCAAGATGCAATTAAAAAAATATGATTTTATGGCAATTCAATAAAAAATATTTTTTAAAGGATTCGCGTGAGAAATCCGAATCTCCTGATTTTTATCAATATAATTTGATCGGAAGTGGCTGATTTTTCTAATCAATTTTTATGAAAATAAAATGGTGTAGGATTGCCAATTTCTTGATTTATAGAATCAATTTTCTCAAAGTTCTCAATCATTTATTTTTCCCTAATTAAGGACAAAATGGCCGTGCGTTTGTGCGAGTGTTATATTGGTCAGATTTTTCAAATATAACAATAAGAAATTTATTGTGATTTACATACTAAAAAGAAACAACAAAAAATGATCTGACAGGTTTTGAACTAGTCCACTTTCACATGGGGGTTCTCACTATTTTCTTTATTCTTTACAAAAGCTCCTTCGTTGAAAGGATCTATACAAAGATGTCAGCTGGCCTCTTCACTCACCTGCACACTGTGTTGGCAGTTGGACTGAGCAAATGCCATTTGGTGAGTGCTTTCAAAAGTACCTGAGAATCCCCCATGAGGCGATGGACTAGTCCAACATTTAAGTACCTCTGTGTTTGAAACTTGTCAGCTACAAGCCTGTCTTTGGGATATACCAATAAAGATATTTGGATTTTATTGACATTTGGTGTGTTGCGGGCCTTTGTAGTTGTTCTTGGTAACCTGGACATTTGTGTATCCATACTGATGTCTTATTTGGTTAGCTTTGCCCAAGTGAAAGGTGGACTTTATGTAAAGTAGCATATATTGGCCCTGTTTAAAGGGGAACTGAATTCTTGCACAGGACAGAAGGAAAACCTAGAGAAATGCACCCTGTGTGTATTTAGAGCGTTGCACCTGTCTAATTCCCCCCTCATCTGTGACTAATCAGAAAGCAGGAAGTAGACACACTGCAGATTTATGGCAGGATTTGTATCCGCTGTAACAGACTTTTTTTCTATAGGTTATTATGCTGTTGTTTATCTTTTAGAGCAGAGGGGAAGTTCTGAGTTCAGGTCTGCTTTAAATCTCCCGCCGTCAGTGTCTTTGAGTCCTCCTCTGAAGTACTTGGATACTTGGAGTCTTCTGAGTTCTCCTGAAGACTAGTGGCTTGGTTCTGCGCGCCTTGCAGTCCTCCTGTGCGCCTTCCAGTCGTCCTGCGCACCTTCCAGTCCTCCTGTGCGACTAGACGCCTTCCAGTCCATGCTCACACTTACGCTGTACGGAGTCGCTCTTTTTCACAATTACTTTTTCTCTCCTGGGTGATTACTGGTATCCTTTAAACAATACATGTGAAACTCCGGCCTATGGGCCAAATCTGGCCCATGGAGCCATCAGATTTGGCCCTCAGGTGGTTTCCTCACTTTGCATTATGTGTGGCACACTTAGGGCCAGCAGAGAATCTATATTGGAGGGTAAGCCCTAGATCACCAGGAAGCCATATGGGAAGGGGCAAAGCATTAGGTACCAGGGAACTGTATAGGAGAGGGAGGGGACCCATCAGGGAACTGTATAGGAGAGGGAGGGGACCCATCAGGGAACTGTATAGAAGAGGGAGGGGGCTCACTAGATACCAGGGAACTGTATAGGAGAGGGAGGGGGCCCACTAGATACCAGGGAACTGTATAGGAGAGGGAGGGGGCCCACTAGATACCAGGGAACTGTATAGGAGGGGGAGGGGGACCACTAGATACCAGGGAACTGTATAGGAGAGGGAGGGGGCCCACTAGATACCAGGGAACTGTATAGGAGAGGGAGGGGGCCCACTAGATACCAGGGAACTGTATAGGAGGGGGAGGGGGACCACTAGATACCAGGGAACTGTATAGGAGGGGGCCCACTAGATACCAGGGAACTGTATAGGAGAGGGAGGGGACCCACTAGATACCAGGGAAATGTATAGGAGAGGGAGGGGACCCACTAGATACCAGGGAACTGTATAGGAGAGGGAGGGGACCCACTAGATACCAGGGAACTGTATAGGAGAGGGAGGGGACCCACTAGATACTAGGGAACTGTATAGGAGAGGGAGGGGACCCACTAGATACCAGGGAACTTTATTTCTGTCTTTTTCTAATTTGAAAACCCTCTATTCAATTCAATTTACCGCCAGGTAGAGTTTTCCAAAACTGCACTTATTTTGTAACCATGGCAACAATACTCTGTTTGGAATACAGACTGTCAGTGAGCTCCCACCTTTACTGCATAACACCAGCACTAATCCAGCGATTGACAGGAACTTTCTGAGTTTTCTGTCTGCTCGGAACACTGTGATACGGCAGTGCTGTATATGTACGTAAAAAAAGTGAGCTTGTGTTTTGATTGTCAAGCTAAAAGTGCCCATTAACGGTACAATTTTCATGATCGAATTGTGTAGAAAACTGTGTGTGGTGCAAATCGATGAGAAACTATTCTTTGGTGGATTGGAAAAGAAAAAGTATCGATCCAAAAGTTGGATTTTTCTGATTGAATCAGAATGTAAAACCTTAAATTGTTCCATTAATGGGAACAATTGATAATTGCCTTCTGATTAGTTTTGATCGTTCAAATCGCATCGAAAGATCGGATCTGAAGGAGAAATTGTAGTGTTTGTTGGGTGCCTTAAAGTAAATAGAAATTTCACTTAAAAGGGGAAAAAAAATCCATTTGAAGCCATCCTGTCGCGTATCTCGGAGGCTTCACGCAGCACCGTTTAACATTGAGATGACGTCTTGTAGGTGACTGCGGCGGTGCGCTGACCCAGGTCTGTGGCGTTCCTGCGGGGAGCCGCGCTTGTCGTCTTGTGCCGCACGTGTGGCTCTGACAGGAAGGAGACAACCGCGGGGGGCCGCGGGGATAAAAGACTCCACTTCATAGAAGACATCTGGCTGGTAAACACGGTAAATTCATAAAGGACGAGCGCGAGGCAGCGCTGCTTTCATACCCCTCCATTCATCTGGACCCCCTACTGTCGCCGTGACAATAATTCTACACGGCGGATCGGCTGCTTGACTTCAGGAAGGGAGGAGAGAACCTAGCAAGCTCCTATTCATCTGTCACTGTCCTCCAACAATACATCATATGTAAATATCCTATACAGTGTGCAGGGCGCCTTCTGTGCACAAGAGGGACAGACACGAGAGAGGGGAACACTATACCAAACAATGGACTGTTGCCATGGTTGCAAGGACACACAACTTATGTCTACCTCAACAGGGATCGAGAGGAGAGGGGACACTGACTCAGCATGCGGGGATCTAATTAAAGGGTACACTGAAAACCATTTCTAATAACAGGCTAGACTAGAGAATGGCACCCTGGAATATTGTCAGACCAGAGATATGCTTTAAAAAGGAATTGTAACCGAGGATTGAACTTCATCCCAATCAATAGCTGATACACCGTTTTCCTATAAGAAATCCTTACCTTTTCTCGAATAGATCATCAGGGGGGTCTGTATGGCTGATGTTGTGGTGAAACCCCTCCCACAGTGTGATGTCAGGACCTAGGCCCTGACAGTTTCCTGTCTGTGAACCTCGTTGCATTGTAGGAAATAACTGCTGTTACTAACTGCCAAGCAACCAGTATCTCCCTCTGTGCATATGTACTGTATATCTATTAACCTCCCTGTCGTTCTAAAAATGTGCTGCGCACGGCAGGGAGGGTGTTACTTTGCAATTTTTTATCCTTTTTAGAATGTAGCTAGCCTAGCGCCAGCTACATGCTTCCCTCCCTCCCTTCGCTATCCCACCCACCCCTCCGATCCCCGCCGGCGCAAATACCCAACAGGAAATGCCTTTCTGAACGGGATTTCCTGTATGGGCTTCCCCCGTCGCCATGGCGACAATTGGACTGACGTCACACGGAGTCCCGATCCACCCCTCAGCGCTGCCTGGCACTGATTGGCCAGGCTGCGCAAGGGGTCTAGAGGGGGGGGGGGTAGCGGCGGCGATCGGATGTTACATGCAGCTAGCAAAGTGCAATATCAATCATTTCTTGATCTCTTCTATTTATTAACTTCTCACTTAGCAATGTATTGATTTATTCCCCTTTTCGCTAGTTTCTCTTTAAAGAGAACCTGAACTGAAAATAAAAAGTCATAATAACCATACACAGGTCATACTTACCTCCCATGTAGTCTGCTCCTCAATCTCTTTATCCTCTCCTCCGCCCTGTTTGTCCACTGTGATCAATGGAATCCTCTGTCCTCCATTTTAAAAATGGCTATTACCCCATAACCGCTTCCTGGTTAGTACACTGTTAAACTGTAATATCGCCCACTGAGCCATAGGTAAACATGGACATTACCTTGCACATTCAGTTGTAACTGACAGCATTTGGTATATTTCAGTTCTGACAAAATATTGTCAGAACTGGAAGGGATCACTGTAAGAAAAAATAATGAGCTTCTGAGAGGAACTGACGGTGAGGTAAGTATGTAATATTCATTTGCAGCTACGTCATGTGCTTATTTTAAATTTTACTCAGTTCAGGTTCCCTTTAAATTTAAAACCGGTTTGTAAAGCAATGACATGGGCAGTAATGTTTTGTAATGAAAGCAGAAGTTATCTGTCCCTGTTGGGGCCCTTTTACACTTAAAGGGATACTGTAGGGGTGTTGGGGGAAAATGAGTTGAACTTACCTGGGGCTTCTAATGGTCGCCTGCGCAGCCACTCACCGATGCTCTGGTCCCCGCCTCCAGTTCACTTCTGGAATTTCCGACTTTAAAGTCTGAAACCACTGTGCCTGCGTTGCCGTGTCCTCGCTCCCGCTGATGTCACCAGGAGTGTATAGCACAAGCCCAGTATGGTCTGTGCCTGCGCAGTACGCTCCTGGTGACATCAGCGGGAGCGAGGACACGGCAATGCAGGCTCCGTGGTTGTCAGAGTTTAAAGGAGGCGGGACCGGAGCATCGGTGGGTGGCTGCGCGGACACAGGACGTCTGCGGGGGACCATCAGAAACCCCAGGTAAGTTCAACTGTTTATCCTCCTACAGTATTCCTTTAACCACCCTGGCGTTCTATTAAGATCGCCAGGGCGGCTGCGGGAGGGTTTTTTTTAAATAAAAAAAAAACTATTTCATGCAGCCAACTGAAAGTTGGCTGCATGAAAGCCCACTAGAGGGCGCTCCGGAGGCGTTCTTCCGATCGCCTCCGGCGCCCAGAATAAACAAGGAAGGCCGCAATGAGCGGCCTTCCTTGTTTTGCTTACATCGTCGCCATAGCGACGAGCGGAGTGACGTCATGGACGTCAGCCGACGTCCTGACGTCAGCCGCCTCCGATCCAGCCCTTAGCGCTGGCCGGAACTTTTTGTTCCGGCTACGCTGGGCTCAGGCGGCTGGGGGGACCCTCTTTCGCCACTGCTCGCGGCTGATCGCCGCAGAGCGGCGGCGATCAGGCAGCACACGCGGCTGGCAAAGTGCCGGCTGCGTGTGCTGCTCTTTATTTGAAGAAAATCAGCCCAGCAGGGCCTGAGCGGCAGCCTCCGGCGGTGATGGACGAGCTGAGCTCGTCCATACCGCCCGGCTGGTTAATCAGCTACTCTGTTATAACTGGACGGAAAAAAAAATGCCCATGTTTCCCTATGGCACAGTTCCTACTATACGCGTTTTTAACAGAAAGCTTTTTCACAATGCACTGCTATGGAAAAAACCCATACCAATGTCTGCCAACGCAGGAGGTGTAAAAGGACCCTTAACCCCATAATTTTGTGATATTTTTATAAAGATGACCTGTCTAACACATAGATGTGTTTGTGTTTTTTCCAGGGCCACATCAACCACATCCTGAGACTGTAGACCTGCTTGCCTGGTTTGGACTATTTTCATGGAGACACATCCCTTCTCAAGGACACTCCAGCAGCCACTTTTCTATCTTTTTATACTTTGTTTTATCCGTTTTCTATGGACAGTTGTGCAGCGCTACCGCTGGAGATGGAGGCGGGGCTAACGCTGTACAGTTTTATTCAATAGGAAAAACCATCCTTATCGCCCTGATATTGATCATGTACCTGAATTTAAACTTTGAGACCAGTCAGATCTCGTCCGAAACCGAATGGAATATAGATTGGATGTCTGTACTGCTCGATGCACTACAAAGGTGTGGGGCCTCCCGACACCCAGCACTTCGTCCCATGCTTCCACCCGCCTACTCCGTCCCGCTCTTCCACCCATCCATCCGTCCTACACTTCCACCCATCTCTCTGTCCTTTGCTCCACCCTCGCCATTCCGTCCCCCGCTCCCACCTGCCCTTCCATCCGCCTGCCCATCCCTTACACCCCCCCCCCACTCTGTTCTGTACTCCGCCCCATGCTTCCGTCCATCTCGCGCTTACAACCGCTCCTCCGACTCGCACCCCCCCACCACTGCATCCCACTCTTTCATCCATCATTCCATCCCACCCCTCCAACCCACACTTTTACCTGCCACTCTGTCGTCCCGTGCCATCACCGCGCTCCCGCTTGCCCTTCTATCCACCACTCTATCTCACGCTTCCGTCCCACCCTTTCTCCCGTGCTTTGTCAAAGAATAACCTTTTTCTGATCCGGTTTTCATCAATATTTCAATCACAGATTGATTAACCACCCTGGCGTTCTATTAAGATCGCCAGGGCGGCTGCATGAGGGTTTTTTTTAAATAAAAAAAAAACTATTTCATGCATGAAAGCCCACTAGATGGCGCTCCGGAGGCGTTCTTCTGATCGCCTCCGGCGGCCAAAAGTAACACGGAAGGCCGCAATGAGCAGCCTTCCGTGTTTTGCTTACTCCGTCGCCATGGCGACGAGCGGAGTGACGTCAGCCGACGTCCTGACGTCAGCCGCCTCCGATCCAGCCCTTAGCGCTGGCCGGAACTATTTGTTCCGGCTGCGCAGGGCTCAGGCGGCTGGGGGGACCCTCTTTCGCCGCTGCTCGCGGCGGATCGCCGCAGAGCGGCGGCGATCGGGCAGCACACGCGGCTGGCAAAGTGCCAGCTGCGTGTGCTGCTCTTTATTTGATCAAAATCGGCCCAGCAGGGCCTGAGCGGCAGCCTCCGGCGGTGATGGACGAGCTGAGCTCGTCCATACCGCTAAGGTGGTTAAGAAGCCTTCGTTTTTGATAGATTTTTTGACCAGCTCATCAACAGCTGGGGTTTTTTGTCTCTTTCGGGGCTTGTTTACATCTAGGGCGTTTTTCAAGCGCAGGCGATTTTGAAAATCGCCCTCAAAACGTTTGTGCAATGATTCACATCTGATTTTGTTTCCGCTCAGCAAAGCGCTGCCTGTACCATTTTCAGGGCGTTTTGCCTCAATGGATAGTATAGGGAAATCGCAAACCGCTTGAAAAATCACTTTGCCTAGCGATTTCCCAGGCGCTTTTAAGAATTAATACATTGTATTTATTCTCTTTCGGTGCAAAGAGTCAGTCAGGAAGTGATAAAACGCAATTGCTTTGCAGAAGTGATTTTTAAAGTGTTTTACAAACACCACAGCGCCCACCTGAGCATCGGGAGGAGGAGGAAAAAAATTGCCCACAAAAATGTAAATCGCTATCGTAAGCGATTTTGAATTTAGATGTGAACTAAGCCTTAGGAAGGATTGTTTGTTTGGTTCTAGATTGTGATGTACCATATTATGGTATGATAGGCGGTTTAAAAAAATTGCTCCGCCCTCCTGGAGAGAACCTTGCCTTTAATAGTCAAAGCCACCTTACTCCAAAAGCACTCAAGGTGAGTGCCTAGGGCCTGGTGGGTGTGACCTGGGGCCTGAGTGACGCCTACTTTAACCCTGTCCCGTACTTCACCTTACCAAAAAAAGTAGAATCTAAAACTACCTTCTTCTTGCCTAGAACCTCGTCTTGCCTTAAGCTGTCAGCACTTCCAGAGTATCTCCCACAATGCAATATAGCAGAATTTTTGGCCAGATGGGTCTATGGAAGAAAACTGTCCTACATACCACAGTAACCTCTAACATTATGCACTGAACTCATTGAAATGCACTAAAATCACATCCAAGCTAAGAGCTACAAATACTTTATATCATGCAGAAATAGTCCCTTTTTGTAGACCCCAACATGTTGTTCAATCGGCCCATGCGCCTTTTTCCAAAACCCCTTCGGTTCAGCTCATTGAGAGAGCCCCTCATTACCTCTCCCAGCTTTGTGGTTGGCTCTACGTCAACTTTTTGGGTAGTCTGTCACAGGTGGGAGGATATAACGCCGGCTCACCCACCTCCCACTGCACAAGGGGTGTGTCCAATCAGAATCTCATGCTCTGCAGGGGGCGGGGCAGTGGGGTTTTCTGACCCAGTCTCTCGGTAGCTATGCCAGCTGTGTTTTGGTATCCTGGAGCATAGTATAGCAGTTTTCAGATACAAACTGTAGGCCAATAACTGTAATGGACTGTTGGATGTCAGCCTGTCCATACTGCAGCTCTGTATCGGGAGGTACAACATGAACTTGTACGTATTGTGAAACCAGCTGTGGGATTTACATGACATGAGGACATCGCCTAATGCAGCCTCTTACGTGATTGGTGGTGATCTGTAGCAGATCATTTTTTTTGTTCTCGGGGCAGCAGTAATGGTGCCCATTGATGGTACAATTTTTGCGCCCAATCGATCGTTTCTGATTGCTATGGTAATCAATCGGAAATGATCGATCGTGCCCATAAACGCCGAATAACTGCTAGCCAATTAGATCATTTTAATGAAATCAATTCATTTTTTGGATCAATCGTATTGGTTAATTCGGCCTTAATGGTCACGAGTCGACCAATCATTTCCTGTTGATTATGATGGGGATTGAAAACGATTGATCAGACACAAAATTGTATCTTTAATGGGCACAATTGGATGGTGATCAACATCCAATCAAGGCGTTCGGGTCGTCCACCTGGAATGATCAGTCAGTGAATATCTTCCACTTCTGCCACCAAAAATTCTTTAGGGATGGTTTGGGGCAGAAGCTTGGTGACGAGCGCTGTACAGAGACACTGCTGGGCTTCCATCCGAGCAGCATGTTTGTTGCATGGTGATGTTGAAAGGTGGGAGGGTAGATTAATTCATAAAAGTACAGTATTGTTTGGACAGGGATCAGATTGCTGTAGAGGAGGCAGGGGTGAAACTACCATGTATGGGGCCTCTGCAAAAAAAGAGATTGCATGGGGCCTCCTTGAGTTTGTTCAGGTGTCCCCAGACATTGACATATTTGTTGGTAGCCTTGTCGCAGCAGGAAACCTACCCCCCCCCCCCCCCCCCCCCGTCCATAGAACAGAACAAGCTGCTCAATAAGCTATCTACCATTCCAAATCCGTCACCCAAAGTGATCATTAGTGATTGTTTCAGCAACAGAAAATTAAAGGGAACCTGAAGAAAAAGGTATATGGAAGATGCCATATTTCTTTCCTTTTAAAGGAGAACTGTAGTGAGGTATATGGAAGATGCCATATGTATCTCCTTTTTAAGCAATACCAGTTGCCTGGCTGCCCTGCTGATCCTCTGCCTCTAATAGTATTAGCCACAAACCCTGAACAAGCATGCAGCAGATCAGGTGTTTGACATTTTTATCAGATCTGACAAGATAAGCTGCATGCTTGTTTCTGGTGGGATTCACACTACTAAAGCCAAATAGCTGAGCAGGGCTGCCAGGCAACTGGTATTGCTTAAAAGGAAATCAATATGTCAGCCTCCATAGCTCTCTCACTACAGTTCTTCTTTAAGCAGCACCAGTTGACTGGCTATTGTATTGAATCTCTGCCTTTAATACTTTTAGCCGTAGCCCCAGAACAAGCATGCAGCAGAACCGGTGTTTCTGGCATTATTGTCAGATCTGACAAGATTATCTGCATGCTTGTTTCTGGTGTTATTCAGACACTACTGCAGCCAACTAGACCAGCAGGGCTGCCAGGCAACTGGTATTGTTTAACAGGAAATAAATATGGCAGCCTCCACAAACCTCTAGCTACAGTTGTCCTTTAACCACCCTGGCGTTCTATTAAGATCGCCAGGATGGCAGCGCAGCACTTTTTTTGTCTTCTATGATTTCCCCCCTCCCTGCGGTGTCCCTCCCAACCCTCTGATCGCCGCAGGCGCGTATGCTCATCCGGAAATCCCGTTCTGAATGAGGTTTCCTTTAGGGCTTCCTGCATCGCCATGGCGACGATCGTGAGGTCATCATCGGGAGTCCCGATTCGCCCCTCAGCGCTGCCTGGCACTGATTGGCCAGGCTGTGCACATGGTCTGCGAGGGGGGGGGGACTCTTTCTCGTTGGGTAGTGGCGGATCAGTGGCCAGCGGCAGCAATCGACCCGACTTTGCTTGCTGCATGTTTTTTTTTGTTTTTTTTTTAAATGATCAAAATTGTCTCAGCGGGGCCTGAGCGGCGCCCTCCGGTGGCCATTGACTAGCTGAGCTCGTCAATACCGCCCCAGTTGCCAGGCTATCCAGCTGATCCTCTAATAAGTTTAGCCATAGACCCTGAACAAGCATGCAGCAGATCAGGTGTTTCTGACATTGTCAGATCTGACAAGATTAGCTGCATGCTTCTTTCTAGTGTTATTCAGACACTCCTGCAGCCAAATAGACCAGCAGGGCTTCCGAGCAACTGGTATTATTTAAAAGGAAATAAATATGGCAGCCTCCATAAACCCCCCACTTCAAGTTCCCTTAAATCATTGTGTGTAGTTAGGAGCCATTGCAACAAGATAGCTAGCCTATGCAAGTGTATCCTATGTTCTATTATAGGTTGTGCAGTAATCATTTGTAAATATAAGATATAGCGATATGTTGGCGCTATATACATCCAATAAATAATAACGATACCTCAGTTTATTTTTATAAACTTTTCTTTTGTGAGAATACAGAATGTACAGAAATCTGTGGGTTTTTTTTTTTCTATTTTCACACCTGCAGATTTGTAATTCTTTTTAAAGAGTGCTAGAAACGGCGTGATGCCACAACGTGGTATTCGGCTAGTTACTTGCGTAGCGATAACCGCTTTGTGTTGTGTAAACAATGACTTGGCAGCTTCTCAGCTTTGTTTTGTTAGAGAGGATTAATGAGAACATTTGTTAGGAATGTAATCTTAGCAAGTAACACATTCCCTAATGAAGGTGGATGGTTGCCCAGTTTTCACACCACTATTGTGGAAATTAAAAATATATATTTTAAACAGTCATTGTTGTTTGGCTATTTTGTGTTTAGGAGGGTTTTTGTTTGCTCTGTGTTATAACTTTTGATTGCTTAGTTTTCTTTTCTTCCTGTAACTCGCTTGTTTTGTGCCTTCCTGACCATCTAGACCAGGCATGGGCAAACTTGGCTCTCCAGCTGTTAAGGAATTACAAGTCCCACAATGCATTGCAGGAGTCTGACAGCCACAGTTATGACTTATAAAGGCAAAAGCATTGTGGGACTTGTAGTTCCGTAACAGCTGGAAGGCCGAGTTTGCCCATGCCTGATCTAGTTCGAAGGCTTTCACATGTAACCTCCCTGGCGGTCTGATTTTTTTTCCTGATTTTAGGATCTGAAAGTGGTACAATTTTTTTTTTTCATGCGCTTTAAAGAGAAACTGTAACGTGAAAACGTCCCCTGGGGGGTACTCACCTCGGGTGGGGGAAGCCTCCGGATCCTAATGAGGCTTCCCACGCCGTCCTCTGTCCCACGGGGGTCTCGCTGCGGCCCTCCGTACAGCGGTGACGTAATATTTACCTTCCCGGCTCCTGCGCAGGCGCTCTGACGGCTGTCGGCTCCGAAGTAGGCGGAAATACCCGATCGCCGTCGGGTCTGCTCTACTGCGCAGGTGCAAGTCTCCGGCGTCTGCGCAGTAGAGCGGACCCGACTGAGATCGGGTATTTCAGTGTAGTTCGGAGCCAAAAGCAGCCACAGCGCCCCCGCTGGAGCCAGCAAAGGTAAATATTGAAGTCACAGTCGGGTCTGTCGCCGGCTGTTCGGAGGGCTGCAGCGAGACCCCTGAGGGACAGAGGACGGCGTGGGAAGCCTCATTAGAATCCGGAGGCTTCCCCCACCCGAGGTGAGTACCCCCCAGGGGAGGTTTCTGATGTTACAGAGTCTCTTTAATGCTGGAAAGACACGAAACGTTTTTTGCGTTTGATTCTCAGCGCGATCTATTTATCATTTGATTGTTTGCTCCATTCACTTATCTTTTTTTCCATTCACTTCTATGAGAAATCGATAAATGATCGAGCGGAATATCGGACATGACGGAATTTATCAGTCGAAGGCATCTATCGGATCGAATCTACCGCAAAAACGAAACGTGTGTTCCTAGCATTAGACCCCAAAAAGCAGTTTGGGAATCACTAGAGAGATTTCCTGCAGCCCTGCACATTACTCACCCCTGAACATTACTCACCCCACCCCCGACCCAGGATCCAGCGCTGCAAATCTACCTCCTGTCCTCCAGGAGGCGCTCTACTCCTGTGGTGAGATCACAGTCTGTCGTCAATCGGCAAACTCGCCCAAAGAATCGAGAGCCTCCAAGGACAGGAAGAAGATGGGCTGCAAGCATTTGGATTTGGTGAGCTCTGACTGCCAAAAATAAAAACTAGAGTGACAGAGTGAAAAAGGACAACTCCTGTCTGAAAAATAAAAAAACATGTTTGTAAAGTCAATAAGATGCAACTAATCACAATCTCCATTACACGTCACATGCATCGGCTTCCCTCTGTGATCAGTTTTATTTATTTCAGCATATAAAAAACACTATACCCAGAGCCTTCCAGTGCTTGGTGGTGCAATTGAAAGCAAATAATCAACTATGGGTGTCAAAGCGCTGTCAAAATATCTAAAGTCTAGTACACACATTCAACTTTGATTGGCCAATGACTGATCAATTTTACCCCCTCCATGTAGTTCGAGAGCTTAGCTAGGTAATCTGTTCACAGTATTCAAAATGTGTTGGCTCATACTACATGGGGGTGGTAAAACTGTCCAGTCATTGGCCAATAAAAATTGGATTTGTGTACGCACCCATATGCTGGGAATACACGGCTCAATTTTGAGCCATTCAGATGGCCAGATAGATAATTTCTGAAGTGAATTTGAAAAAAAGATAAGAAAAACAAGAATCGAGCGCTAGAATCGATTCGTATATTCCCAGCATTAGGAATAAAGTTATGTATAGTCACGGGTGAAGAGATGGATACCAAAAAAACTATCAATCCTTAGGAGCAATAGATTACTCTATAATTCAAAAGTCAGTACCTGTTCAGTAAGAAGTCCTCGGACAAGTCTTCCTAACACTGCAGGGTGGCCCCTTGATCGCCCTTAGTGGCTGCAGCTCTTGAATGCTCTGAGTCTAGCAGCAGAAAAGCGCTATATAAATGTTAGAATTATTATTTATATAAAAGTGAAAAGTGCTTAGTACGACCGTTTCCTGATCAGGTCACCTCTCCAAACTGGATGGAAGAGTGAGGAGGAAACTGGTCAGAGAGGCCACAAAGCGACCCATATCAACCTGAGGAATTTATGGTAAGAGAGTCTGAATTGATTAAAAAAAAAAAAAAAACTTACCTAAGGAGAGGGAAGGCTCTGGGTCCTATAAAGCCTTCCCGCTCCTCTCCTGCTCCCCACGTTCCAGCGCTGGCTCCCCCGGTAGCAGTCTCCGCTGGAGGAGGCTTCAGAAGTCTCTGTACTGCGCATGCTCAGAATGGAGCAGCACTCTGCCTCCCAAAGACTTCCCAAGTCTCCTGCAGCAGGAATGGAGGAGCCTGCAGGGGAATGAGGGGACCAAGAGAGGAATGGGAAGGCTCTATAGCAGGGGTCCCCATCCCGTGGGCCGTTTGCTGGTGGTCCGCGGGTCTGGCCTCTTGCCCCCACCTCCCCACCGCTGGTGTTGCCTTATCTGGTGGCCGTTTTCTCTCATGTTCCTCTCTCTTCCATGCGTGTTATTTTCCTTCACAGCAGCACGCCCAGCGGCTGCTGTGATGAGGCAGGAAGCAGGAGAGCGGTTCCCCTGGTAACAGCGATATACATTGCCGCTACAGGAAGCCGCTCTCTTGCTACTTGCCTCATCACAGCAGCTGCGGGGCGTGAAGGAAAATAACACGCATGGAGGAGAGAGGAATATAAGAGAGGAATATAAGAGAGGAAGTGGCTGCCAGCGGCGGAGTGTATACTGGGGCACTATACTAGATATACTGGGGCAACTACGCTAGCTATGCCGCCACCCCACCCCGGTAACCCACTGCGTACAACTCTAACCCCCAAGTCCTCCTTTCCACCAGGTGAAATGCTGGCCGGGTGCAGCATACGCATGCTGGACTTTCGTCAGAGGCAGTCCTTACCAGCCGCTTTGCCCGAGTTCTATCTACCGCGTGTATACAGGCCTTTACAGCGATAAGGCTTTTAGAACCCCATGACAAACCTATGCGACAGATTGATTCCTTGTCTGCTAAAGATCTTTAACGTGGACCTGAACCTCAGAAGAACTTCCTCTCTGCTGTAAAAGATGCACAACAGCATAATAACCTTAAAAGAAAAACATTTCTTTGTTACAGCTACTCCCTGCTTTTATGGAAGCAAACATAGGGTTAACATCCCGTATTTACAAATCAGCTGCTCTGTCGAGGCAGTTAGCTGACACAGCTGAGAGATCAAATTATAACTTGTGATTAGTCACAGATGAGGAATTAGTAAACTCTGTAAGAGCTGGAACCTACTAGAGCGCTTTTTTGAGCGTTTAGGGAGCGCTTTAAATCGCTAACTCCCTAAACGCTCTGCCAATGTAAATAAATGTGACAGATTCCACAGTAGCGATTGCCATTAGCAAAATCGCAATCGCAGAACATGCAGCATATTGGGAGCGTTTGCGCTTCAATGTAGAGTATTGAAGCGCTGGCAAATCGCTCATGAATCGCTACAGAGGGCGATTTGTGTGCATTTTTAAATTACTGCAAAATGTAAAAAAAAATTATGATACATTGCAAGGACCAATCAGTATTAAAATCGAAAATCACTTTTTAAAATCCCTCCCAAAAGCCCCAGAAAACGCTCATGAAATCACAAAACGATTATTAAAACCACTAGCGATCTGCGATTTGTAGTGGGTTCCAGGCCTCAATACATGCAGGATGCATTTCTCTGTGTTTTAGGCCTCTTTTCCACGGACTGTTGAACAAGCAGTTACCAGGCAGCAGCGAGCAGTTACCAGGCAGCAACAAGCAGTTACCAAGCAGCAGTGAGCAGTTATCAGGCAGCAGTGAGCAGTTACCAGGCAGTAGTGCGCAGTTATCAGGCAGCAGCAGTGAGCGTTTGAGAGGCATTTCACTGCCTATCAACAGTCCGTGGAAAAGAGGCCTAACTTCTGTCCTATGTAAGAGTTCAGGTCCACTTTAACTGATGTGAGTACCTAGCTGCCGATGTGCCATGCTGCCGGACAGTGATCTTTCCTTCCAGAGACTTTTATCTCACGTGTGTATGCAGCTGTACTCTGAGCTACACAGGATAGAACTGCTTCTACTTTCAGCAGTGGCAAGTGTGGGAAAATCCATGTAATGGCAAAACGCACGCAGCGAGGAGGATCGCGGGGGATCGCGGCTGAGCGGCCGCCAACGAGGAGATGACTGCAGGAATGGTGTCCTGTCACCGCCTGACAACTGATCATTATGTTATTAGGGGAATATGATGTGCAAGACAACATGATCCGCGTCTCCAGCGCAGGGTGTCAGCTCTGAGTTATGCAGAAATGGCAGCCCCGCATATTTAAAGAAAATATACCGCACTTTAAATCAGAACGGATGCCTCCCAGGAGGGCGCCGCTTCCGTTTGATCTATTTTTGATTAAAATTTAAAAATTAAATCAAATGGTGGGGAAAGTCCTGGGGGAGATCGCGGTTCGGTTATGAAGTATTCCCCGCGGATCGCCGGCGAGCGCTACGGCTGCATTGTCTCATATGTAGGTGGTCTTTTTATGTCAAACATAATTAAAATGAATTGCTGTTAGGAAGCCCCACACCTCATGCATGGAGCTTCGTGAGCGGCACCTGCGTATCCAGGCGCGGGAAAACTAGGGAAACAGGATAGGTAGCACCTGCGTATTCAGGCGCAGGGAAACGAGGGAGACAGGATAGCACCTGCGTATTCTGGCGCGGGGAAACGAGGGAGACAGGATAGGTAGCACCTGCGTATTCAGGCGTGGGGAAACGAGGGAGACAGGATAGGTAGCACCTGCGTATACAGGCGTGGGGAAACGAGGGAGACAGGATAGGTAGCACCTGCGTATCCAGGCGCGGGGAAACAAGGGAGACAGGATAGGTAGCACCTGACGGTTAGGTGACAAATGCTCCACTCAGAATGACCCCCACTCATCAATGACCTAATGAGTCGCTCCTCCGGTCCCAAGACTTGTTAGTTGTGTGTGTAAGTGAAAAAAAACCCAAACTTATGATATAATGAATTGTATATGTAGTACAGATAATGAATAGAACATTAGTAGTAAAGAAAAGAATCTCATATTTTTACTTTCAGTAATATAACTTTTTTTTAATAACACTAGATCATTCCGTCACAGTTGCAGTTTTAAAACCACATGTGGTTGGGTTTTTTCCACTTTTTTTTCCTTCCTCTCCCTGTGGCATCCCTCCCACCCCTCCGATCGCCGCCGGCGATCATACCCAACAGGAAATCCCGCTCTGAATGGGATTTCCTGTTAGGGCGTCCCTCGTCGCCATGGCGACGATCGGAATGACGACAAGGGGAGTCCCGATCCACCCCTTAGCGCAGCCTGGCAGTGATTAACCAGGCTGCGCAATAGGTCTGGGGGGGCCCTCTTTCACGGCGCGTAGCGGTGGATCGGCGGTGATCGAGTGAAACACACAGCTAGCAAAGTGTTAGCTGCGTGTTTAAAAAAAAAATTGTCAAAAAAGACCCACCAGGGGCTGAGCAATCCACCGCGGCTGAGCTCGTCCATACCGCTAAGGTGGTTAAAGGACAACTGAAGTGAGCTGTATAGGGAGACTGCCATATTTTTCTTTTTGAACAATAGCAGTTGCCTGGCTATCCTGCTGATTTATTTGGCCGCAGCAGTGTCTGAATAACACCAAAAACAAGCATGCAGCTAATCTTGTCAGATCTGACAATAATGTCAGAAACACCTGATCTGCTGCATGCTTGTTCAGGGTCTATGGCTAGCAGTATTAGAGGCAGAGGATCAGCAGGACAGTCAGGTAACAGGTATAGCTTGAAATTAAATAAATATGGCAGCCTCCATATCCCTCTTGCTTTAGTTGTCCTTTAAGTGCTGCAGAAAACAGGACTGTATTCGACTAACGTTGGGTCAAAGAGCTCAGAGAACTCCTTTTGCATAGATAACAGCTGAAGTTTCTTAACTCTTCCTGTACTGGAAAACAATATGAGAATCTTTTCTTTGCTTCTAATGTTCTATTGCTTAGCTGTACTACACATACAATTCATTATATCATAAGTTTATTTTCACTTCAGGTTCATTTTAAACATTGAAACTTGCTTTCTAATTGGCTGAAACGGTGCGGCCTGCTTGCTGAATGAGCTGGAAGGTGGCGTCCGCACATCCAGTTTAGATAAACTAATGTTACGACCTCCATGTAGTATGAGGGTTTTCCTACACAATCTGCTCATAGTATTCAAAATGTGTTGCCCCCCCCCCCCCCCCCCCCATGCTACATGGAGGCATTAAAATTGGTCAGGGATTGGCCAATCAAAATTGGATGTGTGTATGCATACTAAAGCCTGGCACACACTTTCAATTATAATCGGCCAATCACTGACCAACTGTACCACCCCTTTGTAGTATGAAGTGGTAACTATACAATCTGCTCATAGTATTCAATATCTGTTGATCGTCCTACTACATGGAGGGGGTAAAATTGGTCAGTGATTGGCCAATCATAATTGAAAGTGTGTATTAGGCTTAAGGGCGCATAGACACTTCCAAATTGGCCAATCAGTGACCAATTTTACCACCTCCATGTGATATGAAAGCTTACCCACACAATCTGTTCATAGGATTGAAAATCTGTTGGTCCACCGGAAATGGTAAAATTGACAAACCACTGGCTGTGAAAAATGTGAGGTTTGTATGCAGGATACCCGAACTGAAATGTGACATAATGAGATAGACATGTGTATGTACAGTGCCTAGCACACAAATAACTATGCTGTGTTCCTTTTTTTTCTTTCTCTGTCTGAAAGAGTTAAATATCAGGTATGTAAGTGGCTGACTCAGTCCTGACTCAGACAGAAAGTGACTACAGTGTGACCCTCACTGATAAGAAATCCGCTTTTTTTACCTGTTTCTTGCTCTCAGAAGCCATTTTCTGCTAGGAAAGTGTTTTATAGTTGGAATTTCTTATCAGTGAGGGTCACACTGTAATCACTTCCTGTCTGAGTCCGGACTGAGTCAGCCACTTGCATACCTTATATTTAACTCTTTCAGGCAGGGGAAGAAAAAAGGAACACAGCATAGTTATTTGTGTGCTTGGCACTGTACATAAACATGTCTATCTCATTATCAGGGGCGTAGCAATAGGGGGTGCAGAGGTAGCGACCGCATCGGGGCCCTTGGACCAGAGGGGCCCCGAAGAGTCCAGCCTCTATCACAGTATTAGCTCTCTATTGGTCCTGTGCTGGTAATAATCACTTCTATAGATGCTTTGAATAGTAGTAATCACTAACAAATAGTTCCCCATACCCTTCTTGCAACTCTGACACTGGAGTTGTCCTTGGCAGGTTTTGGTGCGCCGTATCAATTGTTATGTATAGAGTGCTTGGGGGGCCCCATGTAAAACTTGCACCGGGGCCCACAGCTCCTTAGCTACGCCACTGCTCATTATGTCACATTTCAGTTCGGGTATCCTTTAAAGAGGAACTCCAGCCTAAACAAACACACTGTCATTAAGTTACATTAGTTATGGTAATTAAAATAGATAATATAATCTCTTACCCACCCTGTTTTAAAATAACAGGCAAATGTTTGATTTCATGATGGCAGCCATCGTTTTGGGTCAAAGGAGGAGACAGGGAGCATGACACACAGTTCCAACTGTCCTGTGTGCTGATCACCTCTCCCAGTTGCTAGGCAACGTGGACAACAACATAGGAAATCCCATCATGCTCTGCACAGCATCAGGGAAAAAAAGCCCAGGCAGTTTTCTTTGCAGCTAAAAATGATGCTTCGGTAAGAAAAACAAAGTTCTGATGCTGTGAAACTGTTAAAGAAACACCGAGCCTTTTCAGTGCTGCTGAGTAGATTTTTAGTCCGGAGGTTCACTTTAAGCCTACTTTCACAGTGGTGCGTTGCGGCATAACGACCGCTTTGTAATGCAGCTTGCCACACTGGCCTGTCCAGCGAGAGCACGTTAATTACAGCGCAGGAGATTTGTGCGCAGCTGGCGCCACCATAGGCCGTAATAGGAATTACAGCTATAGCGGCGCACAATGAGTAACTTCGGCGCCGTCAGAAGACGGAGCTGAAGTTACTTTTACAACACTGTAATTCGGTAGCCAGCAATAGCTGGAAGCCGAATAGCATCATTTCCCACCATGCACGTGGACCTGGAGGGGGAAATAGTAATTACCACCGCCGGGTCTTGTGCAGGAGCAGTGTAAGCTGTATATCAGCTGTATCCTGCGCCCAATTCTCCCGGCGGCGATTTCTCTCATACGCGTCCAGCGCTGGTACCGAATGCAGGCAAGCGCCCGGCACGTGCACGAGAGAAGCCAACAGGCGGTGAATTCATGCCCATCACCTGCCCATCTTAAATAGGCCAAAGGATTGACCGGTTGGATATCCTTTCCTTCAGCTGCCCGTATTGAAGGAGAACTTATGTTTTGGGGGTTTTCAACAATAGGTAACTATTAAAGGACAACTGAAGTGAGAAGAATATGGAAGCTGCCATATTTATTTCCTTTTTGAAAAAATACCAGTTGCCTGGCTGTCCTGCTGATCTATTTGTCTGCAGTAATGTCTGAATCACACCAGAAACAAGCATGCAGCTAATCTAGTCAGATCTGACAATAATGTTAGAAACACCTGATCTGCTGTATGCTTGTTCAGGGGCTATGGCTGAAAGCATTAGGGTAGGAACACACTAGGCAGAAACGCTAGCGTTACAGAAATCGCACATAATGCAAGTCAATGGGCCACATGAAAAAATACACGTTTGCGTTCTGCATTGTGCTTTTTTTTTAAATGCCGCCTATTTTTCCAGAACGCATCTATAACGCACGTAATGAAAGTCAATGGTGACACAGAGGTATTGCGTTTTAGTGCGTTTAAAAAAAAAAAAAACAAGTTTGGTGATTTTTTTTCTGCTTCTTTTTAACTTCCTAGTGATTTGCATAAAATGCATTAAAAAAGTGCATGCAAAATGCATATGGGATTTATATATGTGAACTGCAAATGCATTAAAACACAAGACAAACGCATGCGCAGAACAAAAACACAAATGCACAGAAAATGCACGAAAAACGCACCAAAAACTCATAAATGCATATGCAGCAAAACGCTACCTTGCCGGCACTGCCTAGAGTGGTCCTACCCTCATAAGCAGAGGATCAGCAGGACAGCCAGGCAACTGGTATTGTTTAAAAGGTAATAAATACGGCAACCTCCATATCCCGCTTGTTACAGTTGTCCTAGGGGGATATCCTCCTGTTTGCGACATCTTATTCTGCGACTAGAGTTCCCCTTAACTAGAAAAACTGAAATAATAATAACCTCCAAATCGACAAACGGATGTTGCAGTCCCGCGGCGTCTATAATCTGAAGTGTCTTTCAATATTAAAAGAAGAGGATTCCACAAATGGCTTCCTACTGGTGAAACGAAGTAAATTTGAACATGGGGGCTGCCTCCCTTTACGGCCCGCGAGTGGAGGCGGCAGATTTGCGCGCCTGGATTGCAGAGCTTTGTAAGCCCAGGGCCGATCGTTCCGA
This sequence comes from Hyperolius riggenbachi, assembly GCF_040937935.1. Lineage (NCBI taxonomy): Eukaryota > Metazoa > Chordata > Amphibia > Anura > Hyperoliidae > Hyperolius > Hyperolius riggenbachi. The sequence continues at coordinate 19,224,228 of NC_090655.1, read as the reverse complement.
TATACGACTCCCTCCCTGGCAGCCGGCAGAATGGCGCGCAAACCCGCCTTTCCATTAATAATCAGAGACGTGGCGGCAGATTATTTTGCTAATTACCTTCCATAAAAAGACTGTTGAGAATGATCACAAATGTGACTTTGTCTTTTATGGCTGAGCTTTCATGGTTAATAACAGATGTTTGAGATTCTCAACGCCGACAATTTATATCGTATTCGCCGCAGCTTCAAACACCTTAAAATAATGACTCCAGGGTAATAAGGCCCTAATACTCCGCAAACTGCCAGGGATCGTCTTCAAAGTTCCACCGGCGGAGGAGAGCGCGGCGGCGTCGCTAAATTAGGAGATCACTCAGGGGGGTTACAGCGCACACTTCAAATATTAATTGCATTAAAGGTAAGATAGATTCGTGGCTAGGCCAAAGCGAAAAGTACAAATGGGAAAAATGAGGATTCAGGTACTGTATATGTAACAGGGACGGATTTGTACTCTGTACCGCCCTAGGCCACTGTCACCAGCCTCCCCCTTCAGTATAGGTAGCGAGATGACCCCTCCCCCCTTCCCTCTAGTATAGGTAGCCAGATGACTCCTCCCCCCTTTCCCTCCTGTATAGGTAGCTTGATGATCCCACCCCCCTTCCCTCTAGTATACATTGCCAGATGACTCCTCCCCCTTTCCCTCCAGTATAGGTAGCCAGATGACCCCTCCCCCTTTCCTCTAGTATACATTGCCAGATGACTCCTCCCCCCTTTCCCTTCAGTATAGGTAGCAAGATGACCCCTTCCCCCCAGTATAGGTAGCCAGATGACCCCTCCCCCCTTCCCTCTAGTATACATTGCCAGATGACTCCCCCCCCCCTTTCCCTCCGGTATAGGTAGCGAGATGACCCCTCCCCCCTTCCCCCAGTATAGATAGCGAGATGACCCCTCTCCCCCATTCCCCCCAGTATAGATAGCTAGATGACCCCTTCCCTCCAGTATAGGTAGCCTGATGACCCTCCAGTATAGGTAGCCAGAGGACCCTTTCCCCATTCCCTCTAGTATAGTTGGCCAAATGACTCCCTTTATCCCTCCTTTTCCCACCCCCCTTTCAGTATAGGTAGCCAGCTCACCTTCACACCACAGCAGCCATGAGTATCACTCATTTCTCCGCTCATCTCCAGTGCAGAAGATTCCTCTTCCTTTCCGTCTCCAATACTACCCAAGTCCATAGCCACCGGCCACAATGCAAACGTGCAAGGTGGCTGCTGCAGAGGCCGCTAGCAATAGAGTGCCACAGCCAGGTGTTAGCCTGATCTCCCTTCATTGCAGCATTTGCACGCTTACAAATGCTGCACCAGTTTAGCCTGCTGCTTTGTGCCCCCTGCTCCTGTGGTGCCCTAGGTCATGGCCTAAATCCGGCCCTGTGCGTGTATCATGTATGTGTGTGTCACTGTACAGCTAATCCATGTTCTGTCACCGTAGGAAGTAGTCACATGTACTTTGCTCTACTTATTTGTCATTTACTCTTCTTGATTTGTTTTTAGCTTCTGCTGTACCACAGAAAATGATGGCACTACGTAAATACAAATATTTATAATATTGGCATTATATAGTACTGTGCAGTGCCGGTGCAGTGAAAACAATGTGATAAAAATTAAATGTGATGTGTAGTAGTGTCAAATTTATACAAACACACACACTCCCTGCAGCTCGCAAGAGGAATATGGAGGCGGCCATATTTAAATCATTTTAAACGATACCAGTTGCCTGGCAGCCCTGCTGGTCTATTATGCTGCAGTAGTGTCTGAATCACACCAGAAACAAGCATGCAGCTAATCTTGTCAGCTCTGACAATCATGTCAGAAACACCTGATCTGCTGCATGCTTGTTCAGGGGCTATGGCTAATAGTATTAGAGGCAGAGGATCAGCAGGGCTGCCCGGCAACTGGTATTGCTTAAAGGACACCCGAGCTGAAAATAAACGAATGAAATAAGCAACTGTATCTATCATCCTGCTTCTAAAATTGTCTTTTTAATATATTTCACAGTTTTATTTTGTATTTAAATCTACTTTTTAAGTTTTTACTCTTAGGGCCCGTTTCCACTATCGCGGTTTCCGCCGCAATTCCGCAGAGTTTCCCCGCACATGAATCGCACGGGGAAACTCTGCCATAGGGGATAGCGGCGCCGCGGCCGAATCGCTTGCGGGAGCGATTCGTCCGGAACCCCCCGCAGAATTCGAGGCGGAGGCTGCGAATCTCATAGCCGTGCATGGCACGGCTCATGGGATTCGCCTGCGATCCTGCTCAGTGCTGGCGTGCGTCTGCGAGACGCACGCCGCACTAGTGGAAACGAGCCCTTATTGTTTTTGCACAATGACACCTGTATTGAAGTATGCCAGAGCTAAAATCTATGAACTATTGTCCCTTTATATCTCTTTACTGCTCTCAGAATCCATTTTCTGCTAGGAAAGTGTTTTATAGTTGTCATCTCTTATCAGTGAGGTAAATGGTGGGGAGAGGCACACCTTTCCGTAGTATTCGGGTGCATAACCACGGGTGTCAAGCCACATCCATAGACAGTCCAATAGTAGAAAAGATTTTGGTTAGCACTCCAGCTTCTCAGTGAGCAAAAGATTTTTTATTCTCCAGTTACATGTCAACACTTAAGTTAACAATTGTTTCGGGGCCATCAGGGGTCCCCTTCTTCAGAACACTGCACTGTTCTGAAGAAGGGGACCCCTGATGGCCCCGAAACAATTGTTAACTTAAGTGTTGACATGTAACTGGAGAATAAAAAATCTTTTGCTCACCAAGAAGCTGGAGTGCTAACCAAAATCTTTTCTTATCAGTGAGGTCTGGAGACTGTAGTCTGACCCAGTCCTGACTCAGACAGGAACTGCCACTTACATACCTGATGTTTAAGGACTCTTTTCCACAAACTGTTTCTAGGCATTGAAATGCCTCTCAAACTCTCACAACTGCTCTCTGCTGCCTGGTAACTGCTTGTCGCTGCCTGGTAACTGCTCACTGCCGCCTGGCAACTGCTTGCTGAGCACACAGCTCAACAGTTCGTGGAAAAGAGGCCTTACTCTTTCAGGCAGACACACCTGTTTAACTCTTTCAGGCAGAGAAAGAAAAAAAGGAACACAGCGTAGTTATTTGTGTGCTTGGCACTGTTCATAGTTACATAGTTATTACATAGTTATTTGGGTTGAAAAAAGACATACGTCCATTGAGTTCAGAGAACAAAGTACAACACCAGCCTGCTCCCTCACATATCCCTGTTGATCTAGAGGAAGGCAAAAAAAAAAAAAACCACAAGGCATGGTCCAATTAGCCCCAAAAAAGGGAAAAAAATCCTTCCCGACTCCAGATGGCAATCAGATAACATCCCTGGATCAACATCATTAGGCATTACCTAGTAATTGTAGCCATGGATGTCTTTCAATGCAAGGGAAGCATCTAAGCCCCCTTTAAATGCAGGTATAGAGTTTGCCATAAATACTTCCTGTGGCAATGTATTCCACATCTTAATCACTCTTACTGTAAAGAACCCTTTTCTAAATAAATGGCTAAAACGTTTTTCCTCCATGCGCACATCATGTCCTCTAGTCCTTTGAAAAGGCCTAGGGACAAAAAGCTCATCCGCCAAGCTTTTATATTGCCCTCTGATGTATTTATACATTTTAATTAGATCCCCTCTTAGGCGTCTTTTTCTCTAGACTAAATAAACCCAGTTTATCTAACCTTTCTCGATAAGTGAGACCTTCCATCCCACGTATCAATTTTGTTGCTCGTCTCTGCACCTGCTCTAAAACTGCAATATCTTTTTTGTAATGTGGTGCTCAGAACTGAATTCCATATTCCAGATGTGGCCTTACTAGAGAGTTAAACAGGAGCAATATTATGCTAGCATCTCGAGTTTTTATTTCCCTTTTAATGCATCCCAAAATTTTGTTAGCTTTAGCTGCAGCGGCTTGGCATTGAGTACGATTATTTAACTTGTTGTCGATGAGTACTCCTAAGTCCTTCTCCAAGCTTGATGTCCCCAACTGTATCCTATTTATTTTGTATGGTGCTAGACCATTGGTACGACCAAAATGCATGACTTTACATTTTTCAACATTGAATTTCATCTGCCATTTATGTGCCCATATAGAGATCCAGATCCTGTTGCAATATGTCCCTATCTTCCAACACACATCTATCTCATCATGTCACCTTGGGTCTCCTTCAAAAGGAAATAAATATGGCACCCTCCATATTCTTCTCACTTCAGTTGTCCTTTAAAGCAAATCTGTAGTGAAATGTTTTAAAAAGTCAGAAACTTATCTATGGAGATGGAAGGCTCTGGCCTTGGCTTGCACCCGCCCCTGGTGTCCATGCTCCAGCGCTGTCCAAATCCGCTGTCTCTGGAAGCACTCGGGAAGATAGGTGCAGTTCATAGAGAATTTGACTGTGCAAGCGCAGAGTGCTTCCGGCAGCAGGAGTGCGATCACGGGAGGTGTGCCGTGCGACTGATATATGCAGAAGATCCCGAGCTCGCCCCGGAGTGGAGAGCTGGGGCCTGGCTCTGAGTGCAACCATGGCGTGGGATCTAACAGATTTCAAGGAGCTGGAAAAAGCCCCATGTGGTAAAACGACGTACGTGATTTACATTCTGACATTTATCACATGGCGACATTTTTACTGCTGGCAGGTGATGTCACTGGAAGTAGCTGCTGCTTACTTTTTTGGCAGTTGTAAACAGCTGTAAGCAGCTATTCACCACAATGCAATGAAGTTCACAGACCGGAAACTGTCAGGACCATGGTCCTGACATCACACTGTGGGAGGGGTTTCACCACAATATCAGCCATACAGACCTCCCTGATGATCCGTTTGTGAAAAGGTAAATATTTCTCATGTAAAAGGGGGTATCAGCTACTGATTGGGATGAAGTTCAATTCTTGGTTACGTTTTCTCTTTACCAAACGTATCCAACCCTTCTGGGATCAGATCACAGTGTGTAAACTGACTCCTAGGGGAGAGTCAGGGTTCTACCACCAACGCTTCAAACAGAATAAACCACAGGGGATAATTGTCATATTTCTTTAACAAGACTTAAACAAACAGGCACTATATTTTTTACGCTCATGCAAGCTTTCAGTTGGGCCACCTGTGATGAATGTAAATCAGGATGAAAAAAGAAAAATAAATTGTAATTTTTTTTCCCATAAAGATTATCATGTTGTGGCAAATTTTTTTAGAGCAGAGAGGAAATTTTGAGTTTAGCTCCACTTTAACTATGAAAAAAAATGTGTGCCCACCTATAATAAAAATGAAAGAATCAATACAAGTACTTCCCAAGCTCAAATAATATCACTATTGCAGCCAAGGACCGCCATTCCACCGATACAACAGATGATTCAATCCTCCTTAGCACAGATAGTGCTTTTTACAATAAACTTTAGACAGTCATCAAGTGGTACTTGCAGACACCCAGTGCTCCAACACAGATAGTGCTACCGCAACCAAATATGAGTGAGACGCTGGGTTATTTCCAAAACTTAACATGCGATTTATTGGTACAAAAGCCATAAAGAAGTTGAGACAAAAACAATCGCCTTAATGTACTATTCAATGCCAATATAAGTCTGATAAACCTGGCGATGCCCCCTCTCTCATTGCTCCAACCGGTTTCGGCTCTCTGCCATCAGAGACCACTGATGATGGCAGAAAGACGAAACCGGTTGGAGCAACTAGAGAGAGCACTGTCTGTGCTAAGGAGGATTAAACCACCTGTAATAAAATATACTCTTCCAACATTTTCTTGTACTAGGGAGAAAAAAAAAGATCTGCAGAGTAGATATACTACGTTCTGAGTATATTTTCCATGGATTTGGCGGCCCCATTTAAGTGTCGGCACCTGCCGTGGCCCTCTATAAACTTGTTTTGTTCCACACCACTTCTCAGTGTCCTCTCTCCGACTCGCAAACTTATTGCATTATCATAATAAAGTTATCCGGGCTGCATTCTTCCTCTGATCCCTGACTTACGATGATGACACCGACTGTCATGGAGGAATTAAATACAAACTCCGGGAAGCAATTGAGAACTGTCAAAGTTTCTAGTCAGGCAAATAAATTGGATTTAAGTATATTACAGTCATAATCTTTCCTTTTTTTTCCACCTCTCTCTCCAGACAGACTTTGCGCTCTGAGAAATAAGAATGTATTCTTAGACAAATCTTGACCTGAGGGAAAAGGCAGAGGGAATCTGGGTTTTCAATAACATAAGACAATAAAGCTCAGGCTCCTAACCCGCTGCAATATGGTAAAAGTATAAAGAGCTTAGCAACTAATAAAAGAAACAGGTTTTCGCAGCTCCGTAGTTGGAAATTGCCACTGTACAAGGACACTTCATAAAAATGATAATGAGTCATCGTACGTTAAAGTCTTCTGTCCTCCAGGAAGCCTCTGTCTCCTTGTTGTGGAGTCTATCCATAGCCGCCCCCCCCGAACACACATCAAAGTTCTGCCGTTAAACTCACACGGTGGATAAAACCGCTCGGTGAGTGGCTCTCGTTCTCTTTGCGGGGTTCCTCTCGGGCCACACAGGCTTTCCGGCTTACTACACGTGTTTGCTCGCCAGATTATGTGCTAAGAAGCTTTGCCTCTTAGCTTATGCAAAGGAAGGCCAAATGATGGAGCAAGTGGTTTCAACGTCGGAGACCTGGGCGAGAGCGATTGGCTACTAGTGATGCTGGTTTTGGGTTAAGTCCAATTTCGACCTTAAAACTGGTCAGAGCCAAATAGCTCCAATATATGTACTAACTGGTGGGAGGAGGCACCCAAGAATAGGATTTGCTTTAGAAACACTAAAAAGGAGAGGAAGAGGTTGGCCTACCTCTTGTGAAGAATGAGCCAGTCGTAAGTCGACTAAATGAAAAGGATCTTTATTATATTATATTAATATGAGGTTATGACTACGCATTTTACAGTTTGTTCCTGCTTCTTCAGGCCGGTGAAAAAATGGGCCAAATGGCTTCTGTGAATCCGGTACGAGTACCTTTATCAGGGAGCGCTCGTGTCTGATTCACAGAGGCAAGATGGCACATTTTTCACTAACCTGAAGAAACAAGACCAACCAGTGAAATGTGTAGACATAACCTTGTGCAATTAATAAGATCCTTTTCATTTCGTCGATTTACGACTGGCTCATTATCCTCTCCTTTTTAGTGTTTTTAAAGGATTTTATATTTTTGAGACCTCCTCCCGCTATTTATTATCCATTTACAGCTTAGTTTGAAGGATGTAATTTTAGTTTTCTCCCCCTTGTTTTGTGCCAACTCCATGTATTGAGAAGCCTAAATTCCTGCAGTCTGGAAAGCGACCACCAGGGGTGGGTACCCCAAGCTGAGCAGAAGCGGGAGTTTTCACCAATTTTTTTTAAAGTGGTTGCATTTCCCAGCAACCAGGAAAATGTGAGCATAACAACTAACATTCGCCTGTAAAAGGTGTTAATTGCAGTTAGTGCTTCTTGCTCCTTGTCTTTTTCCCCTTTTTTTTAATTTCCTGGGATCTCTGACACAACCACCAAGCCTCCAATATATGTAAATATATTTGGAGAGCTTGTTGGGCTAGCTCTTAACCCTTTAGCAGCCAATTATTTTGAAGCTTGCGAGTCCTCCAGGCCAATTTTTTTTTAGCATGAAGTTTTTCTTATTTGTTACATTTTCATCCTTCCAATTAGTACTGCTGCAATGTGTATTTATGGCCACTTGTCACTAGGGGGGCAGTGTGAGACAATAACAGAGGACTTCTGCATTCAGTTTCTATATTTTCTGCTAGTAGAGAGAGAGATCAAAGCATTCCAAGTATTTACAGCGCTGGATTTCTGGAAAGGCCACAAAGGCCCAGGTCTTGGGCGGTTGCTGCCTAAGGGACGGTTGGATATGGAAGAGGTGTTAATGCATATTGAAATGGAGGCTGTAAGTAGAAAAGGGAGGCTGCTTATGGAGAACTATACATAGCGTGACAAATTGTGACTTGGTCAATGGTAAGTTGATTTTTTTGGGGACTTGCCTGGCACTGAGGCATATGTGAACGGACCTTATGTTGCATAGAATATACAACCTGGCAACATGCAGATAGTTTTTTTGAGTCACACTGTGTACAATTATAAAAATTATAAAGATATAATGCGTTCATACAAAGTAAAAAAAAACACAATTCTGGACTGCAGACAGCCCATGTGATCCACAGGAAAGTAGAAAAATATATGACTAAAGCAGTAATGGGTTAGAACCAGTTTTAGGTTTTTATTGCTATCCTGTGTCCCCATCTGTAAGGCTGTCAATCACTTCCTGCCCAACCAGGAAGTGAGGTAACACCTCCAAGTATGATAGAGACAGAAGCAAATAAAACACATTTTGTAGAGTGGATATTTATTACAATTTCTAACCAAGGCCGTTTTAGACATAGGAAAACCAGGTAGATGCCTGGGGTGACAACTGTAGGAGAGGGCACCACAGAGCTAAGACTTAGCATACTGTACTTTATGGAATTCTTATAGCTAACTGATAGTTCCATTAAGAAAGGAATGTATGTTAATTTTAACACCTAAATGGGCACTGCTGTGTCAATTGTTGCAGCTCTGAAATTTTCATATATTGATATAAAGGAATGGTTGACTCTTCTGATCAATTTTTACAAAAAAATTGAATGGTGTAGGAAATAGATAGATTGACAGTTTCTTGATTTATAGACCCAAGCAATTTTTTTCAGAGGTTTTTTTTTTATTTTTTTTTGATTATTGGGGAAAAATTTAACACACGTGTTTGATATAATGGTCAGATGTTTCAATTGTTACAATCAATCAGAAAAAAATGGTTTGTAATTCTCAAATTGAAATGAAAATATTTAAATTGTATCGTGTGGTGCCACCTTTATGAGGACAGACAGTAATACAGATTCCTAAAGTTTTGATTTTTTTTTTCATCACTTTCCATTTTATCCAAAACTAAAATAAAGTTATTTCCAGGAGGTGAGACACATATGGAGGGTGACAGATTTCCATTGAAACAACATGTTGTCTGGCTGTCCTGCTGATCCACTGCCTTTAATATGTTTGACTATAGACCCTGAACAAAAAATATTGACAGGATTTGTAGCATGCTTGTTTCAGGTGTGTGATTCAGACATTACTGCAGCCAAATATCAGCAGGGCAGCCAGGCAACTGGTATTGTTTAAAGCGGATCTGAACTCAGAACGTCCTCTTTGCACTAAAAGATAAACAACAGCATAATAATCTTTAACGGACAACTGAAGAGAGAGGTATATGGAGGCTGCCATGTTTATTTCCTTTTAAGCAATACCAGTTGCTTGGCAGTCCTGCTGATCCTCTGCCTCTAATACTTTCAGCCATAGCCCCTGAACAAGCATGCAGCAGATTAGTTGTTTCTGACATTATTGTCAGATTTGACAGGATTAACTTCATGCTTGTTTCTAGTGTTATGTAGACACTTCTGCAGCCAAACAGATCAGCAGGGCGGCCAGGCAACTGGTATTGTTTAAAAGGAAATAAACATGGCAGCCTCTATAGTCTTCCCACTTCAGTTGGCCTTAATTAAAGAAAAACATTTCTTTGTTACAGCTCATACAAATACTGCACTTAGGGCCCGTTTCCACTATCGCGAATCTGCATGCGTTTCCTGCATGCAGATTCGCACAGCCAATACAAGCTGATGGGCCTGTTTCCACTTGTCAGTTTTCCTGAGCGTTTTTCTGTGCAGGATTTTTCTGCACGGCAGAGCCCTCAGAATTCACCTGCGTGTGGAATGCATGCGAATCGCCACTAATGTATTTGATAGGGAAATCGCCTGCGGCTTTGGTATGCGAATTTTCGTGCAAATTCGCATGGAAATCAATGGAAAAGCACACCGGCACTGCCATGGTTAAATTCGCATACAGCGTCATCCATGCAAATTCGCATGAAAATTCGCATACACCTGCATGCGAAATTCGCATCCGCATGCGAATTTTTACCGCACAAGTGGAAACGGGCCCTAAATCTGCAGTGTCTCTACTTCCTGATACATGGAAGCAGATGTATTGTTAACAGCCTGTGCTTTCAAATGGACTTATCTGCCATCTCTGCCTCAGTCATGTGACACAGGGGAGAGATCAAATTACCACTTGTGATTAGACACAAATGAGGGTGAATTAGGCTAAACTCTCTAAAGACATACAGGGTGCCTTTCTCTATGTTTTCTCCTGTTCTGTGCAGGAGTTCAGACCCACTTTAAAAGGAAATAAATATGTCAGCCTCCATATCCCTCTAACCTCAGGTGTCCTTTTAATTACACACCGCCAATTAACTACAAAACCAAATAGCAATTGGATATATTTACATGATCAACATTCTACTTTTTAATTAGTGGAGATCCCTATAGTTCTCTATAGTTTACTCTTTTAGAAAGCATCCAATCTGTTTAATTTTTTTTTGTAATTCTTGGTTTCCTCTGCTAGGACCAGGGCTGGGACCGGTTATGATGCAGGACCAGGGCTAGGACCGGTTATGATGCAGGACCAGGGCTGGGACCGGTTATGATGCAGGACCAGGGCTGGGACCGGTTATGATGCAGGACCAGGGCTAGGACCGGTTATGATGCAGGACCAGGGCTAGGACCGGTTATGATGCAGGACCAGGACTAGGACCGGTTATGATGCAGGACCAGGGCTGGGACCGGTTATGATGCAGGACCAGGGCTAGGATCGGTTATGATGCAGGACCAGGGCTTGGACCGGTTGCGATGCAGGACCAGGGCTAGGATTGGTTATGATGCAGGACCAGGGCTTGGACCGGTTATGATGCAGGACCAGGGCTAGGACCGGTTATGATGCAGGACCAGGGCTAGGACCGGTTATGATGCAGGACCAGGGCTGGGACCGGTTATGATGCAGGACCAGGGCTAGGATCGGTTACGATGCAGGACCAGGGCTTGGACCGGTTGCGATGCAGGACCAGGGCTAGGATCGGTTATGATGCAGGACCAGGGCTTGGACCGGTTATGATGCAGGACCAGGGCTAGGATCGGTTATGATGCAGGACCAGGGCTTGGACCGGTTATGATGCAGGACCAGGGCTAGGATCGGTTATGATGCAGGACCAGGGCTTGGACCGGTTATGATGCAGGACCAGGGCTGGGACCGGTTATGATGCAGGACCAGGGCTTGGACCGGTTATGATGCAGGACCAGGGCTAGGACCGGTTATGATGCAGGACCAGGGCTTGGACCGGTTATGATGCAGGACCAGGGCTGGGACCGGTTATGATGCAGGACCAGGGCTGGGACCGGTTATGATGCAGGGCCAGGGCTAGGATCGGTTATGATGCAGGACCAGGGCTTAGACCTGTTATGATGCAGGACCAGGGCTTGGACCGGTTATGATGCAGGACCAGGGCTGGGACCGGTTATGATGCAGGACCAGGGCTGGGACCGGTTATGATGCAGGACCAGGGCTGGGACCGGTTATGATGCAGGACCAGGGCTGGGACCGGTTATGATGCAGGACCAGGGCTGGGACCGGTTATGATGCAGGACCAGGGCTGGGACCGGTTATGATGCAGGACCAGGGCTGGGACCGGTTATGATGCAGGACCAGGGCTGGGACCGGTTATGATGCAGGACCAGGGCTGGGACCGGTTATGATGCAGGACCAGGGCTGGGACCGGTTATGATGCAGGACCAGGGCTGGGACCGGTTATGATGCAGGACCAGGGCTGGGACCGGTTATGATGCAGGACCAGGGCTAGGACCGGTTATGATGCAGGACCAAGGCTAGGACCGGTTATGATGCAGGACCAGGGCTTGGACCGGTTATGATGCAGGACCAGGGCTTGGACCGGTTATGATGCAGGACCAGGGCTAGGATCGGTTATGATGCAGGACCAGGGCTGGGACTGGTTATGATGCAGGACCAGGGCTGGAACCGGTTATGATGCAGGACCAGGGCTAGGACCGGTTATGATGCAGGACCAGGGCTGGGACCGGTTATGATGCAGGACCAGGGCTTGGACCGGTTATGATGCAGGACCAGGGCTTGGACCGGTTATGATGCAGGACCAGGGCTGGGACCGGTTATGATGCAGGACCAGGGCTTGGACCGGTTATGATGCAGGACCAGGGCTGGGACCGGTTATGATGCAGGACCAGGGTTGGCACCGGTTATGATGCAGGACCAGGGCTTGGACCGGTTATGATGCAGGACCAGGGCTGGGACCGGCTATGATGCAGGACCAGGGCTAGGATCGGTTATGATGCAGGACCAGGGCTGGGACTGGTTATGATGCAGGACCAGGGCTGGAACCGGTTATGATGCAGGACCAGGGCTAGGACCGGTTATGATGCAGGACCAGGGCTGGGACCGGTTATGATGCAGGACCAGGGCTGGGACCGGTTATGATGCAGGACCAGGGCTGGGACCGGTTATGATGCAGGACCAGGGCTGGGACCGGTTATGATGCAGGACCAGGGCTGGGACCGGTTATGATGCAGGACCAGGGCTGGGACCGGTTATGATGCAGGGCCAGGGCTGAGACCGGTTATGATGCAGGACGAGGGCTGAGACCGGTTATGATGCAGGACTAGGGCTGGGACCGGTTATGATGCAGGGCCAGGGCTGGGACCGGTTATGATGCAGGACCAGGGCTGGGACCGGTTATGATGCAGGACCAGGGCTGGGACCGGTTATGATGCAGGGCCAGGGCTGAGACCGGTTATGATGCAGGACGAGGGCTGAGACCGGTTATGATGCAGGACTAGGGCTGGGAACGGTTATGATGGAGAAGCGTTGCATTTTCTAACACTGGAGAAACCTCTACATAGCTGAAGATTAGACCTTTTCTTCTCCAGCCTCCAGGGGTTGTCCTGAATGTGAACCATTTACCGATTAATTTTCAGGATGGAACATTCATATATTTAAATATGACGTTCATTAAATTCCCTCGTAATCTCCTCTTCTCAAGGGTAAATAAGTTTAATTCCGCCAGCCTGTCCTCATCACTAGCTCCTCCATGTCTCCTATTAAAGGACACCTCATATTAAAGGGAGTCTGAAGCAATTAAAAAGAAAAAAAAAAAAGATACTTACCTAAGGAGAGGGAAGGCTCTGGATACAGCCGTCCCGCTCCTCTCTCGTTCCACCGCTGGCTCCCTCGTTAGCAGTCTCCAACCAATGGGTTGCTGCCCGTGGCTTTGTAAGTCTCCTGAAGACGAGCCGCTCCGTCCTGTACCTGCGCGAGCAAACTGTCTCGTGCAATCGCAGCACGGAGCCACTCATCTTTAGGAGCACTTTGGGAGACTTCCAAAGTCTCCTGTAGCCAGAGATTTGAACCGGAGGAGTCTGCGGTGGAACCAGGGGATCAGGAGAGGAACTGGAAGGCTCTAGATCAGGGCTTTTCAATGTTTTCACTCATTGTACCACTTTTATTACCTGAAAAATTTTAAGTACCACCAGTGTGCCAGCACAATAGATCTGACCAGATCAGGCTCAGCTGTTTCCAGAGGAGCCCGAGCGGAGAGCCGCTACCGCGCATACACTCACACCAACAAGGGGATTTCAAGGGGTTCCAGCGCTGAATCCCCTCTACTGAGGAGGAAGGGGAAGCCTCTTTAGGATCAAGAGGCTTCCTTCTCCCGGGGCACTTTTTTCTTACAGGTACATGTTAAGAAAAAGGGGGGGGGGCATATGGTAGGGGAATAGCAGGAGGCATTGGTGGGGAGGCAGAGGAGCGAGTGAGGGGTAGCCAAACTTTGTGGAGGCAGGATGGGACCAGGACAAGCGGCAGGTGGGCAATTAAGTGGCAGACAAACTTGGAATGTACCACCTGGCCAACAGCAAGGTACCACTGGTGGTATGCGTACCACAGGTTGAAAAGAACCCAACAGCCTTCCCTCTCCTTAGGTGAGTATCTGTTTTTTGTGTTTTTTTCTTTGTTATTGCTTCCTTCCGACTTGCTCTAGGACCACTATTGCGAAAAATTCTAAAACTAAAAATACATACATTATAAAGTATACCTTTCTTTCAGAGTAAAATGCACTGAATATTACTTTTTTTCCTATGTTGCTGTCACTTAAAGTAGGTAGCAGAAATCTGATCAGTCCATGTCCTCGTACAGAATGTACACAAAGATGCCGGCCAGCCAACTTGCTTACATACTATTTTGGCAGTTGGACTGAGCTATTGCCATTCAGTAAGTACTTTTGTAAATAAAAGCTTGAGAATCCCTCGTGAAGACATGGACTAGTCCAAAACCTGACAGATTTTTACTGCCTACTGCAATCGACAGAGACATAGGGAAAAAAGTAATTTATAGTGCGTCTTAGTCTGGGAGAAATCTACATTTAACCTTTTGACGACCAGCTAACGCCGATTGGCGTAAACTGGTCGTCTGCAAGTTTCCATGGAAACGGCCTTTCCATGTCCGTTCACGGAGGCTGTCTCCGTGAACAGCCGGAGAGCCGCCAATCGCCGGCAAAATGTAAACACGCGGGGAAGAAATCCCCGCTGTTTACATCATACGGCGCTGCTGCGCAGCAGCGCCATAAGGCAGATCGGCGATCCCCGGCCTCTGATTGGCCGGGGATCACCGTCATTTGATAGGCTGAAGCCTATCCTACAATACGCAGGACGGATACCCGTCCTGCGCCACTCACAGGGGGAGGGAGAGGGGGGGAGAGGGACGGAGGGCTGAAAATGCTGCGGAGGGGGGCTGTGAAGAGCCCCCCCGCAAAGCGCAGAGAGCCGGCGGCGATCAGACCCCCCCAGCAGAACATCCCCCTAGTGGGGAAAAAAAGGGGGTAAGAGCGTAGGCTCTCCAGCCCGCAGCACAGATCATTCAGAAAAGCCCTGGTCGCCAAGTGGTTAATAGGTATGTATTTTGTTAAGTTTGCTTTCTTAAAACAGCAGAAAGAATTTGCAATAATTCAGGTTGGAGTGGTCTTGAGATGTTTCCCACAATGCATCACTGCTGAATATATGCAAATTAACCATTGTTACCCTTAGAAGCTAAACACACCTCCAGAACCGCTGGAATGCAGTGATGTGTCAGCTTGTTAATTTGTACAGAGCCATAATAATCCAACATGCATACAGACTGTTTCGGATTGTTTGATCCTCATCAGTGCATGGCATGGATTAATTTGGCTCTATGGAGTAGGGCTTGTAACACCGAGAGGTGTTTGCGATAATTCAGGTTGGAGTGAGCTTGAGATGTCTCCCAGTGCATCACTGCTGAATATATGCAAATTAACCATTCTACCCTTGGAAGCTAAACACTGGGAGACATCTCAAGCTCACGCCAACCTGAATTATCGCAAATTCTTTCTGTTTTAAGAAAGCAAATTTTTGTTTTTCTTAGCACTTTAGTAAGGGGGCTTTTAGGACCATTGTAGCCCCTCACACATTACAATGAGTTCTGGGTCACCATGAGCTTGCTGGTTACTCTGTACCTCTCGGTGTTACAAGCCCTACTGCATAGAGCCAAATTAATCCATGCCATGTACTGATGAGGATCAAACAATCTGAAACAGTCTGTATGCATGTTGGATTATTATGGCTCTGTACAAATTAACAAGCTGACACATCATTGCATTCCAGCGGTTCTGTCCTTGAAGAGACTGGGAGATGGAGGCTGCCATATTTATTTCCCTTTTAACCTCCCTGGCGGTATATTAAAAACCGCCAGGGGGCAGCGCTGCCGTTTTTTTGCTATTTTTTTTTTTTAAATGCTACATGATAGCCGCTGCTCAGCGGCATCCCCCCAGCCCCTCCGATCGCCTTCGGCGATAGGCGATCAGGAAATCCCGTTCAAAGAATGGGATTTCCTGGAGGGCTTCCCCTGTCGCCATGGCGACGGGGCGGGATGACGTCACCGATGTCATGGACGTCGTGACGTCTAAGGGAGTCCCAATCCACCCCTTAGCGCTCTACGGCGGCGCGGATAGCGGCGATCGAGCGCGGGGCGGCGGCGATCGGTGTGCTGGCAAAAAAAAATTACGCAAATCGGCTCAGCAGGGCCTGAGAAAACCGCCAAGGAGGTTAAACAATGCAAATGTCCTGACGGTCCTACTCATCCTCTAATACTTTATGAAAACAGGACTGGGTCAGAGAAGCTGAGAGAAGCTTTTTATTTTATTTTTTTTTCTGCCTGTACTGGAAATAATATGAAACTTTTCTTTGCTACTAATGTTCTACTTCTTATCTCTACTACACATTCAAATCATTATCTCATAAGGTTATTTTTGTTTCAGGTTTGCTTTCAATCAATTTGCAGATAAACTTTCTGGGATATTTCTGTAAATGTCCTTAAACAAAACTGACCAAGAACCAGTTTACTTTTCATCACAATGAGAAGGTTGCGGCGATCAGCAGAGATTAGCGCTGGAAAGGTTGTGACTTTGACTTCGGCACAGACATTAGCTCGCACGTTCCTGGCTATATTGCGTCGCGTTCTCCAGCCAGGGTCCAATAGCCCGCAGATATATGGCCAGACCAGTGGTGAATAACAGCTTAATGCTAGCTTGCCATGTGGTAATTTTCCAGATAAATGGACACTTGCTCCAATAGATACATTGCTGAAAGTCAATGATCCGTATAATGCAGACAATTACAGGAATATTTTCCCAGCTTGCCGAGACGCCGCGGCCGCTCGCAGCCAGAGCAACAATCGCTTTCGTAGAAAATACCGAGCTAGCGTTCCGAGCGGAGATCAGGCAGACCGCCGTCCTCCCCTGAGCACCATGATTAGTGATTAGCAGTCAGTAAGCCTGTTATTGTTACTGACATAGCTACTCGCACGGTTATCGTTTGTTTCTCAGAGAAAAACAAAAAAGAAACTAAACACAAAAATTGCATCCAAAGCAGATACACTAAAGAGGAACTTTGCCGAAGGTAACTTAATAAAGTGGCCCCGAACTCAGAACTTCCTCTCTGCTGTAAAAGATAAGCAGCAGTATAATAAACTTTAAAGAAAGACATTTCTTTGTTACAGCTAATACAACTCCTGAAATACATCTGCACTGTTTCTACTTCCTGCTTTCATGGATGCAGTGTGTTAGCCTCCTGTGCTTTCAAATGAACTTATCTGCCGTGGCAATCAAGGTGACACAAAGGAGAGATCAAATTACAACTTGTGATTAGACACAAATGAGGGCGAATTAAACAGGTTAAACTCTCTAAATACACGCAGGGTGCATTTCTCTGTTTTTTTTTCCTTCCTGTGCAAGAGTCAGGGGCGTTGTTAAGATCCTAAGAGATCTGGGGCACTTTTGGGCTTTTCAGCCGGAAAATGGGTGTGGCCATGCACCAGAATGTGGGTGTGGTCATGGGTGGAGTCAATTTTACATGAGCTCTACAGCAGTCTAATTAGGCCTGCCCAGCAAAATGTTGGCTGAAGCCCCCTCTCCATTAATACATAAATAACCCAAAAATGCAGCACATCACATAAATAGGTAGTGTCATTTAAACATAACTAGGCAGAGTTACCTGTCTACTGTGCTGGCTGGTCTGGATTTCTGGCTGGCCTGAAAGGTTATCTGGCAGTTCCCCCATAGCATTCCCTGACCGTCTAGTGGACCCCCTCCCATGTACCCACATGCCTTGCATTCAGCCCAAATAGAAGAACCACAACTCCCAGCATGCCCGCAAATGAGGCACTACAGCTGACTCTGCCTGGGGGACATCCAGGGCACCTCAGAGTAGATCCGGGGCACGTCCCACTGATCTTTGGGGCCAGCGACACCCCTGGCAAGAGTTTAGGTCCACTTTAAAGTGGATCTGAACTCAGAACTTCCTCTCTGCTCTAAAAGATAAGCAGCAGCATAATAACCTTTAAAGAAAAATGTTTATTTGTTACAGCCGATACAAATCCTGCAATAAGTCTGCAGTGTGTCCACATCCTGCTTTTAAAAAGAACCTGTACTCTAAAATTCTTACAATAAAAAGCATACCATTCTATTCATGATGTTCTCCTGGGCCCCTCTGTGCTGTTTCTGCCACTCTCTGCTGCAATCCTGGCTTGTAATTAACAGTTTTATCCAGTGTTTACAAACAAAAGACATAGCTCAGTGTGTGAGTCATACAGAGCTTGGAGGGGCCGGGAGAGGGTGCGTATAGCTTCTAGCCAATCACAAGCAGCACAGCACATTCCAGTCTGACTGCCTCAGCCCGACAGAGGAGAGAAGATTAGATCATATAACAGAGATAATACAGCCACTGTGCAAACAGGAAAGGCTGCAGTTAGACAGAGCACATTAGAACAGGTATAGGAACTTATAGAAGAAATAAGGATGGAAATTTTGTTACAGAGTCTCTTTAAGGAAACAGATATATTTTTAACATCCTGTGTTTACAAATTATCTGCTCTGCCGTGGCAGAGGATATTCCTGAGCTGACACAGCTGAGAGATCTAGTTACAGTTGTGATTAGTTACAGATGAGGGGGAATTAGACACGCTAAACTCTTTAAATACATACAAGGTGCATTTCTTAAGGTTTTCTTTCTGGCCTGTGCAAGAGTTCAGGGACTGGGAGCAGCGCTGGACCCATCAGGTGGCGACATCTTTACTGCTGGCAAGGTGCATCGCTGCGGAATGTTTGTTCATTGTGTTTTCAAGAAGTGAGCAGACACGACACCTGGCCTCCCAGAATGCTCTGGGGCACAAGGCTGCATAGGCTAAACATCACTGGGAGGGTGGAGTTACATACCAATATACTGCAATATATACATATAGGAAGTGTTTCTGATGCTAAAATTCAGGATAATTAGCATAAAATTGGGTGTCCCAACTAATGTATTACATTCTATTTTTTATGTTCTTACAGTGCCTCTTTACCAGTGCAGGCCGGACAGAGCTCATCAGACACACGGCACAAAGTTATGGTGAACTGTGTAAGGGGTTGTCACACTTATTGGGCTCGGTTCTCTAAGGTGTGATAACTGCTATGACAGCACTTATCACGCGAGCTGCCGCGCACAAAGCCGGGCACCACTAGATCACCAGGGAAGTTTTTTTGGAAAGAGGGGTACCGCTAGATCACCACGGAAGCTGTTTGGGGAAGGGGACACCACTAGACCACCAGGGAAGCTATTTGGGGAGGGGGGTTACCATTAGACCACCCAGGAATCAATTGGGTAAGGGGGGCACCACTAGAACTACCACGGAATTGGTTTAGGGAAGGAGTGGGCACCAATAGACCACCAGGAAATCTTTATGGGGATGGGGGCACCACTAGACCACCAGGGAATCGGATGGTGAAGGAGGGCACCAACAGATAACCACTGAAGTGGTTTGGGGAAGTGGCACCACTACACCACCAGAGGACTAGGGAGAAAGCTTAATTGGCATTTAACCAGTCCAAGACCGTAGGCTTACACCCCCCTAGTGACCAGGCTATTTTTTACAATTTAGTGCTCTGCAGCTATAAGGGCCCGTTCACGCTGCACGCGTTTCCAGCCGCGTTTTGGAAACACGTGCAGGAGGCCATCACGCACGACATCAGACAGTGCATAGAGTGCACTGTCTGATGTTCACACTGCATGCGTTCCGGACCTGTGCGGTCCGGGAACGCATGCAGGACGCAGATTTTGTCAAAACGCGCGGCTCTCCCATTCACTTTTCAGTGATGGGATCAGCCACGTAACGCATACAAACGTGGATGGCGTGCGTTCGTACGCGTTGCGGTCCGCACGCGTTCCGAACACATGGCCATCCGCATTTGTGATCTGAACGGACCCTAAGGCTTTGCTGCAGAGCTGTACAACTTGACACACAAGTGATTCCCCCCCAACAGAGCTTTCTGCTGGTGGGGTTTGATCTCTGCCGGCATGTCTGGTTTTTTTTTTATAATTTTTTTTTCTTTTTTAATACATTTTCTCTTCTTTAATTATATTTCTATCCCTCCCTCCCCCCGCCAGCCAATGACAGCGGATCAGCCTATGACAGCGGATCACTTTCCTGCCTCCAGAGAGGACAGCAGAATGACACACGGCTGTCCCCAGTATTATTATTATTTAGTATTTATATAGCGCCGACATCTTCCGCAGCGCTGTACAGAGACATGTCTTGTCACTTAACTGTCCCTCAGAGGGGCTCACAATCTAGTCTCTCTACTATAGTCATATGTCTATGTATGTATCATGTAGTGTATGTATTGTAGTCTAGGGGTAAGCCAATTGACTTATCTGTATGTTTTTGG
Source organism: Hyperolius riggenbachi (assembly GCF_040937935.1). Classification (NCBI taxonomy): domain Eukaryota; kingdom Metazoa; phylum Chordata; class Amphibia; order Anura; family Hyperoliidae; genus Hyperolius; species Hyperolius riggenbachi. Next base: position 19,204,006 of record NC_090655.1, on the reverse strand, counting down.
GATGTGGGAGGAAACTGGAGTGCCTGGAGGAAGCCCACGCAGACACGGGGAGAACATACAAACTCATTTCAGATGTTGACCTGGCTGGGATTCGAACCAGAGACCCAGCACTGCAGGGCACCAGGACAGCAAGGGGCGGGCTGTGGGCAGCATGGTGGCAGTAGCAGTCAGCCTGCCGAATATTTGTCCTGCTACGCTGAGTTTGCACATAGGGGTTGGCGGCTACCAACAGCCAGGGGATGAAGGGGCAACTTACTTACAGTGATCTCTGAGCTGCCTGTCACTCACCGAATGTGCCATTTGCTGAGGAGTTTACTAACTGTCCTCATAGGAGCTTGTAATGTAATTCCTGCCATCATTTCACTAACTGACCTCAAGGGAGCCTAAAATATAATCCTTGCCTTGTTTTTTTTGGGGGGGAGGGGGAGGAGTTTAGGATGCTCTCGGTCCCGGGGCAGCTGGTGATAGTGGGCATTGGGCGGAAAAAAAAAGAGCTGGCCCTGAGGGGGGGGGGGGGGGGGGTCATTGGAGCAGGTGAGACTCTAAAGGCCCACTGCTGCACCCGTACTCTGCAAGTAGGTCACAAGAAAGTAAAGATAGGCGCAGTCATTGTGGGGGATCCACGGTACCCTGTGTGACAAGATAAGACCAGGAGCCAGCTGGTGCAGTATCGCTGGATACGGGAATAGTTCCAATAGAAAAGGAGTAGTTATACTCACAAAGGTTGGTTGCGGAACCTGGAACCACCGTATGTAGCCTATAGGGAAAACACTTCCCCGCTCGGTATCTCAGGTCCTGCCGGAGCTGGATGGTCACTCTCCTCCTAGGATCCTTACTGGCTGTGGAGAGCACCACACCTGTGGGAAGACTATCTCCAGAGGAGGTGGGGTAAGCAATGAGGAGGGGTGGAAGACCCCAATATATGATTGTCAGATTGTATGTAAATCATAGAAAATGATAAAGACTATAAAAATTAGGTATCCTACCTCTCCCGATGACACAACCCAGCCAAAAAAGGGTTTTAGCTCAGGTCAGGTTTATTCAAGCACATTTTAAGGTGGCCACACACCATACATTTTTTTTAACCACTTAAGTCTATCTGGGCGGATATATTATCCTTCCAGATAAACTGTACAGCTGCCGCTGCCTGAGTCCCGTGATCGTGCGCGCGCTCCAGCTGCCTGCCGTTACCGCCACGATCAGTGAATGGGAATATAATTCCCATTCACTCGGGATTAGAAAGCAGAAAAACCAATGCTTTCTAATCAGCCTCCTTATAGTTCCTGGTAGCGTGATCGTACGCTCCAGGACTTTTTTTGACTGTGGCCATCTTGTGGCCAAATAGTAAACTACACCCACATACATTTTTTACATTACATTACTGTTATGATCATGTCTGCAGCGTTTACTGCTGACTGCAGTGGTATTGCAACCCAAGCAGTTCTGATGTCATTACATGCATTTGCTTGCATAGTTTGGTTTGCACTTAAACTAGTTGCTGATTCCATCTGCAGTCACTCTGAAGTTAATGACAGTTTAATATGCTTTTGTGTAAACAAACATTGTCTGCTGCAATGGAGGGGCAATCCCTTTCCTGCAGGCTGCATATCATTGTCTGCCTTTTCCTGCTGTCAGCCTGTGATTAATTACCATTCACCTGTGTGGGAATCTGCAGGTCTGCTCCCATTGGATGACCTCAGTATAAAGAACTGCTTCCTGCAATGCTTGATGGGCTACCATAGTCTCATATTCTGTCTGTTACTCTGCTCGTGCCCCACCTCGTTCCTAGTCCGTGTGGACTGCGCTGACTCCTGCGAAGGGGTCAGCGAGTCCTCCTAGTTCTGCTCTTGTTCTAGAAGTTGTTACTCTGCTTGTCTTGTGTCATATATTGGTTCATCGCCAATATATACGCATACTTGCGCATTTTGTTATTTTCCTTGTATTCGTGTTACGTTGATACATCAGTGTCGCTGATATATACGTACACGAACTGTTTATTTCCTGTGTTCAGTTAGTCAGCCTTCCAGCACGTTTTGGTAGTTTGCGCGTATCGTGATCACCCGTGCTGAGCTAGTATCCTGCTCCTGGTCCTGTTTGTGGATTGCGTCCATCTCTGCGAGGAGATAACGAATCCTTCTGAATCCTGTCCTGTTACCGTTTGTGGATTGCGTTCATCTCTGCGAAGAGATAGCGAATCCTTTTGAGTCCTGTTCCCTGTATTGCTCCAGTGCTAGTCAGTGTTCCTGCTTATGTCATATATCGGTTCATTGCCGATATATACATATGTTAGTCAGACGTTACAAATAGTTTCATTGATAGCTGTAATTGTAATACGCTAGGAAAACATACTTATTGTATATTTGTCTGTGTTACGTTCATCTATCTTGATCCTCCTATTTCCTGGCTATCCTGTCCTGTCTTTGTGAGGCGCGCCATCGCTGCTACGCATTGGCTGCCTCATTCCAGTCTGTCTTGTTGTGGACGCTTGCTGTCACTAAGTAGTGGCTAGTTAAGCAGGCGTTCATTCTGTCTACCTGTCCTGATCTCCTCAGTCCTGGTTTATGCGCTCAGCGCTACTTTGCGCTGAGACGTTATTACGAAAGTGTTGTTTGTGGCTGTTCGGATCTGCACCGGCTCTGTGCACCACAATCTCCTATTGGAGTCAGTCCTCTCCTCCACTAAACTGGGGATATCCTGATTCCTTGTGCTGGTGTGTGTACCTCCTTCACGTCAGCTTATGTGTTGCATGCTGACTGTGGAGATTACACCTCCAAGCTTAACAATTACATTACTTTACATTTAAAATGATCTGTCTCCCTCCCACACCAAAAATTACACAAATACATTTTTTAATTAAAAAAAAAATTACAATAAAAAAAACAAAAAACAAAACATAAATAGTTACCTAAGGGTCTGAACTTTTTAAATATACATGTCAAGAGAGTATCTTATTATATTATAAGCTTGTAAATAGTAATGGACGCAAATTGAAAAAATGCACTTTTATTTCCAAATAAAATATCGGCACCATAAATTGTGATAGGGACATAATTTAAACGGTGTAATAACCGGCACAAATTGGAAAATAAAATACATCAGTTTTAATTACGTAGCATGTATCAATTTTAAACTATAATGGCCAAAAACTGAGAAATAATGTTTCTTTTCCATTTCTTAATCTTCCTGTTAAAATGGATTTAGAAAAAAATAATTGTTAGCAGTATGTACCATCCAAAGAAAGCTTAATTACTGGCAGAAAAAACAAGATATAGATCAATTAATTGTGATAAAGTTAAGATAAAGTTATTGGCGAATGAATGGGAGGTGAACTTTGCTCGGATGCATACGATTTTCGACACTGTAGGCTGAAGTGGTTATCTGTTCAATTCAAGAGTAGCAATCATCTTTTCTGACTGACTGTTACAATTAAAAAATCTGACCAATGTACCACACACGTTTCCCCAATTTTTCTCCAATCATGAATAAAATGATTGAACGCTCAGAAAAAAAAAATTAGAAATGTACATCAAGCAATTGACAATCCATCACACACCATACAATTCTGGATAAAGTTAGTCTGAAATTTCCAACATGTCCAATTTCCAAAAATGGAAAAAAAAAACCCCAGGAAATTCTATCGGATTTATTGATCGAAAACAGAAAAGCTCTCAATTTTTCGGGACAACCGATTGAAATTATCGAATTGATAAAAAATTGGATATTTAAATTGTATGGTGAGTGGCAACCTTGACCCCCCTGGCGGTATGAAAAATTCCGCCAGGGGGCAGCGCAGCAGTTTTTTTTATTTTTTTTTAAATCATGTAGCGAGCCCAGTGCTCGCTACATGATAGCCGCTACTCAGCGGCATCCCCCCGCCCGCTTCGATTGCCTTCGGCGATCTCCGATCAGGAAATCCCGTTCAAAGAACGGGATTTCCTGGAGGGCTTCCCCCGTCGCCATGGCGACGGGGCGGGATGACTTCACCGACGTCAGCGACGTCGGGACATCATTAGGAGTCCCGATCCACCCCTCGGCGCTGCCTGGCACTGATTGGCCAGGCAGTGCACGGGGTCTGGGGGGGCGCGCGCCGCAACAGATAGCGGCGATCGGGCGCGGGCCGGCGGCGATCAGTGTGCTGGCGCAGCTTGCAAAGTGCTAGCTGCGTCCAGAAAAAAAAAAAATTATGTAAATCAGCCCAGCAGGGCCTGAGCGGCACCCTCCGGCGGCTTACCCCGTGTCACACACGGGGCTACCGCTAAGGAGGTTAAAACAGACAACGCGTTTCTCGGGACTCTGCCCGCTTCCTCAGGTCAATAATTGTGAGTGCTTTCAGAAGTTCAGTTTTAGACCAAGGCGCCAAAAAAAACCCAAACTGATCCATCACCCCTCTTCCACCACTGGGTGGCGCTGTAACCCTGACACGATCTCCTGTGTCTCAATCCCATCAGATCATGTGATCGGGACCCAGAAGACCTACCGGAATTTCAGAGTTGCCGCCGCCGGTGGAGGAAGAGAAGTAGCCGTCCGGAACAGGTAACTATAACTGCTCCCTGCACTAGGCAGCCAAACGAGATATGCCGACAGAGATTTAGAATACACCAGCCGCTTTCAAACAAAATATTCCATTTGAAGCTGCTTATGGATTAAGGGCTCCAAGGAGGTCTAGGTTGGTAACATTGGGCCCAGAATGCTGGCAAAGTTGGACAGCCCTGGCTTTCAGAGTTGATAAACTACAGACTGCTGCTCACTCTACAAAGAGCCGCATTATCCTTCGGAGGTTCTCGGCAGAGCTCCATAATCAAATCATATTTTTAAACATGTATATTAGTGGCTGATAATCGCAGGCGGCAGTGATGGGAAGCTTTCACATCATAAGCCTGATTAATGTTTCCCTTTGCGATAAAGAGAGAACTTTTTTCCTCTTTTATAACGGTGCCATTTAACAGATGTTAATTTCCTCTAAGTATTATTAAAATAAGTTTAATATACCAGGTCCCTGGGCTGCGCCTTCCATCTTAGCATGCTGGTCCATGGTAGAAATCCACTAACAGCAGAATCATTCCAAGCTGTCATCAGCATTTACTGATGATCATTAGAAGGTGAGCTATGGCAGAGGGGTGGTATAATCAGCATGTAAAATGGCCATTAAAAACTAGCAAAAAATAAGTTATAGGCAAGGAACATTGCTGAAAGTACCTTAAAGTGAACCTCCGGACTAAAAATCTACTCAGCAGAACTGAAAAGGCTTGGTTTTTCTTTAACAGTTTCACAGCATCAGAACTTTGTTTTTCTTACCAAAGCATCATTTTTAGCTGCATTTTTATGTAAGCTCCACCCATCAAAGAAAAAAAGCCCGGGCTTTTTTTCCCTGATGCTGTGCAGAGCATGATGGGATTTCCTATGTTGTTCACGTTGCCTAGCAACTGGGAGGGGTGATCAGCCCACAGGACAGTTGGAACTGTGTCTCATGCTCCCTGTTGGGGGCAGTTACGGTCAGGCATTGGTGCTTTTTTTTTTAGGGTTAGGCATTGATGGGGCCAGGGGCATAACAATAGACTCTACAAGGGATGCCTGCGTCCCCCTGCCACCATGAATGGGGGGGAGGGGCTTGAAAATGTTTCTGCTGGGGGGGTGGGGGTAGCTACTCCTATATACTGTAAGTTATGAAATGGATAGGGCACAAAGTCACCATCATTCTCCTGCTGTCCCAAGTCAAATGTCACCAATGAACGTGATAAGCCGTATGAAATGTATGCATACGCTGAGCTACACCAGGCAGCTTTCCTTCGATTCCTTTTCTTTTAACACCTCTCTGGGGTGGAGAGGAGCCTAAATTTTAAAAGAGGACTGGTTGTGTTCATCTTCTATAGGGATCCCCTGTGAGCGCCTCTAATATTAGACTGTCTCTTTCCCGCCGACTCCCCCTTCATAAACCGGCAACTTGTCTTTAACATGATAGCAGCAAGCGCAAGGCATTAATAACCCTAAACAGAGCGATAATCCACCCGGGATGGGCCTATCCCAGCTATGAAAGGCTTCACCTAGAGTCACACAAGTCTGATGTAGTGCACTATCAAAGCCACATCTCATGTCGCGGATGAAGGCGCCAACGCCGCTTACCCTTCCCTCAATCGGCAGATAAAATGCCATTTTGGTGTTAAGCACAAATTAGACGTTTGCTTTATTTATTTATTTTTTGCTTTTTTTTTTTCTTCCGTTAGTCTTTTTGTTAAAAGTATAAAATACACTCAACACGGGAATAGAAACTAAAGAAAGCACAAATGTTTTTGTAAGACCTTTTAGCGGTAAATCATAAGTATAAAGTATATTCAACGCGGGAATTGCACCAAAGGAAGCGCCACTGTTTTTGTTAAGAATTTTTTTTTTTTTTTTTTTGAAAGAACCTTTTTTATTTTTTTCTTTCAAGGTTCAGGTCTTGTGTGACAAAGCAGTAGGTTTTTATTGTCTTTTTTTTTTTTTTCTGTTTGACTACCAGCCCTGAAGTTTCTGTGGAAACAAAAGGGGTGAAATATTGTGTGATCTATCTGATGAATGCATAGCGGATAGAAAGTACTTCAGATGGAAGGGGGAAAAAATGAGGCCAATTACTTCCACACTTGGTTTAGTCACAAACTGTATTTAAACAAAAATGTTTTTACTGTATATAAGTAATATACAACTAAAATAAAAAAAAACATACATAAAATAAATATCTTTCATTATATATACATTTATACGTACACAGTCTTATCCCTATTATAGTCATATGTCCTACTATATTTATTATTATTATTATTATTATTATAGCACTGACATCTCCTGCAGCACATTACAGAGTACATAGTCATGTCACTGATTGTCCTCAGAGGAGCTCACAATCTAATCCTACCATAGTCATAGTCTAATTCCCTACCATATTGTTATTATGTATTTATATAGCACTGACATCATCTGCAGCACATTACAGAATACATAGTCATGTCACTGACTGGCCTGAGAGGAGCTCACACTCTAATCCCTGCCATAATCATAGACTAATATGCTACGTTTTATAATTATTATTTGTTTATTTATATAGCACTGACATCTTCTGCAGCAGAGAACACAGTCATGTCACTGACTATACTAAGAGCAGCATGCCCGGATTTACATCACAGGAGCCTATAGGCGCAGATGACCTGGCACCCTAGACTTCACCCTCCATGAACCTACAAACCCCTACAGAATAAGCCGCTAGTGTGCTGGCTGACCCAGCTGTCACTTCTCCCTTACTTCCCTTGCCCATCATAGGTAGCTACAGGGGCCATTTAGTATTAGGTAGCCAGAGGTACCCTCAGTATAAGATAGCTAGAAGTGCCCCAGGTCGAAGGGAGATCTTGTCAGTGGAATGCTGAGAGTCAGGTGAGTGACCTCTCATTTACACTCCACTCGGGACTCTGCATAGGGAAGGAGGGAGGGAGGCACTGGAGGAGGGGGAGTGAGTCGCCTTTCTGTCATTAGGCACCTCTAGGCATGTGCCTACAGTGCCTTATGGTAAATCAGGCTCTGAAGATGAGCTCAATCTAATTCCTACTGTAGTCATAGTCTAATGTTCTATCTTATTTTTATCATGTACTTACACAGCACAGTCATCTTCTGCAGGACTTTATAGACAACATAGTCATGTCACTGACTGTCTTCAGAGGAGCTCACAATCTAATCCTACCATAGTCCTAGTCTAATGTCCTACCATATTATTATTATATATTTATATAGCACTGACATCTTCTGCAGCACTTTACATAGTACATAGTCATGTCACTGACTGTCCTCAGAGGAGCTCACACTCTAATCCTACCATAGTCATAGTCTAATGTCCTACCATATTGTTATTATGTATGTATATAGCAGTGACATCTCCTGCAGCACTTTACAGAGTACATAGTCATGTCACTGACTGTCCTCAGAGGAGCTCACACTCTAATCCCTATAGTCATAGTCTAATGTCCTACCATATTATTATTATGTATTTATATAGCACTGACATCTCCTGCAGCACTTTACAGAGTGTTTTGTTTGTACATGTAATGGAAGTGGCTAGAGCCCCCCTTTAATAATGAATAATAGTGTGTAATTATATAGCCTGTGAATTTACCTATATCCGTACCCCAGGCTACCGGCAGGAGGTTTACAGTGGGAAAAAAAAGTGGCTATTAAAACTCAATATCATAATGTTTATTTTACAATTTCTGTATTATTTTCTGCTTACTTTAGGAAGCGCCGGTAATAGCCGGCATATGTCGGGCTGAGACTTTAAGTCCCTCAACTAATTTTACCAACTGCAAAACAACAACGTTATTGACTCTGCTATTATGTAACAGTGACTCTTATATGTATTGATTTTCTCTGCGGCTTTGTATAAGGTTACTCTAAGCTGAAGTGGGCGGCCTGAAGTGGCTGAAGGCACAGCTTTACATTGAATGCATCTCAGTCTTGGAGCACTTGCAGGGTAACCCCAACCATGACCAGCAGTCACAAGTGGCCTTTCAGTCTCTATTAACAGCCCTAGCTGGTGACCAATGTTGGCCAGCAAAATTAAAAGGACAAGTGTTGGCCAATGTATGACTATAGGCAGACACTGGGGCACTGGCTCCCCTTGGGAATCACTATGCCCCCCCCCCCCCCCACACACACACACACACACTTAGTAACATAAAGTTAACTGTTTCAAGGCTCCAGGAGCATACACTGAACAGGATAGGGTCTGTAAAAAACTCTCCATGTCAGCCTGAGTCTATATAGCCATTCATTAAACAAAGGGTCTTATCTGTTTGCCATAAATACCTCAAAATCCTTGCAAGATCCCTTGGATGACACTTATATTTTCAAAACAATCTCTCTGCTGTCTTCTGATTGGGTGTTCTAACATTGTCAGTGAACAGGAATAGAGTCTGAAGGCTTACTAGCTGAAAGCTTAATTTCTTTTATTCTAAATTAGCCAATAAATGGTATTATCCTGATTCAAAAACTTCCTGTCTGTAAAATACAAGCTCTGGTCTGAAGCAATGCCTAGATACTAAGATAAGGAATTACACGCACAATGTTTCTCTCCCTCCTGCTCCCCCCCCCCCCCCTCCCTTCTTGCTTGTAGCGTGGTCAGACACAGGCTAGGGTGATCTGTCCACACAGGAACCGCTTGCTAGCCACCATACATTTTTTCAGAAGATAGATAGTTTGATAGATAAAGTTCATCAACTCCAATAATATTTCCAATCGTTTTTTCTGTCTGATTTCTCATAGAAGTGAATTGAAGTGGATAAGAAAAGATAAGAGAATTGAGCGAAAAATCGAGCGGAGAATCAATTGGACAGAAAATAGACCGAAAAAAATTGTGTGTACCTAGCATAAGGGTTAAAGCACGCCAGTCAACTAGCTAAGTATGGCACAGGCATAAGTGGCCTCCAATATCATCCAGGAGACATAGGTGGCCCAAATATCAGCCTGCAGACATCAGTGGCCCCAATATCAGCCTGCAGACATCAGTGGCCCCAATATCAGCCTGCAGACATCGGTGACCCCAATATCAGCCTGCAGACATCAGTGACCCCAATATCAGCCTTCAGACATCAGTGGCCCCAATATCATCCAGGAGACATAGGTGGCCCCAATATCAGCCTGCAGACATCAGTGGCCCCAATATCAGCCTGCAGACATCAGTGGCCCCAATATCAGCCTGCAGACATAGGTGGCCCCAATATCAGCCTGCAGACATAGGTGGCCCCAATATCAGCCTGCAGACATAGGTGGCCCCAATATCAGCCTGCAGACATCAGTGGCCCCAATATCAGCCTGCAGACATAGGTGGCCCCAATATCAGCCTGCAGACATCGGTGACCCCAATATCAGCCTGCAGACATCAGTGACCCCAATATCAGCCTGCAGACATTGGTGGGTCCCAACATCGACCTGCAAACATGGGTGGCTCCCAATATCAACCCACAGACACAGTTACACAGTTGGTTTCAGAGCAGGATCCTCAACCAGGCAACATAGGCAGGTGCTTGGGGTCTAGTGGGTGTGAAGGGGCCCACCAGCCACCTTCTCTGACCTCTCTCCACTTCAGCATACCAAAAGGATCACAAGGGGGCCCAAATCTACTACCTTGCCTAGGGCCCCATTCAATCTTAATCCATCTCTGGTTAGTTTGGTGAAAAAAGACCTATCTCCAGTGCTGATTTCAAAATATTTGTTGTTTGGGTCCTTCGTGATAACATCACATATAAATTATAATACAAAACAAAGTGATCTATATGATGGAATGTCCATGTGAATGAAAATACATTGGAGAATGGTGAAAGGCAGAGTCCCTGAACAGATGATGGAAACGAAGAGAAAAGTTATGTGGCGACCCACTCTGCTTAATACCATGGGGGAGATATAAGAGGGACAACAGGGAAGGGTATCCACAAGCTGAATGTATGAACTGGAAGAGGTGATTATGATGAAGACCTGCAGTATTGCAAAGAGGCCATGTGGATATTAAGCTTGGCTCCTCGTATCCTCACAGCCTCAACAGGAAACTTGATCTTCGATCTTCCTACGTAGAAATGCATGTAAGTGACCATCAGATGACCCCAATATCTGCCTATACTGTGGTGTATGACAAGGTGTGTGTGAATAGGAAGCATAAGTATTAAAGGACACCCGAAGCGAAAATAAACTGATGAAATAAACAATTGTATCTATTTTCCTTCTAAGGGCCCATTCACACTAGAGCGTTTTGCTGTGATTTCGGTTAAAAACGCTCAACCGCTAGCGCTTTTTAAAAGCGCTAGTGTAATAAAACCCTATGGGCCCGTTCTTACTTGGGCGATTTGCGGTAATCGATGCAAATCGCCCAAAATTGCGAAACGCAAACGCATCACCTGCACCATTTTCAGGCGATTTCCCAACAATCACTTTTCAGTGCTATAGAAGAAGCGCTAAACGCGATCACGGGAAAATCACCGCAGTGTTCCGTGATTTTTCCGCTGAAAAATCACTCATGCAAAACGCTGGCAGTAAACGCCAGCATGTTGCGCTTTCAAGTGTGAACGGGCCCTAAAAATGACTTTTTTTAAAGATATTCCACAGTTTTATTTTATGTTTAAATCTACTTTTTAAGTTTTAACTGTTTTATTGTTTTTGCTCAATGACACATTCATTGAAGTATGCCAGAGCTAAAATCTATGAACTATTGACCCTCTTTATCTCTTTCCTGCTCTCAGAAGCCATTTTCTGCTAGGAAAGTGTTTTATAGTTAGATTCTCTCATCAGTGAAATTATCAGTGAGGTTAGAATCTCTTATCAGTGACTGTAGTCACTTCCTGTCTGAGTCAGGACTAAGTCAGCCACTTACATACCTGATATTTAACACTTTTAGGCAGAGAAAGAAAAAAAAGGAACACAGCATAGATATTTGTGTGCCAGGCACTGTGCATACACATGTCTATCTCATCATGTCACATGTCACCTCCAGGGCCAGATTTAGGCCATGCCTCCTAGGCCATGGCCTAGGGCACCACAGTAATAAGGGCACCAAAGCAGCAGGCTAAACTGGTGCAGCATTTGTAAGCTTTCAAATGCTGCAATGCAGGGAGTTCAGACTAGTGCCTGACTATGGTACTACCCACCTGTGCAGCAGCCACCATGCTCTCTGTGCACGTTTGCATTGTGGCCGGCGGCCATGGACTTGGGCAGCATTGGAGACGGAAAGGGAGAGGAAGCTTCTGCACTGGAGATGAGTGCAGAAATGAGTGACACTGATGGCTGCTGCGGTGTGAAGGTGAGCTGGCTACCTATACTGGAACGGGGTGGAAAAAGGAGAGATAAAGGGAGTCATCTGGCTACCGATACTGGAGGGAAAGGGGGGGGGAGGGGTCATCAGGCTACCTACAGGATCTTCTCAAAAAATTAGCATATTGTGATAAAGTTCATTATTTTCTGTAATGTACTGATAAATATTAGACTTTCATATATTTTAGATTCAAATACACACAACTGAAGTAGTTCAAGCCTTTTATTGTTTTAATATTGATGATGTTGGCATACAGCTCATGAAAACCCAAATTTCCTATCTCAAAAAATTAGCATATTTCATCCGACCAATAAAAGAAAAGTGTTTTTAAAACAAAAAAAAGTCAACCTTCAAATAATTATGTTCAGTTATGCACTCAATACTTGGTCGGGAAACCTTTTGCAGAAATGATGACTGCTTCAATGTGGCGTGGCATGGAGGCAATCAGCCTGTGGCACTGCTCAGGTGTTCTGGAGGCCAGGATGCTTCGATAGCGGCCTTAAGCTCATCCAGAGTGTTGGGTCTTGCGTCTCAACTTAATCTTCACAATATCCCACAGATTCTCTATGGGGTTCAGGTCAGGAGAGTTGGCAGGCCAAATGAGCACAGTAATACCATGGTCAGTAAACCATTTACCAGTGGTTTTGGCACTGTGAGCAGGTGCCAGGTCGTGCTGAAAAATGAAATCTTCATCTCCATAAAGCTTTTCAGCAGATGGAAGCATGAACCCACTTTTGAACCAGAAACAGCGGCAGAAGCGCCTGACCTGGGCTACAGAGAAGCAGCACTGGACTGTTGCTCAGTGGTCCAAAGTACTTTTTTCGGATGAAAGCAACTTTTACATGTCATTCGGAAATCAAGGTGCCAGAGTCTGGAGGAAGACTGGGGAGAGGGAAATGCCAAAATGCCTGAAGTCCAGTGTCAAGTATCCACAGTCAGTGATGGTCTGGGGTGCCATGTCAGCTGCTGGTGTTGGTCCACTGTGTTTTATCAAGGGCAAGGTCAATGCAGCTAGCTATCAGGAGATTTTGGAGCACTTCATGCTTCCATCTGCTGAAAAGCTTTATGAAGATGAAAATTTTATTTTTCAGCACGACCTGGCACCTGCTCACAGTGCCAAAACCACTGGTAAATGGTTTACTAACCATGGTATTACTATGCTCAATTGGCCTGCCAACTCTCCTGACCTGAACCCCATAGAGAATCTGTGGGATATTGTGAAGAGAAAGTTGAGAGACGCCAGACCCAACACTCTGGATGAGCTTAAGGCCGCTATCGAAGCACCCTGGGCCTCCATAACACCTGAGCAGTGCCACAGGCTGATTGCCTCCATGCCACGCCGCATTGAAGCAGTCATTTCTGCAAAAGGATTCCCGACCAAGTATTGAGTGCATAACTGAACATAATTATTTGAAGGTTGACTTTTTTTGTTTTAAAAACACTTTTCTTTTATTGGTCGGATGAAATATGCTAATTTTTTGAGATAGGAAATTTGGGTTTTCATGAGCTGTATGCCAAAATCATTAATATTAAAACAATAAAAGGCTTGAACTATTTCAGTTGTGTGTATTTGAATCTAAAATATATGAAAGTCTAATGTTTATCAGTACATTACAGAACATAACGAACTTTATCACAATATGCTAATTTTTTGAGAAGATCCTGTATACTAGAGGGAAGAGGGAGGGGTCATCTGGCTACCTATACTGGTGGGAAGGGGGTCATCTTGCTATAATGAAGGGGGGCGGCTGGTGACAGTGGCCTTGGGCAGTAAAGAGTACAAATCCGGCCCTGGTCACCTCGGGTATCCTCAACCTTTAACTGTGAAAAGCACAGGGCTGGATTTCTGGAAAGCCCACAAAGGCCCTGGCCTTGAGCGCCTACAGCCCAAGGGGGCACATGGAAATGAAAGAGGGGTTGCTATGTATGAAAGAGGAGACCGCGAATGGGGAGCAACACATGAAAAAACTGAAGCTGATGCCCAAGGGAGTTTTACATGAAAGAGGGGCTGCAGTACATACTGTAGATGTTATACATGGAAGGCGGAGCTTCGCATGGAATGGGAGGGGCACTGCTGCACATGGTACCTCCAACATATGTGGCCTAGGGGCAGAAAAAGTATAAATCCGACCTTGGACAAGCAATGTCACTGCCTGTATAAAGATGAGAACTTTGTGTAAAGATCAGGTAATTGCCTACCCCGTGAAGGAATTTGTATTCATGTGGGGAATGATTGATTGTATGAAGAAATACCTAAAGAAAAATCACACTCTCTCATAAAAATTGGTGTAAAAGGAGGAGTCTTGAGCAGAGATATAAGGACATCCCAAGGAAGACAATGTGCACCCCGAGGAAACGCCCGAAGGCCATGAAACGCGTAGGAAAGAAATCAGCATGGCCGGCTCAACCCACTGCCCACGTGACACAGTGTTGAGTGTCATGAGAGGCGTCGTTTCTGGGGCACCAGCCGGCGTAAGGCTTGTCCCTGCAGGTGTGTTAGCAGCAAGGACTTATCACCGCATGGATCATGCTGTATCCCAGCCTGTCTGCCACCACTCCACGGGTGTGGCAACTTAGTCATGTTTGACCCCCAAGCCAAATGTTCCCAGTCTTCCCCTGAACAAGTATATCAATTGGGTCCACTGACTTTCCTCGGAATTAGCTGTAGGGCATTACCATCAGTTAACTGATAATTTTATAAGTGAGGTCAATATGGCGCCCTTTATAGGTCTCTAATGCAAGATGTGCCTTACAGCGATTTCACATGGGAGGCGTATGGACGCTTGAAGCAATGTCTCATCCACCACAATGAAAGAAGACTTCAATCAACATAGATATGGTGGTCTGCAAGCAAGAAATTTCTGCAAAAAAAGATAGATACTTCTACCAAGTAAACAATATTTCATACAGAGGCGTATCTAGAGACTTTTAGAGGGGAAGGGGGCTCTGTCCGGGGAAGGGGGGGGAACAATTTCAGTGTTTGCCATAGGCTCTATATCATCCAGATACGCCCCTGATTTGATATACTGGGACAAGCACAGAAGATCTCAAACACAGGGCCGGATTTGTACTTTTTACCGCCCAAGGCCAATTATACCGTCTGTATGGTTGTTGTCTCTGTGTGCCCCAATGAGAATTCTACTTACATCATTGGATGCCACAGACAATAACTATTTTAGTAATACGCATATAAATTATGTTTTCCTTAAGAACTTTTATGTTATGTTTGGCATCTCATTAATGATGCACCCATTGTGTAACCATGAGTTAGGCTGATGTGTACCTGCAAGATAGAGCTTACAGGTCTTGCAGGGACGACACAAGTACAGGACAGAGAGTTCAAAGGTTAAAGCTGTCTTTGTAGATAGGGATGGCTGCATAGAACAGCTTTACTGCCCCTCACTCAGCCGCCCCTAAATTTCTGGTGCCCTAGGCCATGGCCTATGTGGCCTTGCCAGAAATCCGGCCCTGCTCATACACCAAGTTCAACCTACCTCATAAACTTGAGGGACTGGACTAGTATAGCTCTTGGTGGGGAACCTACATGCTGTTATTTGTCTTTTTATTTTTATTTTTCCCCGGAGTTGAACATGTTCAGTCTTATTGAACTTTAGGCTGGGAGTACCAGGAGTTTTCTGCCAGAAGCGTTTGTGTGTTTTTTTGTTTGTTTGTTTTGTGTTTTTTGGGAGTTTTTTTAATTGCTTATACGCTTTTGGGTGCATTTTGTGTTTCCGTTTTTAATTCCTTAGCGTTTTTTTTTAATAATCAGCCTTTTTATCTAGACGGAAAAATACAGAATCATATTTTTATTTTTTTAAATGCATTTTTTTTCATCCTATAGGATAGCATAATAAGCGAATCGCTTGTGTTTTTTTTTTTTTTTCAGCCTTAGGCCCCTCCCCCACACTGGCATTTTTAGCTGTGTTTTGCAGCAGCACAATGCAACACGATCCACAGGAACATCGGAGGTGCATAGATTGCATTGTCTGTTGTCCCCATTCAGGTGTTGTGATTCACAGTGCATACTTGCCAAGGAATTCCTGCAACGCACATTGTATTCCCCCTGGGGCGGCTCCAATTTATATTGAGGGTGCTATGCAGGTGCTGGATCCACTGGTGGAGTAGTCGTTGACCTGCGGTGCGTGAAATGGGTGTGTCCATGCACTGGAGAGTGGGCGTGGTAATAACAGGTTATGGGCAGGGCCATATGTACACGAACTTAGCAGCGGTTTAATTCACAGACAGTGGACATAAACAGCAAAATATTGAGTGAAGACCCCTCTCCTGATAAAAAAACAATTCCCCAGTTACTATACATATACTAGAGGTCAGATTGTGAGGACAGTCAGTGACATGACTATGTACTCTGTAAACTGATGCAGAAGATGTCTGTGCTATATAAATATATAATAATAATATGGTAGGACAGACTATGACTATGGTAGGATTAGAGTGTGAGCTCCTCTGAGGACAGTCAGTGACCTGACTATGTACTCTGTAATGTGCTGCACAAGATGTCAGTGCTATATAAATACATAATAATTATATGGTAGGACATTAGACTATGGAAGGATTAGATTGTGAGCTCCTCTGAGGACAGTCAGTGACATGACTATGTACTCTGTAAAGTGCTGCAGAGGATGTCAGTGCTATATATATATATATATATATACACATAATAATTATATGGAAGGGCATTAGACTATGACTATGGTAGGATTAGATTGTCAGCTTCTCTGAGGACAGTCAGTGACATGACTATGTACTCTGTAATGTGCTGCAGAAGATGTCAGTGTTCTACATATATAAATAAATAATAATAATATAGGGCATTAGACTATGACTGTGACTGTGGTGGGATTAGATTGTGAGCTCCTCTGAGGACAGTCAGTGACATGACTATGTACTCTGTAAAGTGCTGCAGATGATGTCAGTGCTATATAAATACATAATAATAATATGGTAGGACATTAGACTCTGACTATGGTAGGATTAGATTGTGAGCTCCTCTGAGGACAGTCAGTGACATGACTATGTACTCTGTGAAGTGCTGCAGAAGATTTCAGTGCTATCTAAATACTGTTATACTCCTCTCTTCTTCAACTAACATTTTTAACATATACATCCCTCTTACAGTTATACATTTGAGGAAGAATTATATATAGCACAGTATGAAACGTACCAATCCTGCCAAGAGCAGAGCTGATTGCGGCATGTAGAACAATCGCGCTCCAATGTCGCCAAACACTGGACTTTTTCAATAATCATGATGCCCATCTTGTTTATTCTTGAAGTTTTTCTTATGTGTACAAAAATGCGATATAAAAGAATATTTTTCCTTTATTTCCCTGCTCTTGGCTGACAGTGTGAGACGGTGGTGACGTCTCGGTGGCGCTGGTAGCTCGCGTCCCCGGTGACTACTCCAACTGCATTTCAACTTGAACTTTTGGTCACCTGATACGTGACCTTTAACCCGGCAGGTTCCTTTCCGAAAAAGGGCCGGCATCAGGGGACCTCAGGACTGTGGCATGGCGACAGCTACTTTTAGAAGTGGATTACAGCAATACTTTATGTCCATATATTTTCCCCGACACTTTCACTAAAATATTTAACCTCGTGTGGTAGAGGTGAGGAATAGATGATATTACATTTTTTTGTAGGAAATCAAAGCCAGCGGCTGGCAGAAATGTGAGGAAACAGCATAGCAAATAAGAAAAAACGGCACTCGGCGCCATTCCACGCGGCTCTGTGGCGGGAATTCTCACCTGATCGGGTTACTTTGTTTATATTTAAAACCTTTTTTTTATTTTTGTATCATTGTGATTATACACAGATCAAGATTACCATGTTCTACATTGCATCAGAACTCTTTCTTAAAAAAAACTTTTGGTTTACAAAAATGACTATAAACATAAAGTTAGTGCTACAAAAGTCTGTTTAAAATTTAAAGCATAGGTATTTGAAAGCACTCCCTAAACACTCAAAAAAGCACTCTAGAAGGATCCAAGCCTTAAAGAGACTCCGTAACAAAAATTGCATCCTGTTTTTTATCATCCTACAAGTTCCAAAAGCTATTCTAATGTGTTCTGGCTTACTGCAGCACTTTATACCATCACTGTCTCTGTAATAAATCAATGTATCTTTCTCTTGCCAGACTTGTCAGCCTGTGTCTGGAAGGCTGCCAAGTTCTTCAGTGTTGTGGTTCTGCTATGAACTCCCCCTTCCAGGCCCCTCTGTGCACACTGCCAGTGTGTTATTTAGATTAGAGCAGCTTCTCTCTTATCTTTTACAAGCTGGATAAATCGTCCTCTGAGCTGGCTGGGCTTTCACATACTGAAGAATTACAGACAAGGGCAAAGCTGTTTTCAGGAAGAAAAGATCAGCCTGAAACTTCAGTGCATGAGAGATGCAGGGGGAAAGAAACACACAAATGATCTCTTGAGATTCAAAAGGAAGGCTGTATACAGCCTGCTTGTGTATGGATGCATTTTCTATGTGTGGACATACTGTACATCAACCTACTTCCTGTTTTGGTGGCCATTTTGTTTGTTTATAAACAAACTTTTTAAAACTGTTTTTAACCACTTTTAATGCGGCGGGGAGCGGCGAAATTGTGACAGAGGGTAATAGGAGATGTCCCCTAACACACTGGTATGTTTACTTTTGTGCGATTTTAACAATACAGATTCTCTTTAAAGGACTTACGAGGCCAAGTTTTTTTAAAAAAAGGGCACTTTTCCGTTAACCGGGCGCATCCACTAGGTGGCGATAAAACTCCACCACAATTACATGGCGGCCTGGAGGGGGAATAGTAATTATCGCCACCTAGTGGATGCGCCCGGCTAACAGAAAAGTACCAAAAAAAGTTCTGTACCTTTTGAATACACGTGTATTTCCGCCGGGTCCCTGCTGCTCAATGTCCCCCCGGGCCTGCTCCCGACCCCACAGCCCGGGTCGGGCTCTCATGCCTCCTCAAAAATGGCCGCCAGAGGTTGCCACGGCTGAGCAGTCTGCATAGATGCGAGTGCGGCTGTGCAGCTCTAGGGCCTCCCCCCGATCCCCTGGGCCGCTCGCGTCTATGCGGACTGTGCAGCCGTTGCAACCTCCGGCGGCCTTTGGCGGAGTGGGATACATGGCCAAAGTCCCGGGGAAAAATCTGGATGTGACGCAAAGCAGCGTTTTAAGGGCAGAAATCACATTGAATGCTAAATTGCAGGCCTAAAGTGCTTTAAAACATCTTGCATGTGTATACATCAATCAGGGAGTGTAATTAGAGTTCTGCTTCACACTGACACACCAAACTCACTGTGTAACGCACTGCAAAGAGCTGTTTGCGTAGTGACGGCCATGTTGGACTGGTGCGCACCGTGGCGAGAGTGTAGGCTGTGGCTGTTTTCAAGCCCATATGGTCGCCGGGCTGTGGTAGCTCAATGATAGAACAACAGTGACTGTCCAGCTGATCAAATTTGGTCTGACCCCAATGAAGCAACGACCTTATTATCTTTTGTGTCCCACCCCCACCCGAGACACTCAAATAGCCGGCGGTCATTGCTTCATTGTGATACGCAAGCCCCTTCACCGTGGCAAGGTAATGATCACGAAGGGGGATGGGCACATGTACATGCCTTTTGTTTTTTAGTTGCAGCCGCCCGCAGTGCAGCCAGAAAAGTTAGGCAGGCATGTACACGCACCAGAAAAATTAGTGTAACGGACGCTGCTAGCAGCGGCCTTAAAAATTCAGGAATCTGCCTAGAGCCCTTGACCCTGTTGGTGGTAGCGGAGAAGGCAAGTGGCCTGCAGGCAGAGATGCTGTGTGTGGGGACTGACTTAGTCTTCGGTCATGCAGTAGCCCTCCCGTGATCCATTCCTCATTCATTTTGATAAAGGTCAGGTACTGAACACTGTCGTGACTTAGGCGACTTCTCTTCTCAGTGACAATGCCTCCAGCTGCACTGAAGGTCCTTTCTGACAGGACGCTTGTGGCAGGGCAAGAGAGAAGTTGTATGGCAAATTGGGACAGCTCTGGCCACCCACAGGTCAAGCTTGCGCAACCAGTAGTCCAAGAGTTCATCGTCGCTGCTCGCAGTGTCTACATCCACACTCAAGGCCAGGTAGTCGGCTACCTGCCGGTCCAGGCGTTGGTGGAGGGTGGATCCGGAAGGACTATGGCGAGGAGTTGGACTAAAGAATGTCTGCATGTCCGACATCACCCTGAGATCGCTGGAGCGTCCTGTCCTTGCCTGCGTGGACTTGGGAGGAGGAGGGTTACTGCCAGTGGTACCTTGATTGCGTTGTGCAGCCACATCACCCTTAGGCTCCCTGCACACTGCAAATCCGTTTTCCGATTCCGATTCCGATTCCGTTTCCGATTCCGATTCCGATTCCGTTTCCGATTTTCCTTGAATACATTCAACAGAAAAACGGATCAAAAAACGCAGCATGCAGTTAAGATTAAAAATCTGAATCGGAATCGGATGTAAAAACAGATTAAAAATCTGAATCTGAATCTGATTTGCTTGCAGTGTGCAAGAGGCCTTAAACGTATTGTAAAGCATCATCGACAGCTTGTTCTGCAAGTGCTGCATCCTTTCTGCCTTCTGTTGAGTTGGTAACAGGTCCGCCACTTTGTGCCTGTACCGAGGGTCTAATAGCTTGGCTACCCAGTACAGGTCTTTCGCCTTGAGTTTTTTGAGGGGTCCCTCAACAGGCTGGACAACATGAAACAGGCCATCTGCACAAAGCTGGATGCAGACGTACTCTCCATCTCCTCTTGCTCTTCCTCAGTGACGGGACGCAACTCCTCTTCCTCCCCCCAGCCACGAACAATACCACGGTAACGTGGAGCAGCAAAAGCCCGCTGTGACGGCTGCCACGGTTGTTCTTCTTCCGCTGCCTCTTCCTCCTCCACAGAAACACCTTCCTCATCATCAGAGTCTGACTCCTCTCCTTCCCCACACGACTCCTTTCAGAGCCGGGACAAGGTCCTCCAGCACCCAAGGCTGAGACACCAAAGTGCGCCCTCCATCCCTCCACCCCAGCCGTCACACACTGATTGCTATTAGACTAAGAGGCACCCCAGGGCCCCCAACACCTTAATCTCTAGTTATCTGGCTTGTAGTCCCTTC
The DNA here is from genome assembly GCF_040937935.1 of Hyperolius riggenbachi. Taxonomy (NCBI): domain Eukaryota; kingdom Metazoa; phylum Chordata; class Amphibia; order Anura; family Hyperoliidae; genus Hyperolius; species Hyperolius riggenbachi. The sequence continues at coordinate 19,183,066 of NC_090655.1, read as the reverse complement.
CATGTATCTCCTTTTCTTATTTCTTTCTGTTTCAAACACAATTAGGAATGACAGGTGAATGAATTGTGCGCCCCCTCCTACATTGCGCCCTGAGGCTGGAGCCTCTCCAGCCTATGCCTCGGCCCGGCCCTGACTCCTCTTCTTCCTCCTCCTCCTCCCCCCTCTGTGCTGCCGCAGGTGTTGTGGAAACATCGGGTTCGGATGTAAATCGCTCCCACGACTCCTGCTGCCATAACTGTTCTCGTTCACGCTCCTCCACAGCTGTATCCACCACTCTACGCACGACACGCTCCAGGAAGTAGGCGTAGGGGATCAAGTCGCTGATGGTGCCCTCAGTGCGACTCACCAGTTTGGTCACCTCCTCAAAGGACTCCATGACCCTGCATGCATTTTGCATCAGTGTCCAGTTGTTGGGCCACAACATCCCCATCCTCCCAGATTGTGTCCTTGTACTGTAATGATACAGGTACTGGGTGACGGCTTTCTCCTGGTCTAGCAGGCGAGAGAACATCAGCAGGGGGGAATTCCAGCAAGTCGGGCTATCGCAAATCAGGCGTCTCACCGGCAAGTTGTTTCTACGCTGAATGTCCGCAAAGCATGCCATGGCCTTGTAAGAGCGCCTGAAATGCCCACACAACTTCCTGGCCTGCTTCAGGACGTCCTCTAAGCCTGGGTACTTGGACACAAATCTTTGCACGACCAGATTCAGCACATGTGCCATGCAGGGTACGTGTGTCAGCTTTCCCAAATTCAACGCGGAAATGAGATTGCTGCCGTTGTCACACACCACGTTGCCGATCTCAAGCTTTTGCGGGGTCAGCCATTGCTCCACCTGTTTGTTAAGAGCAGCCAGGAGAGCTGCTCCAGTGTGACTCTCCGCTTTCAGGCAAGACATGTCTAACACTGCGTGACACCGTCGTACCTAGCATGCAGCATAGGCCCTGAGGTGCGGGGGCTGTGTAGCTGGAGAGGAGATCATGGCACCAGCCAAGGAGGAGGAGGAGGATGGCGACAGCGAAGAGGTGGTAGAAGGCGGAGAGGAGGTGGCTGGAGGCCTGCCTGCAAGCCGTGGAGGTGTGACAATTCAGTCCGCTGTGCAGCCACGTACTCCCTGCTTGCTGCCATCGGTCACCAGGTTGACCCAATGGGCTGTGTACGTAATGTAGCGGCCCTGCCCGTGCTTGACAGACCAGGCATCCATGGTCAGGTGGACCCTTGACCCAACGCTCTTCGCAATAGATGACACCACTTGCCTCTCAACTGCACGGTACAGTTTGGGTATGGCCTTTCGTGAAAAATAAGTGCGGCCTGGTATCTTCCACTGCGGTGTCCCAATGGCCACAAATTTACGGAAAGCCTCTGACTCCACCAGCTTGTATAGTAATAGTTGGAGAGCTAATAGTTCCGCCACGCCAGCTGTCAGACGCCGGGCAAGAGGGTAAATGGCAGACATTTGCTTCTTACGCTCAAATACTTACTTTACGGACAGCTGGGTACTGCTGTGGGCAGAGGAGAAGGAACCGCTCAAGGGAAGAGGCGGTGTGGAGGAGGGTGGCTGTGAAGGTGCAAGGGAGAAAGCGGATGAAGACGATGCACCTGAAGGAGGAAGAGGAGGAGGGTGGCTTGTCTTTTGGGTGCTGCTTTTCCTCAGGTGTTCTTGCCATAGCTGTTTGTGCCTTCTCTCTAGGTGCCTTCGTAAGGCACTTGTCCCTACATGAGAGTTGGCCTTTCCACGGCTCAATTTTTGCTGGCAGAGACAGCAGATGGCTTTTCTCCGATCTGAGACACACATGTTAAAAAATTTCCAAACTGAGCCCCCCTGGGGTGATGGCGCTACAGTGGCATCAGCAGCTGACGTTGAAGGGCATGTTGGCTGGCTGGCTGTCCATAGCTGGCGATACATGGCGCCGGACACTGCCCCCAGCTGTTTCTGAGGACGAGCTCCCTCTGCTTCTATCATGGAGTCGTCTCCTCCTACTCCTCTCTGACTCCCCCTCTGAACTGTCCCCCTGGTCATCTCCTCTACTGGGAACATATACGTGGCATCCGTATAATCGTCATCATAATCCTCCTGCCCAGCTTCACTTTCCTCAGACACCTTCTCAACTGAACCAACTTCAGGTGGTTCATCATCCCCCTCCTCACACGTTACGTCCATACTATCGCCACCTAACTCAGACGTATGAGGTGGTGTACCTGCGCCTTCTTCTTCTTGTTGCAGTAGTGGCTGAGAATCAGTGAGTTCACCACCACCACCAAATAACTCCTGCGAAGTGTCAAATGCAGTGGATGTGGTGCTTGTTGTAGCGCTGGTGGCTGCGGGAGATAAGGTGTTCTGTGTTAAAAACTCAAGCACGTCCTCACAGTTTTGGGAAGTGATGGCATGTGCCTTCTTCTGAGCACTGTATTTTGGGACAGGTCTGCACGAAATCACAGCAACACCACCTCGCACAGACCTGCCGGTGCCTGGTGGCCTTCCTCTGGGTCTGCCTCTACCTATCCCTCTACCTGTTTTTTCCATTTTGTCCATCTTGGGGGGATGCTAGGTATATGCAGTGAGCTGGGTTCACTGAACAGTAAAGGTACTTAGATGCAGTGAGGTGGGTTCACTGAACAGTAAAGGTACTTAGATGCAGTGAGGTGGGTTCATTGAACAGTAAAGGTACTTAGATGCAGTGAGGTGGGTTCACTGAACAGTAAAGGTACTTAGATGCAGTGAGGTGGGTTCACTGAACAGTAAAGGTACTTAGATGCAGTGAGGTGGGTTCACTCAACACAACAGGTACTTAGATGCAGTGAGGTGGGTTCACTCAACACAACAGGTACTTAGATGCAGTGAGGTGGGTTCACTGAACAGTAAAGGTACTTAGATGCAGTGAGGTGGGTTCACTGAACAGTAAAGGTACTTAGATACAGTGAGGTGGGTTCACTGAACAGTAAAGGTACTTAGATGCAGTGAGGTGGGTTCACTGAACAGTAAAGGTACTTAGATGCAGTGAGGTGGGTTCACTGAACAGTAAAGGTACTTAGATGCAGTGAGGTGGGTTCACTGAACAGTAAAGGTACTTAGATGCAGTGAGGTGGGTTCACTGAACAGTAAAGGTACTTAGATGCAGTAAGGTGGGTTCACTGAACAGTAAAGGTACTTAGATGCAGTGAGGTGGGTTCACTGAACAGTAAAGGTACTTAGATGCAGTGAGGTGGGTTCACTGAACAGTAAAGGTATTTAGATGCAGTGAGGTGGGTTCACTCAACACAACAGGTAGTTAGATGCAGTGAGCTGGGTTCACTCAACACAAAGCTAGGTATATGCAGTGATGAGGTGGGTTAAGTAAACACAACAGGTACTGGGTATATGCAGTACTGGGTAGTACAATGTGCAGCTCCCTGTCACACACACAGGTAGTCACTGAATGTGCTGGGCTGCTGGCAGTGGCACACACACTATGAATTAGCAAGGCTGTGCATGCAACAAAAGTGTCAGTTTGACACACACACACACAAAAAAAAAGTACTGGATGAGCTCTGAAAAGAGCTGTTGAGGGGTGCTATAAAAGCAATAATAATCAGCCAGGAGCAAGCTAAGCAGCCAAGAACCTAACTAATCTGTCCCTAGAAGAACAAGTCTGCAGCAGCTGTCCCTAGTCTGCAGGGCCGGTTCAAGTAACAGTTGAGCCCTAGGGCAAAATTAGCCTGGGGGCCCCCCAACAGACATCCGCCGACCAAAAAGCGTCATTAGAGGCCCTTTGTTGCAGCCAAACTTCCCTCCTGGGCCCCTGAGCTGGCTGCTGACCCTCCCCCCAATCACCTCCCAACTTAACAGACTCTGCAGAGAACCTGGGGAGCAACAGTTAACATGGGGAGGGACACATTGGGGGCCCCTACAGGCTCTGGGGCCCTGGGGCAGTTGCCTATTTTTTCCTATGGTAGCTCCGGCCCTGCTAGTCTGTCTCTAGCAGGCTAGCAGGCACACGAGTGAGGCTAATGGCCTGCCGTATATAAGGGAGGTGGGGCTCCAGGGCTTAGTGTAGCCTGAATGGCGACAATGTGCCTGCTGACTGTGATGCAGAGGGTCAAAGTTGACCCTCATAGTGCATTATGGGGCAAATCGAACTTCCGCAAAAGTTCGCCTGGTCCAAGCGAACGCGAACCACCAATGTTTGCCTGGAACCGTTCAGCCCATCTCTACCCACCAACAGTGAATGTTTTGTATAAATCCACAGATGTAGTTAATCAGCTCTGCTGAGACACTAAGTACCCCACCTGTGATTGTGTGTGGTTTCCTGCAATACATGTACTGTTGGTGGGCCTTGAGGATAGGGTTGGGGAACTCTGCTTTAAGGATAGTCTCTGTGTTTTTTTACAGAATCACTGCACTTGTTTCTGAGCTCGCCACCACCATGAGCAGTGCTCACCTTCGTGGTAGCTGCCCTGACCCAAAGACAACACCACACCAGGGTTGCCACCTTATCCATTTAAATACAGACCCATCTAAAGACTCATACACACATCATAGTCTTTGGAAAATGAAAGATCACAGACCAATTTTACCCCCTTCCATGTAGTATAAGAGCCACACCTACACAGTCTATTCTATGGAGCTGCACTCCCCATCAGACAGAAATCTTACCCCCTCCCATGTAGTATGAGAGTCACACCTACACAGTCTATTCTATGGAGCTGCACTCCCCATCAGACAGAAATCTTACCCCCTCCCATGTAGTATGAGAGCCATACCTACACAGTCTATTCTATGGAGCTGAACTCCACATCAGACAGAAATCTTTGCAAGATGCTGCACACAAAGATGCTGTAGACATTCAAAAGATCAGTATCTGCAAAAGATCTGTTCCTGCAAAAGATCCATCCCTGCAAATTGCATTCATAGTCTATGATATCTGCAGATCATCATACACACCTTGTTTAACAGACATTCATCTGCAGATCAGATCCACCAGGATGGATTTTCAGATCTGCAGATTGTCTGATCTGCAGATGAATGTCTGTTAAACAAGGTGTGTATGAGATCTGCAGATATCATAGACTATGAATGCAATTTGCAGGAACGGATCTTTGGCAGGAACAGATCTTTTGCAGATACTGATCTTTTGAATGTCTACAGCATCTGTGTGTGCAGCATCTTGCAAAGATTTCTGTCTGATGGGGAGCTCAGCTCCATAGAATAGACTGTGTAGGTGTAGCTCTCATACTACATGGAAGGGGGTAAGATTTCTGTCTGATGGGGAGTTCAGCTCCATAGAATAGACTGTGTAGATATGGCTCTCATACTACATGGAAGGGGGTAAGATTTCTGTCTGATGGGGAGTTCAGCTCCATAGAATAGACTGTGTAGGTGTGGCTCTCATACTACATGGAAGGGGGTAAGATTTCTGTCTGATGGGGAGTTCAGCTCCATAGAATAGACTGTGTAGATATGGCTCTCATACTACATGGAAGGGGGTAAAATTGGTCTATGATCTTTCATTTTTAAAAGACTATGGTCTGATGTGTGTATGTGGCCTTAAGGTGGCCACACACCATACAATTTTTAAAATATCTGTTCAATTCCAGAATAACCAATTTTTTTTTTGACTGATTGTAACATTTAAAAAATCTGATCAATGTACCCCAGACACGTTCACTTTTTCCCCAATTATGATAAAAATGATTGGAAACTGAGAAATTTGCTTGGAAGTGTGTGTATATATAAGAAAAATGATGATTTACCACGCAATTTTTTTTCAATTTCCAGAAATATTGATCAGAAAAATCCAGCACTCCCAATAGACATTGATTGAATAAAAACAGGAAATCCTATCAAATTTTTTGCTTAAGTAAAAAAAAAAAACAAGCTTTCGATTTTTGGGGAACTCTGATCTCTTTTATTGAATTACCGTAAAATCGGATCATTTTATTGTTTTGTGTGTGGCCACCTTGAGGCCTGAATCCCACTACAAATCGTAAATTGCTAGTATTTGTAAGTAACGTTTTGTAAGCGATTCCATGAGTATTTTCCGGTGATTTTGGGAGCATTTTTTTTTTGCAGCAATTGTAATAGTGATTTATTTATTTAGCAATATAAATTCTGATTGGTACACACACACGTACACACACACGTACACACACGTACACACACGTACACACACGTACACACACACACACACGTACACACACGTACACACACACACGTATACACACACACGTACACACACGTACACACACACACACACACACACGTACACACATGTACACACACACACATACACACACGTACACACACACGTATACACACACACGTACACACACGTACACACACGTACACACACGTACACACACGTACACACACACGTATACACACACACGTACACACACGTACACACACACACACACACGTACACACACGTACACACACACACACGTACACACACGTACACACACACACACACGTACACACACGTACACACACGTACACACACACGTATACACACACACGTACACACACGTACACACACACACACACGTACACACACGTACACACACACGTATACACACACACGTATACACACACACGTACACACACGTACACACACGTACACACACGTACACACACACACACACGTACACACACGTACACACACACACGTATACACACACACGTACACACACGTACACACACACACACACGTACACACACGTACACACACACGTATACACACACACGTATACACACACACGTACACACACGTACACACACGTACACACACGTACACACACGTACACACACACACACACACGTACACACACGTACACACACACGTATACACACACACGTACACACACGCACACACACGTACACACACGTACACACACGTACACACACACGTACACACACGTACACACACACACACACGTACACACACACACACACGTACACACACACGTATACACACACACGTACACACACGTACACACACACACACACACGTACACACACACACACACACGTACACACACACACACACACATACGTATTTTGACCACATCATCCTCTTTATGCATGTTGTCTGAGGGCTCGTTTCCACTATAGCGAATCCGCATGCGGGCACTGGACGCGGATTCGCATAGGCAATGTAAGTGGATGGGGCTGTTTCCACTTGTGCGGCTGCGGCAGCGTTTTTTGGTGCGGCAGAAATCTGCACAGCAGGGCCATCAGATTTCGCGTGCAGAAGGAATGTGCGCGAATCGCCGCTAATGTAACTAATAGGGAAATCGCATGCGGGGTGACCATGCGGTTTTTGACGCGAAATCGCATGCGATTTCGCATAGGTATTAATGTTGTTTTACACAGGCAGTGACATGGTTAAATTCACATACAGCCTTACCTATGCGGAATCGCATGCGAAATCGCGGCAAAAACGCATGCGGAATCGCACCCGCATGCGATTTCGTCCGCGGTGGAATGCAGGCGATTCCGCACCGCACTAGTGGAAACGAGCCCTGAAGGTGCATACACACATCAGACTATAGTCTTTGGAAAATGAAAGATCACAGACCAATCATACCCCCTTCATGTAGTATGAGAGCCATACTCTACACCAGTGGTCCTCAAACTAAGGCCCGCGGGCCGAATGTGGCCCCCTGAGGCTTATTTACCGGCCCCACACACAGAAAATGTATTATAGATGCGGTCAGCTACATTTTTAAATATTGGTGGTCCACATATAGAATGAAGCCAGAAAGCAGTAATTCGCTGGTTTCCAATCAAATTCCACGTCAGGTGACACTGCTGTCCAATTGGACTGAAGGTTGTCACCTTAGTATATGTAACTGTCTGGTCCTCAAAGACTTCTATGTATACTCCGGCCCCCCCAGCAGTCTGAAGTATGTTGATCCGGCCCTCGACCCAAAACGTTTGGGGACCCTTGCTCTACACAGTCTAGTCTATGGAGCTGAACTCCCCATCAGATAAAAATCTTTGCAAGATGCTGCACACAAAGATGCTGTACACATGCAACAGATCAGTATCTGCAAAATATCAGTTCCTGCCAAAGATCCGTTCCTGCAAAATGCATTCATAGTCTATGAGATCTGCAGATCATCATACACACCTTGTTTAACAGGCAACCCTCTGCAGATCAGACAATCATCAGCAGATCTGAAAATCCATCCTGGAGGATCTGATCTGCAGATGAATGTCTGTTAAACAAGGTGTGTATGATGATCTGCAGATATCTGAGGGCTCGTTTCCACTATTGCGGTGCGGAATCGCCTGGATTCCACCGCTGATGAAATCGCATGCGGATGCGATTCCGCATGCGTTTTTGGCGCGAATTCGCATAGGTGAGGCTATATGCGATTTTAACCATGTCACTGCCTGTGTGAATTTACATTGGTACCTATGCGAATTTGCATGCGAATTCGTGGCAAAAAACGCATGGGGAAAACGCATGCGATTTCCCTATTAAATACATTGTGTGCGATTCGCCTGCATTCCACACGCAGGCGAATTCTGCAGGGTGTTCCATGCAGATTTTCTCTGCACAATAAAATGCTCCCGCAGACGCATAAGTGGAAACAGGCCCATTCACTTATATTGTCTATGCGAATCCGCATACGCGGATTCGCGATAGTGGAAACGGGGCCATAGACTATGAATGCATTTTGCAGAAACTGATCTTTTGCAGGAACAGATCTTTTGCAGATACTGAAAGTGACGCAGTAATAAACTGTGGAGCCATGGGCATGTGGGCCCCTTAGTTAATTACTGCAGCTGGGCTTTCTGCTGGCTCTCCTTTTTAATTTATTGCAGGTGCGGTGGAGCTACACCCGGGCAGCCTGGAGGCTGCTGCGGATTGGACAACAGGATTCGTGGGCTTACCAGCCGCCTATCAGGTGGAGGCAGGGGGTATAAGTAGGTCGGTGCTGCGTAGCTGCTCACCTTATCATTCTGTGAAGCAGCTCGCACGTCCCACCCTCCCGCCCTAGAACTGTCAAGGCTACGTGAGACTTTGTTGGGGGCCTGTCGCCTCTAAGAAGGCGGATGGTACTGGGTAATGTCGCCCGGTAGCGGACAGTATCTGCTTATCCTTTTTTCATTTGCTAATGTGTTATGGGTGATCTCACCCAGTTATGTACCGGTGTGTACAAAATTGTTTTGGTTGATCATTAAGAGTTTTGAATAAATAAAGAAATAAAAAACAAACAAATTATTTACTAAGCCCCAATAAAGCTGGCCTCAGCCTATTTGATCCATTAAAATGGTGTGGTTTATTGTGTACGTATTAACATTAAGTTTCCTTTTGAATATGGGCTGTACATTCCCATGATCTGTTGCATGTCTACAGCATCTTTGTGTGCAGCATCTTGCAAAGATTTCTGTCTGATGGGGAGTTCAGCTCCATAGAATAGACTGTGTAGGTATGGCTCTCATACTACATGGAAGGGGGTAAGCTTGGTCTGTGATCTTTCATTTTCCAAAGACTATGGTCTAATGTGTGTATGAGCCTTTACTCCAAGCTGTATAGGCTCGAAAGCCTACTACCAATTAAGCTTATTAGATGATGTGAATCTCTGTAATGAGAAGGGGTGTGGTCTAATAACATCAACACCCTATATCAGGTGTGCATAATTATTAGGCAACTTCCTTTCCTTTGGCAAAATGGGTCAAAAGAAGGACTTGACAGGCTCAGAAAAGTAAAAAATAGTGAGATATCTTGCAGAGGGATGCAGCACTCTTAAAATTGCAAAGCTTCTGAAGCGTGATCATCGAACAATCAAGCGTTTCATTCAAAATAGTCAACGCAAGAGGCGTGTGGAAAAACAAAGGCGCAAAATAACTGCCCATGAACTGAGAAAAGTCAAGCATGCAGCTGCCAAGATGCCACTTGCCACCAGTTTGGCCGTATTTCAGAGATGCAACATCACTGGAGTGCCCAAAAGCATAAGGTGTGCAATACTCAGAGACATGGCCAAGGTAAGAAGGGCTGAAAGACAACCACCACTGAACAAGACACACAAGCTGAAAAGTCAAGACTGGGCCAAGAAATATCTCCAGACTGATTTTTCTAAGGTTTTATGGACTGATGAAATGAGAGTGAGTCTCAGTGGCGGCTCCAGGAATTTTTTTTAGGGGGTGCTATGCAGGTGCTGGACCAATTTCCGGGGGAGCTGATGACCTGCGGCGCGCTAAGCGCTCCGCGGCAAAAAATGGGTGTGGCTACAACCTGCGGCGCGCGAAGCGCTCTGCGGCGAAAAAATGGGCGTGGTCATGACCGGGTGAGGGTGGGGCTAACTGTAATTTAAAGTGAACCCAGGGTGAGAGTGATATGGTGGCTGCCATATTTATTTCCTTTTAAACAATACTAGTTGCCTGGCAGCCCTGCTGATCTATTTGGCTGTAGTAGTGAACTGAATTACACCAGAAACAAGCCATGCAGCTAATCTTGTCAGTTCTGACAATATTGTCAGAAACCCCTGACCTGCTGCATGCTTGTTCAGGGTCTATGGTTGAAAGAATAAGAGGCAGAGGACCAGCACGGCAGCCAGGCAACTGGTATTGCTTAAAGGGAGATAAATATGGCAGCCTCAATATTATTCTCACCTCGGGTTCCCTTTAAAAGTGCAACGCAAAGACAGGGCCCAAGTTTTGGTGACCCTTTTCCCAGAAAATTCACATAATTGTGCAGGTTTTCTCAAGAAAATACACGTAATGTGAGCAGATTTTAACAAAAAACACGTCCAATGACCCCAATATGCACAATCGTTATCAGATATGGCTCCAATATGCACAATCGGTAGCAGATATGACCCCAATATGCACAATCGGTAGCAGATATGACCCCAATATGCACAATCGGTAGCAGATATGACCCCAATATGCACAATCGGTAGCAGGTATGGCCCCAATATGCACAATCGGTAGCAGATATGGTCCCAATATGCACAATCGGTGGCAGATATGGTCCCAATATGCACAATCGGTGGCAGATATGGTCCCAATATGCACAATCGGTGGCAGATATGGTCCCAATATGCACAATCGGTGGCAGATATGGCCCCAATATGCACAATCGTTATCAGATATGGTCCCAATATGCACAATCGTTATCAGATATGGTCCCAATATGCACAATCGGTAGCAGATATGGTCCCAATATGCACAATCGGTAGCAGATATGGTCCCAATATGCACAATCGGTAGCAGATATGGTCCCAATATGCACAATCGGTGGCAGATATGGTCCCAATATGCACAATCGGTGGCAGATATGGTCCCAATATGCACAATCGGTGGCAGATATGGTCCCAATATGCACAATCGGTGGCAGATATGGTCCCAATATGCACAATCGGTGGCAGATATGGTCCCAATATGCACAATCGGTGGCAGATATGGTCCCAATATGCACAATCGGTGGCAGATATGGTCCCAATATGCACAATCGGTGGCAGATATGGCCCCAATATGCACAATCGTTATCAGATATGGTCCCAATATGCACAATCGTTATCAGATATGGTCCCAATATGCACAATCGGTAGCAGATATGGTCCCAATATGCACAATCGGTAGCAGATATGGTCCCAATATGCACAATCAGTGGCAGATATGGTCCCAATATGCACAATCGGTGGCAGATATGGTCCCAATATGCACAATCGGTGGCAGATATGGTCCCAATATGCACAATCGGTGGCAGATATGGTCCCAATATGCACAATCGGTGGCAGATATGGTCCCAATATGCACAATCGGTGGCAGATATGGTCCCAATATGCACAATCGGTGGCAGATATGGTCCCAATATGCACAATCGGTGGCAGATATGGTCCCAATATGCACAATCGGTGGCAGATATGGCCCCAATATGCACAATCGTTATCAGATATGGTCCCAATATGCACAATCGTTATCAGATATGGTCCCAATATGCACAATCGGTAGGAGATATAGTCCCAATATGCACAATCGGTGGCAGATATGGCCCCAATATGCACAATCGTTATCAGATATGGTCCCAATATGCACAATCGTTATCAGATATGGTCCCAATATGCACAATCGGTAGGAGATATAGTCCCAATATGCACAATCGGTGGCAGATATGGTCCCAATATGCACAATCGGTGGCAGATATGGTCCCAATATGCACAATCGGTGGCAGATATGGTCCCAATATGCACAATCGGTAGCAGATATGGCCCCAATATGCACAATCGGTAGCAGATATGGCCCCAATATGCACAATCGGTAGCAGATATGACCCCAATATGCACAATCGGTAGCAGATATGACCCCAATATGCACAATCGGTAGCAGAAATGACCCCAATATGCACAATCGGTAGCAGAAATGACCCCGATATGCACAATCGGTAGCAGAAATGACCCCAATATGCACAATCCGTAGCAGATATGACCCCAATATGCACAATCCGTAGCAGATATGACCCCAATATGCACAATCCGTAGCAGATATGACCCCAATATGCACAATCCGTAGCAGATATGACCCCAATATGCACAATCAGCATCAACTGAAAAAGAAAAGAAAAACCCATTTACTCACCTACAGCCAGAAGACCTTCTTTCCCGACCTCCTGTCCCGAGACCCGTTCTCATTGTGGCGCGCAGCGCCCGCACGCCCACGATCCTCTTCCTTCCCGACGTCACGACGAGACTTCCTGCCTGCATGCAGAGAGCAGGGCTACGGGAAAATGGCCGCCCGAAGCCATGCACTGCAGACTCGAAGTCTGCAGAACAGGGCTCCGGGCGGCCATCTTACCGTAGCCCTGCCTGCTGCTCCGTGCTGCCGCTGTGTGAACTGACTTGGCGTCTTTTAGACGCCTGAAGTCAGTTCACTCCAGGGGGTGCTTTGGGGGTGCTTGGACAATTCTAGGGGGTGCTCGAGCACCCCCTTGCACCCCCCTGGCGCCGCCCCTGGTGAGTCTTGATGGGCCCGTGGCTGGATTGGTAAAGGGCAGAGAGTTACAGTCCGACTCAGACGCCAGCAAGGTGGAGGTGGAGTACTGGTTTGGGCTGGTATCATCAAAGATGAGCTTGTGGGGCCTTTTCGGGTTGAGGATGGAGTCAAGCTCAACTCCCAGTCCTGCCAGTTTCTGGAAGACACCTTCTTCAAGCAGTGGTACAGGAAGAAGTCTGCATCCTTCAACTAAAACATGATTTTCATGCAGGACGATGCTCCATCACACGCATCCAAGTACTCCACAGCGTGGCTGGCAAGAAAGGATATAAAAGAAGAAAAACTAATGACATGGCCTCCTTGTTCACCGGATCTGAACCCCATTGAGAACCTGTGGTCCATCATAAAGGCTGCTTACACACAGGGACGTTACAGGCGCATGTTAGTGCGCCTGTAACGCTCCCCCAACGCACAGCAATGTAACACAAGCTAATATATAAGCTATTAAAGGAAGATAATTGGCTCTTGGGTGCATAAGAAAATACAAAACAATCTTTATTATTTTGGTATTAACATACAAATAAATACATATATATAATTAGAAACCCCCTTAAAAACAGTGAATGATCCCCCTGGGCAACACAAGGAATAGTGAGGCTGCAGTCCTCACAATACCTCGCAAGAAAAAAGAGTTCCACTTCAAGTAAAAAAACCACAGATGATAAATCAATGTAAAAAATGGCTGATATGAATCCACTTGTAACAAAGAAGCTAAGCCTCAGAAGATCCCGTCACATCACAGTGACGCTGGTTGTTAGACACATGCCAGGCACCCACATCATAAAGGGGTGTATTTTTATTCATATGCTGTGACTTGTAACGATCAAGGAAAAGTACCCATGGAGCAATCCAGCATGAAAATACAGGTCCATAGATCCAGGATCAAAGGCGTATGGCAGAGAAATAGATAAGCCACAGACTGTTCCTGTATGCTGACATAGGTAAATATAACCAATTTCCATCTCATTTGACCACATTCCACATACAATAGAGTCATTACAATTTATCAATGTAACACAAGTGGGCTGTTCACACAGCCCACGTTGCGTTACATGTAACGCTGCACGTTGTCCGGAAAGTGCAGCATGCTACGGCGTCAGAGCGGCTATAGCCGCGTTAGACTGTTTGCACATGCGCAGTGGGGGGTGAGAGGAGGCGGAGAGATGCTGCTACAGTAGCCACGCACATGGCTACTTAATATTCACTGCACTGGCGGCCGCTGGTTGGCCGGCGGGACCACGTGATGCGGAGTGTCTCGCTCCGCATCACGTGGTCCCGCCAGCCAATCAGCGCCACTCTGGGAGACCTTATAGGGATAGAGCCGCCTAACGTGGCTCACTCTACCGTCCTCTCTTGCAGCACCATACGTTGTGTTAGATGCACGTTATGCGACTTTAACGTGGCACCTAACGCAACGTCTTGGTGTGCAAGTAGCCAAAATGTGAGATGTACAAGGAGGGAAAACAGTACACCTCTCTGAACAGTGTCTGGGAGGCTGTGGTTGCTGCTGCACGCAATGCTGATGGTGAACAGATCAGAACACTGACAGAATCCATGGATGGCAGGCTTTTGAGTGTCCTTGCAAAGAAAGGTGGCTATTTTGGTCACTGATTTGTTTTTGTTTTGTTTTTGAATGTCAGAAATGTATATTTTTGAATGTTGAGATGTTATATTGGTTTCACTGGTAAAAATAAATAATTGAAATGTGTATATATTTGTTTTTTGTTAAGTTGCCTAATAGTCATGCACAGTAATAGTCACCTGCACACACAGATATCCCCCTAAAATCGCTAAAACTAAAAACTACTTTAAAAAATATTCAGCTTTGATATTAATGCGTTTTTTGGGTTCATTGAGAACATGGTTGTTCAATAATAAAATTATTCCTCAAAAATACAACTTGCCTAATAATTTTGCACTCCGTGTGTGTGTGTGTGTCTATCTATCTATCTATCTATCTAGATATTAATTATTATTATTATTATTATTATTATTTATTTATTTATGTATTTATTTTTTTTGCAGTGATTTAAAATTGCACAAAAATCGCTATGTGAGCTTCAATACTTTACATTGAAGCACAAACGCTCCCAAAATGCTGCATGTCCTGCAATTGCGATTTTGCTAATGTGGAATTTGTTACATTTATGTACATTAGCAGAGCGTTTAGGGAAATCGCTAGCAATTTTAAAGCGCTCCCTAAACGCTCAAAGCGCTCTGATGGGTTCCAGACCTGAGGCTCAGTTCCCAGTTGAGCAGGTGAAAACTGGACACAGTAATTTTGCATCCACTCTGCGCCGTCCGCTCCGCATCTGCTGGCTGTCTGAAGTGATCGCCACTCACCAGTCCTGTCGCCAATTGCTGCAGCTTGGTCCATCTATATTCAGCCCAGAGGCCGGCAGGAGCATGGGACCTCTCCGTATGCTGTATTAGGTGAATTCTCCCTAGCAACAGAGAGAATTTTAATTAGCCCACTGAGAACCAATGAAAATTCTCCCTGTTTCTGAGGATTCCTATTGGTCTTTTGCATCCCAATGGGGATCCCCATGCTACTTGTGGCTGGATGGTGTACTGGTTAAGGGCTCTGCCTCTGACATGGGAGACCTGGGTTCGAATCTCGGCTCTGCCTGTTCAGTAAGCCAGTAATTCAGTAAGGAGTTCATTGGGCAAGACTCCCTAACACTGCTACTGCCTACTGAGTGCGCTCTAGTGGCTGCCTCGCAAGCGCTTTGAGTCCGACAGGAGAAAGGCGCTATACAAATACTGCCATTATTATTATTACTTCCCTGTGTACAGGGAGAGATTGGCATAGCCCGGGGCAGAAACAGATGCATCCGCCTGCCCTGGATTATTGCGGACTACATAGAAGAGTGGCCCGCTTAGGCCTTGTTCACATTGTGTTCGGCTCGCGTGTCCGTCCGCGGTGGGTTTTTTAAAGCGTTTTCTGCCGATTTTCCACGCGTTCACTCACTTTTGTGGGCGTTTTTTTAAGCGCTTTTGCAGAGCGATTCCGTCTTTTGATCTGGAAAAAAATCCGGAAACAATAAATATTTTAAACGCTCCTGCAATCGCTTCGCTTACGATTTTGTGAGCATTTTGCATTTTTTTCCTATACATTCCATTGAGACAAATGCCAAATCTCCTCAAAAATGGCCCAAGCAGCGCTTTTCTAAGCGGATCGCAAACGAACCGCTCTATGAACTCTCTCATAGAGAATCATTGCACAAGCGCTCTCAGGACGATTTTTCAAAAAGTGCCCGTGCTTAAAGTTTTACAAAAACTCCTATAATGTGAGCGAGGCCTCACTGCAGCAGTTCCCACGGATCCATTACAGAGTGACAAGTGTCACTGTCCGTTTAGCGATGAGTGAAGAACAGACATAAAAAGTCTGTTCTCCGCTCTAATGGGAACACAGTCTAAAGCTGGCCATACACTGGTCAATTTTTTACTGTCAATATCAGGCCGATGTAATCGAATCTGCTAAAAATTGATGCACCCACATGCCGGGCTGACAGATTGATTTTTAGATGGAAGTTATCGATTGGCGGTGGGTCAGGAGTGGTGGCGGATAGACAGCCCATAACAATGCACTCCATTGAACAGCGCAACGCTGCAGTTAAAGTTGTTGAAAATCTATGCTGCCCGGGGGCGAGATGATCTGGCATACTGGATCTTGTGCCCAAAGCAGGTACCGCAATTCAAGCGCCAACTGACGGCTGGCAATATGGGCGTCACATAGACTGCAGTTTTAACTGACGCTATAGTGCCTCCCAGTGTATAATTTGGGAGATATATCCTGGTGACTTAAGGTGGCCACACACCATACAATTTTTTTAAATAGCTGTTCAATTAGAGAATTGAACAATCAATTTTTCTGACTGTAACATTTCAAAAATATGACCAATGACTGTACCACACACATTTGTTAATTTTTTTTCCCCCAATTATGATAAAAATGATTGGAGACTTTGCTTGGGTTTGTATATTAACAAATTGACAATCTAACGCACACCATACAATCTTTAGAAAAATTTAAAGGATACCACAACTGAAATGTGACATAATGAGATAGACATGTGTATGTACAGTGCCTAGCACACAAATAACTATGCTGTGTTCCTTTTTTTCTTTCTCTGCCTGAAAGAGCTAAATATCAGGTATGTAAGTGGCTGACTCAGTCCTGACTCAGACAGGAAGTGACTACAGTGTGACCCTCACTGATAAGAAATTCCAACTATAAAATACTTTCCTAGCAGAAAATGGCTTCTGAGAGCAAGAAAGAGGTAAAAAAGGGGAATTTCTTATCAGTGAGGGTCACACTGTAGTCACTTCCTGTCTGAGTCAGGACTGAGTCAGCCACTTACATACCTGATATTTAACTCTTTCAGGCAGAGAAAGAAAAAAAGGAACACAGCATAGTTATCTGTGTGCTAGGCACTGTACATACACATGTCTATCTCATTATGTCACATTTCAGTTGTGGTATCCTTTAAGAAAAACTTCCAGCATTCTGGAAAGCCGATCATATTTTTCAGTCGAATGGAAAAAAAAAGTTTCCGAGTATTTTTAAATTTATTTTTTTTCAGGAGATCCGATCATATTTATCGAAATTGCCGTAAAATCGGATCATTTTATTGTATCGTGTGTGTGGCCACCTTCATAGCAAAGATTGCGGTGCAGATATCGTGTAGCATTAGGAATAAGTAGGGAGGAGGGGTTAATGTCAATAGATAAATTCCGTCATGTCCGATATTTCCGATCGTTTTTCAGGTTGATTTCTCATAGAAGTGAATGGAAATTGATAAGAGAATTGATCGGACGGAAAATTGACTGAAAAAAACGTATGTGTACCTAGCATTAGGTAAAGTGTTAGCAGAATGTCAGTAAAATTCTGCTATCAATATTAGCCAGCATCCAATAATAGAATAAAAGTAATTTTACCAATATTTCAGCAGCTTCACCCTGTGCCCATTTTCAGCATACGCCGCAGTACACACGCACGGGCGTCCGCACGTCGGGCAAATTGGGGCGGCTGCCTCCCCCTGGCCACCTGCTGCCCCCGCTCCACTACTGCCCACTGCCAGCCGCTTAATTACGGAGAAGGGAACGAGGAAGGGTGAGCCTCGAGGTGAGGGAAGGGGGGGGGAGATCTCCCTTCCCCAACACTGTCCCTACTGACCGGAGCCCACCCGAGACTACATTGGCAATTTTATTTGGCCTGAGGAAGTGGGCATAGTCTCACGAAACGCGTTGCCTGTGCTTAATAATTTATTAAAACTTCCTTATCCAAAGTGATTTTGTCGTCTATGAGGTAAGCCACCTGATTTTATTTTTTTTTTCATTTTATTGATATATTCTGGGCACCTCTTTACCTTTTGCTGTACCCCATTCCCCTCACCTAACAAGGAGGGGGGCCTATGCGCACCTGTTCAAGGTGTGCAGGTTCTTTTGTGTAAGAGAGTGACTGAGTGAAGGATTGCTGGCAGACTTGAGTGGAGTCAGGTTCAAACACACTCCACGTGCCTGCAGTGGTCGGTTGCACCCTGTGCAACCCACCTTTGTGAGTACCCTTTTTAGAATTATTTTTAAATACTCATTACTCGTGACATACTGCACCATTTGGGCTCCCGTTTGTCTTTTGTTTTTTTTTTCCTCCCAGTATTGTACATGTATGAGTTAAAACGTTTGTATTTAGTTGAAATGGCCGTGTTGGCACTTTGCGATAGATAAGTGACTTTTGGGTTGCAGTTTGGGCATTCGGCCTCCAAAAGGTTCGCCACCACTGTCCTAATCTAATGTCCCACCATTGCTAAGTTCATGTAAATTTGGCTCCACCCATGACCACACCCACATTCTGGCCCCGCACAACGTACCCCCAATTTTTGGGCATGCCCCCTCCCCCCCCCCCCCCCCGAACATTTTCTGCGGACGCCCATGCACACACGCTAGATACAAGGCCTGAGATGGCCTTTAGCGGCAAAGCAGATCATTTTGGCGCGCAGCGACGAGCGACAAAGCTGGGTGCCATGATGTCATAGCAGCAATGCCATGCTGCGTGCCCGCCGCGTAATGGTAATTCGGACCCTGAACTACACCTCCCTCTCAATTGCGATGACTCTGAGGGGGAATAGTATTTCGTGCCGCCTGGGAGTTTAGCGGCAGCAGGAGGAGCCGTCATTCATCTCACCCTACGCGGAATTGCATGGCGCCCAAATAAAATGTACTCCTATAGGACTTGTTCACACTAAGGGCGCTTTCTGGATTTTTTTTAAGCGCCGACGATTTTGAAAATCGCCCTAAACTTGCTTATGCAGTGATTCCCTGTGAGAGTGTTCACATCTTGGATTCCGATCCGCTCACCAAAGCGCTGCCTGTACCATTTTCAGGGCGATTTGCCTCAATGGAAAGTATAAGGAAATCGAAAAACGCTTGAAAAAATGCTTTGGGTAGCTATTTCCCCAGAACTTTTATTAATAAATACATTGTATTTATTCTTTTCCGGGTGATAGAGTTCACTTCCTGACTTGCGTCAGGAAGTGAATGAACAAAGCGCTCTACTAAAGCGCTTAGAGAAGCGCTTTACAAAAAAGCGCAGCGTGCAGGTAAGCGTCGGGAGGCGCTAAAGAAAAAAGCGCACAAAATCGAAAACCGCTGGAGTCATTTTAGATGTGAATAAGGCCTGAGCGGCCCTTTTATTAAAGAGACACTGAAGCGGAAAAAAAATTATGATATTATGATTTGTATGTGTAGTACAGCTAAGAAATAAAACATTAAGATCAGATACATCAGTCTAAGGGCTTGATTCACAAAGCGGTGCTAACTGTTAGCACGCCTGTGAAAACCCCCTTAGCACGTCTAAACAAGCTTTTCGCGCATAAAACTTTACGCGCGCAAAACTTTATGCGCGTAAAACTTTACGCGCGTACAGCACAGAGCACAGGGCGCACCGCGCGAAGTGCCCATTAAAGCCTATGGGACTTAGCGCGCGTAAAACTTTGCGCGCGTAAAACTTTACGCGCGCAAAGTTAGCGCACGATCTGATTGAGAAATCCGGTGCTAACCTACTTAGCACCCTGGTTAGCGCGTCTAAAGACTTTAGACGTGCTAAGTAGGTTAGCACCGCTTTGTGAATCAAGCCCCAATTGTTTCCAGTACAGGAAGAGTTAAGAAACTCCAGTTGTTATCTTTATGCAAAAAAGCCATTAAGCTCTACGACTTTCAAAGTCGTGGAGATGGCTGTTTTCTGACTTTTATTATCTCAACTGTTATTGAACTATTTACTTTTTCTCTGCCAGAGGAGAGATCATTAGTTCACAGACTGCTCTGAAAGAATCATTTTGAATGCTGAATGTTGTGTAATCTGCACATATTATAGAATGATGCAATGTTAGAAAAAACACTATATACCTGAAAATAAAAATATGAGAATATTTTCTTTGCTGCTAATCTTCTAGTAATTATTCATAGTACACAACCAATTCATTATATCATATTTTTTTTTTCGCTTCAGTGTCTCTTTAAGGCTGTCCAGGTCTAGAGAATTGTGAAAAATTGGTGATCTGCGAAACTTGCAAGTTGTTAAAGTACCCCTAAACTGTTAAAGCGGACCCAAACCAAACATTTTTTTAATTCAAAATATTTAGTTGCACCACTCTGACACATACAAAGATAAATAAACACTCCTTCAAGCCTACGAGCATTTCAGTGCATGCTTCTCACCCTTCTATTTTCATAACTAGGGTTATACAGGTGGCAGCCATTACTTCTGAGCTTAGTAGGAGGTTTTAGATCATGGGTGTGTTTGTCATCAGCTACCCTCCCTCCAAGGGGCGTCGTCTATGTGAAATCTCACACAAGCTGAGATCACCTCCCCTGTGACATAATCAGTAGCTGCCTGTGTTTTGTTTTTTATCTCCTCCACCAGTCTGCCAGATTCTGTCCCAGCAATATGAAAGGAAGGGAGGAGTTCTTCCAATAAATGTAAAATATTTTATATTTGGCATCATGAAGCTGAAAAAAGCCTGCTATTTATAATTATAATTTAGAAAATACCGTACATTTTATTTCTGAAATCTTGTATTTTTAATTTGTGTCCACTTTAATGTAAACCTAAACTGAGTAAAGTAATGAATATTTCATACTTACCTCACCGTCAGTTCCTCTCAGAAGCTCACCATTTTCTTCTTACAACAATTCCTTCCAGCTCTGACAGGATTTTGCGCGAAACAGCCGTCAGGCTCATCCTTGCACCCTGCACCCACCGCCATCCTCTCCCTCTCCTCCATCCTGGTATGTGCACCTATGACTGCTATAATGCTACACTTTTGTAATGCCGAAGAGATTTGACACGTTTTTGCAGCAGTGCCAGCATTCCTCTCTTTCTGTTTTGCATTTAAACTGACTGTTGGCTAGAGCACTCACTGGCACCAACTGAGAGGTCACACAGTCCACGATGCGCAGCTCGTTTTCTCAACCTCTGTAGTGTCAACCCGCTCTTTGATCCTCCTTTCCCATTTCTAACAGGATTTTGTCAGAACTGAAAAATATCAGTTGCTGTTAGTTTTATATATCAGTTGCTGTCAGTTATAACTGAAAGGACAACTGATTTGCCAGGTAATTGCCCATGTTTACCTATGGCTCAAGTGGCCAATATTATAGTTTTTAACTGTGTGCTGACCAGGAAGCTATATATGGGGTAATGGCCATTTTTAAAATGAAGGACCAAGAAATCCATTGATCAGAGTGGGCAAACAGGACGCAGGAGAGGAGATAAAGATTGATGAGTAGAGTACATGGGAGGTATGGTGTGTGTATGTTGAACACCTTGACTTTTCATCTTCAGTTCACGTTTGCTTTAACTTCCTCCCAAAGTTTTTCAGTTCCGGGTCAGCACCATTCTGTTCTGTTGTGATAAAGTCGGGGGTTTACGAGAGGACACTGCCAGCCCAGAGCTGTAAGGTGGCCCAAAATGCCACTTCTCTCCCTCTGATAAAGGGGTCCATCTTCCATATCGGGTGTTTTTGTGGCTACACTTGTTATGGGTCTGAAAATCCTGATGTCCACACTTGTTTTATGACTCTTAACACTGTTAGGTCCATCCAAGGTTTCCAATGGGACCTTGTGTTTTTTAGTTATGCCCCTGATTCTAGCATTGTACTTACTGTAAAATATTGTGACTTCCGCACTCCCTGTGTCAGCTCTGAGCCCCTGGCAGTTGCCCAGTGTACCCCTGTGGACGCGTCCGCTCAACCCAGATGGACATTGCAAGGTCCCGCCACCAAATACCAAACAGCTTTAAAAACATCCCTTCCAAGGTTGCCTGATCCATTAATCCCATTATGTTCTCCAAAAGTCATAAATCAACCCCATTGTGTGTGATGTCGAGTGTGTTTTCTGGATCTCAAAGAAACGGGGAGATTTTAATTTCCTGCATCGCGTCCAAACACCACAAAACTTTATTTTACCTTCCAAACAACACACATTCCAATCCAAAACACAGATGGAAAATAGTTTGTCTTTTTTTTTCTATTTAGGTACTTGTTGCTGCAGTTTGTGTTGCGCCTGGACTTTGGCATACTAGGCGTAGTTAAATTATTACGATCACCTTTTAATTCCACCTCTGTGTAGTTCTGGTTTAGATTCAGTTCCAGCTTGGACAAGTATTTCCCAGCCCTGAAACGTAGCAGAGCCCAGAATGCAGATACGTAGGTTACCTTCTCCACCTCGCTGCCAGAGCTGATTATGTCCTTAATGCACGAAAAACTATAAGAAAGTGCGAAACAAGGGAGGCTTAATGGGATCTTCTCCCCGGGAGGGTATCGGGTTACCTCCCTGCCCACTCTTGTCAAATAATGGCACGCAAACTATGTTTTCAATTCTTACTTTTAAAATTTGAGAAATGTGTTCCCTTGGAGACCGAGCGCAAAACGCCGGCAATTACCACCAGCGTTTTGCGGGAGTGATTTTTCCATGATTTAACGCAAAAAAATCACTACGGCGATTTTTCCACGATCGCGTTTAGCGCTTCTATAGCACTGAACCGCGATTGCCAGGAAATCGCCTAAAAATGGTGCAGGCTACGCATTTGCGTTTGGCGATTTGCGTTAATTGGTGGCGATTAACGCAAATCGCACAAGTAAGAACTGGCCCATAGGGTTTTATAGCACTATCGCTTGAGCGTTTTGCCAAAATCGCCGGCAAAACGTTTTAGTGTGAATGGGGCCTAAGGGCTATGTCTTGTGGATTCTTTTTAGCAACTAACTGAATCAAAAGCAATACATTTTTTGTATATTCTATACCAAAACCAAGACTTGTAAAATGAAAACAAAGTGACAGAACATAAAAGAAAATAACTAACACTATTGTTACCTTATGAACTTGTTTTTTTAATGATGTATGCCATGAGGGTATATAACTGTTATTTTTGCAAATAAGGTCTCGTAATCATTGAATAGTGTACAATGAGAAAGCAAGAAAACAGACACCTTTATTTCCAGACACAATATTGTCACCATACATTGTGCTAGGAACATAATCTAAACATTGTAATAACCAGGATGGATAAGAAAATAAAATGTGTGGGTGTAAGTTATACTTAGCATTGTTTATTGTAAAGCTATAATGGATGTAAATGGAAAAATAGTGTGTTTTTTTTTTTCCATTTTCCCTCCTTATTTTCCCTTTTAAAATGCTAAGGAAATTACTAACAAAAATATCACTCACTCAGGGCCCATTTACACCAGAAGCGCTTTTCTGAGCATTTTGCGATTGATTAGTGTTTTTTAAAATCGCCCCCATTCACTTTCATTAAAATCGCGGTCAAAATTGCTGCGATTATGAAATGGCGATTTGTAAACACATACAAATAAGTATGTTTCTTCAGAGTAAGATGAGCCATAAATTACTTTTCTGCCATGTTGCTCTCACTTACAGCAGTTAACAGAAATCTGACAGAACTAACACGTTTTGAACTAGTCCATCTCTTCATGGGGGGGGGGTGCTTAGCATTTATATTATTCTTTATGAAGACATTTCCTAAAAAGGATTTATACAAAGATGCAGCCAGGTTCCCTGCTTGCTGCACACTATTTTGGCAGTTGGAAGGAGCAACAGCCATTAACTGTGAGGAATAGCGGAAAAGCCGCCGCATGTTCTGACAGTAAGGCGGCTGATTCCGCGTCTGATGCGGCGGTTTGTCCGCGTCAGCATGCGTCTGGGTTGTCTGGAACTGGTGGTGCACATGGGAGGAATGGCGTGGGGGCCGCCGCGTGTTCTGATGGTAAGGCGGCGGATTCCGCGTCCAGTGCGGCGGTTTCCCCGCAGCAACATGTGTCTGGGCTGTCTGGTAGAGTCTTCTCTACTTATTGGACCACCTGCTACCCCGGTGGTCCAAAGGTTACTGTTGCACCAAAACACTTACACACTCAGGTGTCTAGAGGTTAGACATATTTGATTATTGGCGATTCTGCAGATCCCCAATAATCAGGTATATCTGTATTCTTGGGGATACTGCAGATCGCCAAGAATCAGATTCTCTCTCTGGTTGCTGACACTAGTGTTGGGCGAACATCTAGATGTTCGGGTTCGGGCCGAACAGGCCGAACATGGCCGCGATGTTCGGGTGTTCGAGCCGAACTCCGAACATAATGGAAGTCAATGGGGACCCGAACTTTTGTGCTTTGTAAAGCCTCCTTACATGCTACATACCCCAAATTTACAGGGTATGTGCACCTTGGGAGTGGGTACAAGAGGAAAAAAAAATTAGCAAAAAGAGCTTATAGTTTTTGAGAAAATCGATTTTAAAGTTTCAAAGGGAAAACTGTCTTTTAAATGCGGGAAATGTCTGTTTTCTTTGCACAGGTAACATGCTTTTTGTCGGCATGCAGTCATAAATGTAATACATATAAGAGGTTCCAGGAAAAGGGACTGGTAACGCTAACCCAGCAGCAGCACACGTGATGGAACAGGAGGAGGGTGGCGCAGGAGGAGAAGGCCACGCTTTGAGACACAACAACCCAGGCCTTGCATGAGAACAAGAAGCGTGCGGATAGCAATTTGCATTTTGTCGCCATGCAGTCATAAATGTAATACAGATGAGAGGTTCAATAAACCGGGACCGGAAACGCTAACCCATCACAGATGTTCATTGTTCATGTTACTTGGTTGGGGTCCGGGAGTGTTGCGTAGTCGTTTCCAATCCAGGATTGATTCATTTTAATTTGAGTCAGACGGTCTGCATTTTCTGTGGAGAGGCGGATACGCCGCCGATCTGTGACGATGCCTCCGGCAGCACTGAAACAGCGTTCCGACATAACGCTGGCTGCCGGGCAAGCCAGCACCTCTATTGCGTACATTGCCAGTTTGTGCCAGGTGTCTAGCTTCGATACCCAATAGTTGAAGGGTGCAGATGGATTGTTCAACACAGCTACGCCATCTGACATGTAGTCCTTGACCATCTTCTCCAGGCGATCGGTGTTGGAGGTGGATCTGCACGCTTGCTGTTCTGTGTGTTGCTGCATGGGTGTCAGAAAATTTTCCCACTCCAAGGACACTGCCGATACCATTCCCTTTTGGGCACTAGCTGCGGCTTGTGTTGTTTGCTGCCCTCCTGGTCGTCCTGGGTTTGCAGAAGTCAGTCTGTCGGCGTACAACTGGCTAGAGGAGGGGGAGGATGTCAATCTCCTCTCTAAAGTCTCCACAAGGGCCTGCTGGTATTCTTCCATTTTGACCTGTCTGGCTCTTTCTTCAAGCAGTTTTGAAACATTGTGTTTGTACCGTGGATCCAGAAGGGTATAAACCCAGTAATTGGTGTTGTCCAGAATGCGCACAATCCGTGGGTCGCGTTCAATGCAGTCCTAGGCCGAAGAGGTCATAGCCTAGGGTCACAAAACCTGTTTATTTGGGCAATTTCAATGGTGGCGAGTCTGACGTACATAAATCGCAGCAATGGCCGTTAGCAACGTCTGAATCAATGGCCGTTAGCAACGTCTTTGGCCTAGGGGCCCGAAACTCACCAGTCATGTTCCCCCTAAGGGTCCCTACAATGCTAGAAAATTTGGTACTGCTGAGCCATTGCCCTTTGAAAAGATGTGAGATTTTGGAAAGTGAAATAGGGAGGCAATGAAAGTCTATGGGGGATTTTACCAATTTTGGACCCCTGTAACTCTGGTTTGCAGAGATGTAGGGACCCCATCTTTGGAATCCAATTCTAACAATATGTCTTCTACCTGCATGAGACATTTCGTGAAATTCAGACGTTGCTAACGGCCATAGCTGAGATTTATGTACGTCACCATCACTACCATTGAAATAGCTTAAATAAACAGGTTTTTGTGACCCTAGGCTATGACCTCTTTGGCCTAGGGGCCCGAAACTCACCAGTCATGTTCCCCCTAAGGGTCCCTACAATGCTAGAAAATTTGCCACTGCTGATCAATTGCCCTTTGAAAAGATGTGAGATTTTGGAACTGTAAATAGGAGGCCCAATGAAAGCCTATGGGGGATTTTACCAATTTTGGACCCCTGTAACTCTGGTTTGCAGAGATGTAGGGACCCCATCTTTGGAATCCAAGTCTAACAATATGTCTTAAATAAAAAGAGAGAACCGAGAGCCCGATATGGTGTAGTATGTCAAGGTAATATGATACAATGGTTAAGTGCGAGAAATATACTCACAAACATGGGTTACCTATTCAGGCAACCACT
This sequence comes from Hyperolius riggenbachi, assembly GCF_040937935.1. Taxonomy (NCBI): domain Eukaryota; kingdom Metazoa; phylum Chordata; class Amphibia; order Anura; family Hyperoliidae; genus Hyperolius; species Hyperolius riggenbachi. The sequence goes on along the minus strand of NC_090655.1, from coordinate 19,156,380 downwards.
ATAAAGGCAGGTGAGGAGATTATGCCTGTCCTCACTCAGGATTAAGAAGTCGCTCTCTGTAGAATGAGAAAAAGGGGTAGCACTCCCCTCCACCAGGAGTGGACTCGAAGTAGTTGAGTGTGGAACAGAGGCGCCAGCAGGATAAAAATTCATAAAACCTTTAAAACATGCTTGGAGGAAGTGGTGGACTAGCCTCCCAAAAGCAAACAAGAGATTCTGTTTAAGCAAATTTTACACATTTATTGTACGGTACCCCAAAATAGAAATGCAACGCGTTTCGCAGGTCAAGCCCGCTTCATCAGGCAAAATTGGGGACAACTGTAGACAAAAACAACAATAATAAACAATCAGCACTAATGTCTGTAATTGGGAGGGCTATACATCTATTGCAGACTGACAGTTATTAATAGACATTAATTTTACATTCTCAAAATACAAATGCATGTATGCGGTATAGCATCTGGGGAGGGTAGCCTAGTTTTATGAATTTTTATCCTGCTGGCGCCTCTGTTCCACACTCAACTAACAATATGTCTTCTACCTGCATGAGACATTTCGTGAAATTCAGACGTTGCTAACGGCCATGGCTGAGATTTATGTACGTCACCACCACTACCATTGAAATAGCCCAAATAAACAGGTTTTTGTGACCCTAGGCTATGACCTCTTCGGCCTAGGACTGCATTGAACGCGACCCACGCATTGTGCACATTCTGGACAACACCAATTACTGGGTTTATACCCTTCTGGATCCACGGTACAAACACAATGTTCCAAAACTGCTTGAAGAAAGAGTCCGACAGGGCAAAATGGAAGAATACCAGCAGGCCCTTGTGGAGACTTTAAAGAGGAGATTGACATCCTCCCCCTCCTCTAGCCAGTTGTTCGCCGACAGACTGACTTCCGCAAACCCAGGACGACCAGGAGGGCAGCAAACAACGCAAGCCGCAGCTAGTACCCAAAAGGGAATGGTATCGGCAGTGTCCTTGGAGTGGGAAAATTTTCTGACACCCATGCAGCAGCACACAGAACAGCAAGCGTGCAGATCCACCTCCAACACCGATCGCCTGGAGAAGACGGTCAAGGACTACATGTCAGATGGCGTAGCTGTGTTGAACAATCCATCTGCACCCTTCAACTATTGGGTATCGAAGCTAGACACCTGGCACAAACTGGCAATGTACGCAATAGAGGTGCTGGCTTGCCCGGCAGCCAGCGTTATGTCGGAACGCTGTTTCAGTGCTGCCGGAGGCATCGTCACAGATCGGCGGCGTATCCGCCTCTCCACAGAAAATGCAGACCGTCTGACTCAAATTAAAATGAATAAATCCTGGATTGGAAACGACTACGCAACACTCCCGGACCCCAACCAAGTAACATGAACAATGAACATCTGTGATGGGTTAGCGTTTCTGGTCCCTGTTTATTGAACCTCTCATCTGTATTACATTTATGACTGCATGGCGACAAAATGCAAATTGCTATCCGCACGCTTCTTGTCCTCATGCAAGGCCTGGGTTGTTGTGTCTCAAAGCGTGGCCTTCTCCTCCTGCGCCACCCTCCTCCTGTTCCATCACGTGTGCTGCTGCTGGGTTAGCGTTACCAGTCCCTTTTCCTGGAACCTCTTATATGTATTACATTTATGACTGCATGCCGACAAAAAGCATGTTACCTGTGCAAAGAAAACAGACATTTCCCGCATTTAAAAGACAGTTTTCCCTTTGAAACTTTAAAATCGATTTTCTCAAAAACTATAAGCTCTTTTTGCTAATTTTTTTTTCCTCTTGTACCCACTCCCAAGGTGCATATACCCTGTAAATTTGGGGTATGTAGCATATAAGGAGGCTTTACAAAGCACGAAAGTTTGGGTCCCCATTGACTTCCATTATGTTCGGAGTTCGGCTCGAACACCCGAACATCGCGGCCATGTTCGGCCCGACCCCGAACATCTAGATGTTCGCCCAACACTACACGTGACCCGTTCGGCCAATCACAGCGCTAGCCGAATGTTCGGGTAACGTTCGGCCATGCGCTCTTAGTTCGGCCATATGGCTGAACAGTTTGGCCGAACACCATCAGGTGTTCGGCCGAACTCGAACATCACCCGAACAGGGTGATGTTCTGCAGAACCCGAACAGTGGCGAACACTGTTCGCCCAACACTAGCTGACACCTATCGTTACATTAACTAAGTGCTTCTGAAAATCAAAAAAACCCTGAGAACCCCCTATTAGGAGATAGGCTAGTTCAAAACCTGTCAGTTTTCTGCTACTTACTGTAAGTGACAGCAACGTAGGAGAAAAGTGATTTATGGCTCATTTTACTCTGGAAGAAACCTACTTCTTATTTGTTTGTGTTTACATGTATTTTAAATGTTACGATTTTTGCGATAGTAGTAATTTAAAGCTAATGGGAATCCGTTTTTTTTTTCAAATAAAACCATGGTTTTGTTGCAAATTGAAAACATAGAGCCTCGGTATTTTCACCGCTTCCCGGCCCCAGAGCTGGGACAAGGTCCTCCAGCACCCAAGGCTGAGACACCAAAGTGCGCCCCTCTATCCCTCCCACCTTTCTGCTTCATACACAATTAGGAATGACAACTGAATGAATTCTGCGCCCCCTCCTACACTGCGCCCTGAGGCTGGAGCCTCTCCAGTCTATGCCTCGGCCCGGCCCTGCCCGGCCCCTGTGTCCGGTTATCCACCCCATAATCATTTCCCCTGCTTTCCAAGATGGCTGCTGACCTTTTCTTTATCCTCCGGGTCAGGAGCCTTTTTTACTGTATGCCACACAGTGCTTGTAGCAGCGCGAGATTTGGCCCTGCGAGAGCAAAGGAGTGTGCAGCGCGGCCATGTGCACGTGTGTGAGCGCTTACTGGAGAGCGCAAGCGTGCACGTTTCACAGCAGTGTGTCTCGTGTCTCCCAAGATGCGACCAGGGAGCGTGTCTCCCAAGATGCCGAGCAAAAAGGAAGACGTGCGCGCTCTGTGAGGGAAACCACAGGGCCGCTCATTCTAGTAAACGCGGACAGGAGGGGCGGGGAAAGGGGTGGAGAACCAGCCATGACAGAGGAGTGACAGAGCAGGGGAAAGAAGCTCTGCCTCCTACAAACTATCAGTTTTTCGACCGAAGCGGTCAATCTGAATAAAAGCTCATTTCTGCACAATTAGGCAACAAGAGAAGAGGTTAGAGGGCACATTACAAGAGAAAAATAAAAAAGCTGACAGGTCCTCTATTAAAATTAACTTTTAAAAACCGGTTCCCATTCACTTTAAAGGACTTACGAGTCCAAACTATAAAAAAAAAAGTTAACAAAGTTAAGGACCTGCATCACTTTAAAAGTCACGGAAGACGCCATCCGCGCCCCCCCCCCCCCGTGTCGTATCGCCGGGTCCCCGCCGCTCAATAGCCCCCCCCCGGCCAGCCAGCATGGATCTGGGGGTTGGCCCTAGAGCTGCGCAGCCGCGGCTGTGCGGACTGCGCAGCCGCGGCCAGCTCCGGCGGCCATATTGGCAGAGGCTGGAGAGCCCGACCCGGGCCGTGCGGTTGTGACTGGCCGGGAGGGCTATTGAGCGACGGGGGCCCGGCAGGAACGACACGGAGGGCGCGGATGGCATCCTCCGTGACTTTTAAAGAGATGCAGGTACTTAACTTTTTTAACTTATTTTTTTTTTATAGTTTGGCCTCGTAAGTCCTTTAAGCAATACCAGTTGCCTGGCTATTTTGCTGGTCCCCTGATTCTAATACTTTAATTCAGATCAGGTATTTCTGACATTGTCAGATCTGATAAGATTAGCTGCATGATTGTTTCTGGTGTTATTCAGACGCTACTGCAGCCAAATAGATCAGCAGGACTGACAACACAATTGTCTTTTATGTTGGGAAGTAACCAGGTGTGTGTGTGTGTGGGGGGGGGTGCTGCAGCCATCTGGCTTGGGGCCCTAGGGCAATTGCTCACATTGCTCCTATGGTGGAGCTGGCCCTTAGAATCCCATTGACCCTTGTGTGGGTTGCTTTGAACAAAATTTAAAGGGACCTGGGCCCATATGCAATTCACTTTTTCTCCTTGGTGATATTTTTAAACTAGTCAATAAAATGCCTGTTTAAACCACCAGCAAGCAAGAAAATACTTTAAAATTATTTTGATAGTACTTTTTTCACCTACTTTTTGGTACTTTTTTTTAATTGAAAAGTGCTGGCCAGTTATTTAAAATTGAAGATGACAAATTATCTCCCATGAGAAAACTCAGGTGAAAAAGAGAATTGCAATTGGGACCTGAGCTCAAAACTCGCAGATCTCCAGCGGCTGACACAACATCCCAAAATACAGGAGATTGTTGGCGCCACATACCCAACAGGCATGTGTGGGGGGGGTTTGGGTGTCTATGCACCCTCTCTATGGAAAAATACAGGAAACTGAAAACGGGAGCCCAATGGTGAAGAACGTCACAGGCAATAATGGAAGTAGATATGAAAAACACTACTCACAAAGGTGGGTTGCAGGCGGCAACCGACCACAGGAGACAATAAACCCGACTCCACTCGGGGTGATCCCTAGGGATCTGATGGCAGTCGCTCTCCTAGGAAAAAAACACGGAGACAGATGTTCGACGTGGTGGACCCACGTATAGTCTCTCTCCACCCCTCAGACTGGAACGTGTCAGGGTATAAATGCACAATAGGGTATAAAAGCACTTAAAAACAGTTTAAAATGCAAAAAGTTTTTGAGGTAGCTTACCTCAAATGACGAAAATCTTTTGTGCAATACAAAAGATTTTTATTGGTAGCACAGGCAACGCGTTTTAAGGGTCCAAGCCCGCTTCCTCAGGCCAATAACCATGCGGAACTACAATGAAAATTTCAGCACAGGGAGCCTCCCTATGCCGGTGTCGAGGCCCAATCTCCTAGAGGGTCCATATGCTAACGGTGGATGCATCCGCATCCTACACATACAATGAGACTATCCACAATTGGACACATCTGATAAAGGATAAAAAGCCTAAGAGCAAACTCTGGTTGCTTAGATTACTTGCCTTGGGTTAGCACTGCGTGGCCGTGCTGCGTAGCATGCGGTCCTCAGTTACGTGCCTTGTTCACTAGGCTACGCACCCTCCTTTAACTGCTAATGGGAAGTATCACAACCGCAAAACTGTACTAGCACGCCCGCTACTACGCTAATTAATGTAGTAGTGGCCGCGCTAGTAAAGTATTGCGGTTGCGATACTTCCAAACGCGCGGCAGTTAAAGGAACACTATGCAGCGCGGCTGCGCGTAGCGCATGCAAGTTGTTTTTTAACTCACGCTGCTAGAACAGCGCAGGTTGGTCAATCAACCCCTATAACCGCAAGCATTCCAGAAGATGTTTTTAAAGATGAACTGTCAAGAAAATCTTAAAATTTAAAACGCATACAAATAAGAAGTACGTTTCTTCCAGAGTAATAAATTACTTTTCTCCTGTGTTGCTGTCACTTACAGCAGTTAGTAGAAATCTGACATTACTGACAAGTTTTGCTTTAGTCCATCTCTCCATAGGGGATTCTCAGCAAGACCTTTTATTCTTTATAAAGACACACCCTATAAAAAAGAAGAATTATACAAAGATGCTGACCAGCCTCCCTGTTCACCGTACACTTTTTTTTTGGTAGTTGAATGGAACAACTGCCATTCACTAAATGCATTTTGAAGCAAAACAAAACCCTGAGAATCCCCCCATGAGGAGATGGGCTAGTCCAAACCCTGTTGGTTCTGTCAGATTTCTATTACCTACTTGTAACTTACACCAACATAGGAGAAAAGTAATTTATGGCTCATTTTACTCTGGGAGAAACATACTTCTTAATTTTATATGTTTACATATATTTAAAATTTTAAGATTTTCGCGACAGAGGTCCTTTAAGTAAACTGCTGAACTCTATGTCAGAAGGTCAACCAATGTTACTTTCAATTGCAAAAACTTGTACCTACTCCCTCAACAGCCACTCCTGCACCTTAACGGACTTACAAGGCCAGGCATAAAAAAAAGATCAGTACCTGTATGTTTTTTTTCTACCATAAAGGACGTCACTTGCAACCTCCCTTTCATTCCCAGCCTGCAATTTGCTTGAGCTAGCCCCCGGCAGGTCCCAACCCCACCACACGGGTCGTGTTATCTTTCCCACTCAAGATGGCTGCCGAGCTGAGCCGCGGCTGCGCAGTACGCATAGACGTGACTGCACCTGCGCAGCTCTCAGCCCTCCTCCAGCCACGTCCTCTTGTGCCACCCTAGAGAGGTGGCTGGAGGAGGGCTGAGAGCTGTGCAGGTGGACTCATGTCTATGCATACTGCGCTGCCTCGGCTCAGCTCGGCACATCTATGCAGCTGGTCAATCAGGTGCAACTTGCATTTGGAAGTGCTGCCAACTTCTCCTGTAGTACAAAAATGTAAGTCTACTTATGGCTAGCTGCATCCATGTGTATCAGTTTGCATTCCATTTATCTAGATCAGGGTTTAGTACATAGTTTGCATCCTATTTTGTATTCAAGTCCCTAGGGGCCGCTGCACACCTCTGTTAGTTTCATTTCAGTTGCAGCCTGATGAGTGCTGCCATTTTTTGCTCTTCTTTAGAAAATGTGTAGACTATTTATGGCTAGCAACCCCAGGTTTACACTATGCTTTGTTTTGTTAGTTAGTGGGTAGGTCTTTTCCATGAGGGCACGTCAACGCCGTGGAAGAGTCTAGTACTGAGCAATCTGCACGCAAACTGTTTTTGGAAGCTAACATCCTCCATTTGCTGCATCTGTTTTGAATGCAAGTTGTGTAATCTGCCCGTGTTTTGGGTTCTGCACATCTATGCAGCTGGTCAATCGGGTGCAGCCTGCATTTAGAATGGAATGAATTGTAAAATGCTTTCTTCTGTGCAGCATCCCAAAGTGCTGGGTGATGTAGTGCTGCCCGTATCACTCAGCATCACCTGAGCCTGTCAAGGCGGCACCCTGCCTGCATATGAATTTGGAGAATTTCGGTTTGTGGAAGAATTGAGGCAACATTCAAAGTATCCAGCGCACGAGCCCTAAATACATTGACCTAGCAACGCCACCAAGCATTACTGTCATTGCATTAATGCCCTCCCCTTCTTGCATATTTTGGGACTGTTCTGTGGACCCCTCTGTCTGGTGTGCAGCAGACTGAGGAGCAGCTGGACTTTCCAGGCTGCTGCAGTTTCTTTCCTAACACTCTTTGCACCTATGAAAATGGCAGAAACAAATCACATGGGAGCATGCGGTGATGATGGAATGTATCCAGTTCCTGGCACATCATGTTGAGAAAAGCCAGGACTTTCAGGCTGTGGTAGCACGAGGAGGAGGGGGTTAGCTAGGCATATACTAGAAATGGACCAGGTGCTTCCACTGCAGCAGCCCTGGAGACTAAAGGGTGGAGACTAGAAGAAAATATGCTTTATGGTAGGTAAGCAGGACCCTAGAATGTTCTACCAATGTACCTATACTGGGGGCACCTATATTTGTCTCCCTATACTGGGGCACTTCTACCTGGCTGCCTATTTTTGGGCACCTATACCTGGCTACCTATACTGGGGGCACCTATACCTGGCTACCTATACTGGGGCATCTATACCTGGCTACCTATACTCTGGGCATCTATACCTGGCTAACTATACTGGGGGCACCTATGCCTGGCTAACATATACTGGGGCACCTATACCTGGCTAACATATACTGGGGGCACCTATACCTGGCTACCTATACTGGGGGCACCTATACCTGGCTACTTATACTCTGGGCATCTATACCTGGCTAACTATACTGGGGGCACCTATACCTGGCTAACATATACTGGGGGCACCTATACCTGGTTACCTATACTGGGGCACCTATACCTGGCTAACATATACTGGGGGCACCTATAACTGACTACCTATACCTGGCTAACATATACTGGGGGCACCTATACCTGGCTACCTATACCTGGCAACCTATACTGGGGCACCTATACCTGGCTAACCTATAATGGGGCACCTATAACTGGATACCTATACTGGGGGCACCTATAGCAGGCTAAACTATACTTGGGAACCTATACATGGCTAAGCTATACTGGAGGCACCTATACCTGGCTAGGCTATACTGAGGCATCTATACCTGGATGACTGAGTAAGCTTATACCTGGCTAACATATACAGGGGCATCTATACCTTGTTGACCTATACTGGGGGAAACCTATACCTTTCTACCTATACAGGGGGCACATATGCCTGGCTAACCTAATACTGGGGGAGCATATGCCTAGCTAACCTACACTGGGGCACCTATACCTGGCTAACCTACACTGGGGCAGCTACACCTGGCTAACCTGTACTGGGGAATCTATACCTGGCTGACCTATACTGGTGGAAATCTATACCTGGTTAAACTATACTGGGGGCACCTATGCATGGCTACCTATACTGGAGACACCTATACCTGGCTAACCTATACTGGGGTCAACTATGCCTGGCTAACCTATACTAGGGTCAACTATGCCTGGTTAACCTATACTGGGGGCACCTATGCCTGGCTACCTATACTGGGGGCACCTATGCATGGCTACCTATACTGGAGGCACCGCACCTATACCTGGTTAACCTATACTGGGGGCACCTATGCCTGGCTACCTATACTGGGGGCACCTATGCCTGGCTACCTATACTGGAAGCTAGATACCACAAATTACGTTCTGGAGACATAATTTTTACACCCCTGCCTGAAACGTTTGCACAGTACTGTAAATATGTCTCAGATCAATACAAAGTTGCAGGGTGGACTATGTTACAAAGTAAATAGTGAGGTGTTCATATACGCCTGACTAAACAGGTGTCTTTTCAGTTTCGACTAATAGGAAACCTGAGGAGAGGGACATATGGAGGCTGGCATATTTTATACAATGCACTTTTCCTGGCTGTCCTGCTGATCCTCTGCCTCGGAAAGATTTAGCCATAGACCCTGAACAAGCATGCCGATCAGATGCTCTGACTTAAGTCTGACTGGATTAGCTGCATGCTTGTTTCATGTGTGCGATTCAGACACTACTGACCAGAAAGATCAACAGGACTGCCAGGCAACTGGTACTGCTTAAAAGGAAATAAATATGACAGCCTCCATATGTCTCTCACCTCGGGTTCCTTTTAAATGCCTGCAGGGAGGGAGATGTCCTGACTGGGTGTGGCAAGGAGTTTCAAAGGGTAGGGGCAGCATGACAGAATGCTCTGGCTCCAAAGTATTTTACTTGAACTCCGGAAGGGGGGGGGGGGAGGTGTCAAGTTTTTGGATTCTTTTGATCTGAGGTTGCTGGGGGTGTAATGCAGTTGCAACAAATCCTTCAGTTATCCAGGGCCCACATTGTGTAGAGATTTGAATGTCAGATATTAGGTTGTGTGAAGATTACATTAGATTGTAATGGTGGGAATACACATGTCGTTTTTGTGCCAGATAGATGGCTCAATAGATAATTTCCGACATGTCCGATCTCACGTTCGATCGCTTCTCCACTTGATTTCTGATAGAAGTGAATGGAAAAAGATAAGAAAAGTGATCGTGAATTATCGTGTGCAATCACAAATTATTGCGCGCAATCGCGAATTATCACGTGCAATCGTGAATTTTTGCAATCGTGAATTTTCACGTGAAAATTCACGGTTGCGTGCCAACGCGAAAATGCGCGCGAAAACAGCCGTGATATGAGGTATCACGGTTTAGTAAATCAAGCCCATTGTCATTAAGTTACATTAGTTACGTTAATTAAAATAGATAGTTAATATAATCTCTTACCCACCCTGTTTTAGAAGAACAGGCAAATGTTTGTGATTTCATGGGGGCAGCCATCTTTTTGGTTGAAAGGAGGTGACCGGGAGCATGAGACAGTCCCAATTGTCCTGTATCCTGATAACCCTCCCAGCTGCACACGCTAGGCTTCAAATCTCAAATTAAAATAAAAAAAAATAAAAAATTGTGCCAAAACAGCAGAAGCAGAATATCAGAAATCCCATCATGCTTTGCACAGCATCAGGGGAAAATGCCCTGGTAGTTTTCTTCTATGCAACTAAAAATGAGGCTTGGGTAAGAAAAACAAAAACAAAGTTTTGATGCTGCGAAACTGTTAAAGAAACACCAAGCCTTTTCAGTGCTGCTGAGTAGATTTTTAGTCTGGAGGTTCACTTCAAGGTGGCCGTACATCATGTGACTTGGTGGCCATCCGATTTAATAATAATTATCGAATAGGATGCAAATCGGTGCTGCCAAGAGCAAACCCAATCGACGATGCAACCATTTTCAGGCAGAGCATGTCGATCAGGCATGCTGCAAGATGTCAGGCTGTCATGGGCCGCGGTAATGGTGAGAGCGATAATAGGACAAGCGATAAACATAACGAAAGCCCCTTCGCTGTTCCTGCAGTATATAAAGGTGTACTCCACAGTCAAGTCAGCACCATCCAAAAATAGTTCAAGCTCTTTTATTGATAAAAAGGTTGCATAACAAGCATAGTTGCTATGCTTGTTATGCAACCTTTTTATCAATAAAAGAGCTTGAACTATTTTTGGATGGTGCTGAGTCTGACTTGACTGTGGAGAAGACGTTGGGGTGCCGGAATGTGCAGAGGCACTACAAGTCACAGCACATCAATTTCCCACCGTGGGTGCTTGCTACACACTGATCTATTGCTGTATATAAAGGTGTATGTAATGTGTGCATTTATACATAACCTGTCCTGGGTCGCGGTGCCCGCCCATCTTCCCAGATCATAAACGCTGCCGGCGTGGCACATGTGTGATGTCCCAAAAATACCAGGCGTACTATGTACCGGCATAGAGAGCAGCGGATTCGAAAGCTGGGCGGGCACCCTCCATGGTGCCTAACCCCTCCCCCCGGTGTCTAACACTAAGAGCCCCCTGGTGATTACTGTAACCTAACTTCTCCCTACTCTCACACAGAACCCTCGCCTGGTGGTGCCTAACCTTAGGACCCCCCGACCCTTATTGGTCCCTAATCCTAAAACCCCAACCCCGCCCACCAGTTGTGATGCCTAATCCTAAACCACCACCCCTCCCCCCCGCACCCCCAGGCTATGGAAGGGTGTCTTTTTGTAGCCGAATCAAAAACCTTGTAGCCGAAACAAAAACTCAGGTGCCCTTTTTTCACCACCTTGTAGCCGAGAATTGCAGAAATAACATTGAGGTCTATGGAGGCGCCCTTTTAAAGGGGAACTGAAGAGAGCGGTATATGGAGGCTGCCATGTTTATTTCCTTTTAAGCAATACCAGTTGCCTCAAAATATCTATTGATTATTCAAAGTGCTCAGGCTGACAGTTATATTGGCTAAAACCAGAGTGCGCTTACACCTGAGTACAGCAATACTCCACAGATTATTTATAATAAAAGTCCAGCGCACATCTGTACATAAGACTGATCAAAGTCCAAACCAAGTGCTAATGCTTCAATCTTCTGATTTTCCACCACCAGGCATCACCAATATAAAACACACTCACCAGACACAGTGCGACCACTGCTAGACTGGTCATCAAGCGCCCACCTCCAGGATACCCCAGCGCTTCAGGTCCTGGTCTCTTTAAGCATTCATTTCACATCCAGGTGCATATGCCCAAATGGTGTATCTCCAGTACCTCAAACAGAAGCTTCTCATAGCATGATACCGTTTAAAAACTCTAAAACTTTATTAAAATATTCCACTCACATGTCAATTGAAGTATAGAGGGCACAGAGTTTTATTACGGGCTCTCCCCCGTTGCCAAGTCGGGCTGAATGTAGATTCCACGCTCAGGCGTTCCACGCCGCCGCTGCTCAGTTCCTGGTGCGTCCAACTCCACAAGACTGGGTGCTAGAATTTGCTTTAAATTAGGGGCTTTTCTATATACAAATCTCGGATACTCAGAAATCTCGGATAATCAGCAACGTGAAGAGGTGTGTACGCTTTGGCCGCATTTGAGGCGGACGATGAGACGTACATATATGCCATGCAAGCGCAGTCCGTATGGGGAGGAGTAGTGTATAGGGCAAACACGTTGGAGCCAATTAGAGAGCGGGGAGGGTGACCAATAGGAGTTAGGAGATGGCCACCAGTGGGGACAATAATGATTTAAATATCCTGGTAAGGCGTCCAATCCCCATGCTCCTGATGAGTCACGAGGGAGTGACGAAACTAGTCGAGCGGGGAATTGGACGCACCAGGAACTGAGCAGCGGCGGCGTGGAACGCCTGAGCGTGGAATCTACATTCAGCCCGACTTGGCAACGGGGAAGAGCCCGTAATAAAACTCTGTGCCCTCTATACTTCAATTGACATGTGAGTGGAATATTTTAATAAAGTTTTAGAGTTTTTAAACGATATCATTGCAAGGAGAAGCTTCTGTTTGAGGTACTGGAGATACACCATTTGAGCATATGCACCAGGATATGAAATGAATGCTTAAAGAGACCAGGACCTGAAGCGCTGGGGTATCCTGGAGGTGGGCGCTTGTTGACCAGTCTAGCAGTGGTCGCACTGTGTCTGGTGAGTGTGTTTTATATTGGTGATGCCTGGTGGTGGAAAATCAGAAGATTGAAGCATTAGCACTTGGTTTGGACTTTGATCAGTCTTATGTACAGATGTGCGCTGGACTTTTATTATAAATACCAGTTGCCTGGCAGCCCTGCTGATCCTCTGCCTCTAATACTATTAGCCATAGCCCCTATACAAGCATGCAGCAGATTTATTGTCAGATCTGACAAGACTAGCTGCATGCTTGTTTCTGGTGTTATTCAGATACTACTGCAGAGAAATAGACCAGCAGGGCTGCCAGGCAACTAGTATTGATTAAAAGGAAATAAATATGGCAGCCTCCATATACCTCTTACTTCAGTTCCCCTTTAATACAGATGGCTCAGGAGCCTTTTTCAACTGATTCCAGGGTTAACAGCCTGTGTTTAGAAATTAGCTGCACTGCTGAGGCAGCCTGCTGACACAGCTGAGAGATCAAATTACACTTCTGATTAGTCACCGATGAGGGGAAATTAGATAGGCTAAACTCTCTAAATACATTTTTGGTGCATTTCTCTCTGTTTTCCTCCTGTCCTGCGCAAGAGTTCAGGTCCACTTTAAACGTAACCCTATAATTGGCAGAATGAGTTGGAGGGACCGTCAGTGACACCAGGTGCCCCCCTGAAGCTATTTCAGGACCACGACCCAGATCTGGGAACCCAGACTGCAATTAGAGGGCTTCCTGGTGGATTAACAATCAGAAATTGATCGAGCTGTCAGGATTGCTTGTGATTTATGTTAGGTGCTTATTTCCCCGGCTAAGGCGATTTTTATGTGCTGTAGGTGAAATGAAGTTCAGCGGCTTTACAGCAGCAGATTGATGTTTTCATAAAAATATATAAAGGGGGGTTAAAAAAAAACCCAGAAAGAATTGTGGACATCAGTTGAGAAATCACCCATCCTAACGACATCTTGTGAAAACGTGGCCTTTGTCAAAGGTTTATCAATACAACTGCAAGGTGGGCCTTTTTTTCCTGTAGCCGAACCTTCTGTTCTTTTATCGTCATTCACTGGTAGCTGCGACAACAAACGAACAGGATCGGCCGTTAAAGCGATTGCTACTTCTTTGACTTTATTATTCAAAATAGCCAATGTAAAAAGATGGTGATTTGGAATAGGGCATGCAATGATCACTTTCGGCCCCTAGATGTCGCCCTCTTACCACTGTATTGCGGAAAAGCGGCACGTTTCCTTATTGCTGAGAGTATATTAGAGGTCAAGAAATTGGATAGTAGCACTTAACACTTGTTGAGAAAGGACAACAGAAATATTATTTTGAGTGCAGTGATGTAAATTTAGAGTATTGTGCAGGGGGGGAGGGGGGCTGGTGGGGGTATTTATACAACAGCGGCAATAAGCCAAGCCACATTATGGGGATGGAGAGATGTTTGACACAGGAGGTCCCTGATAGTATGAGGACTCATGGATGGACTATGGATGGATTCATTGTAATTTTTAGAGTGTTTTATGGCACCGGCCAGTGACCACTTTCTCTCTAGAAGTCCGTCCACAGTAGGGCTTGTTGGGGGGGGGGTAAAGGGCTGAGTGCAGCTGACCCAAGTTCTGCATGTCCCCTGGCATGGACACATTGCTTATTAGCAGTCTGGAATATCGCCCCCTCCATTGCCTTTGTGTTGCTGTCTGTGCAGTGTGTATTCTCAGAAGCCCCCAGCTATGCTCTGAGCCAGAGTCTCGTCTCTCCAGTCCTTGTCAGGCCCTAAAAAATGCTAATGACTGGAGGGGCCTTAAATCTGCCTGGATGGATGAATGACAGCTACCTGGGCTATGCACGGGCATAAGGGGGGTTCAGATATTATATATCAGAACTTTATTTAGAGAGAGGGAAGAGAGCACACCAGGGTGGAATTTTGGATTCAGAATAAGTTAGAGAGGGTGGGTGCAGGAAAGAAAGGTGTGTGTATGGGAGGGGGGGGGGGGGGGGCGGGGGGGGACTAGTTGGTTGTTCTAAAGGGGGGAGTGGCTGATTTAGGGTGAGATGGAGAGAGAAGGTATAAGAGACAGGTGGGGCTGATTTTGAGTCAAGGGAGAGGAGCTGAGGTGAGGCAGAGGAAACAGAGGACAGATGAGAGCTAAGAGTAACTTATTATGTATATATTATATACATGTGATCAGGGTGGCATTAGTATCACCAGCTGTAACCGTGCTTCTGTTACTTGCAAAAAAAACCCAAGAAGGCAAAGTAAATGGACGCCCGTATTACTATGGGAATAATACCTATATATATATATATATATATATATATATATATATATATATATATATATATATATATATATATATATATATATATATATATATATTATATAATGATTCTGTCCCCCGTTTCTCCGTTTCTATAACTGGAAAGCCATGCTGTGTGCCTCGCTCACCCTCCATGATGCTTTTAAAGCTTGAATTATTAAAGGGATGGGAGGTGGGGGTCTCCTATAAAGTCAGCTGTGCGGCCAGACCCTTCTAAGCAGCCCCCCCCCCCTCCGACTCGCAGCACCAGTCACTGGCTTCCTCCGGACGTTCCTGTCAGTCTGTAATGATCCTAGCAGCTTAATTAATAAGATAACAGATCAAGGGCGAGGGTGGGCTATCCCTCCACTAACCAAAGTCATGTACAATAATATAACAAGCAGATCAATTGGGGCTTAACTCCAGGACCTGATCCTGGGCACGATATGCCCCCGCACAATGTCTATGTATGTAGGTATGATGTATGATATATGTATATATATATATATATATATATATATATATATATATATATATATATATATATATATATATATATATATATATATATATATATATATATTATTATTATACAACCCAGTGACGTGTCCAGCAGGTCAGAGGTGCTGGTTCTCTCTCTTCACCTGTCTTTCAAGGGTTAAAAATCTGCGCTGTTTTTTTTTTATTCTTCGGTTACCGGTGGATCCGCCTCTCCTTCCCGCTAACTGCAGAGTCGTAAAAAAGTGAGAAGTTTTTCAGACACCTCTTTTCTTGATTGTACCTTGGGTGATACTTGAGATTTTACATTTAATTTGCATTTCGTACTTGGTGAATATTGAAGCCTTGAGATGAGGATTGAATTTTATTAGGACATCTGGACTGACAATATCAAATCAGACACCAGACTCCCAGAGCATGCGAAAATTTCAGACTTAATTAGAACGAAGTGCATTTAATTAAAGCCAATTAGAATATCTGAAATGATATGATCGATCCTTGTTTTTGTACCGCTTCAGGATGTCTCTTTTTTTTCCGTTTTGTTTTTGATTTGATTTTTATTCATAAAAACGCCTGTGCTGTTTAGTTTGCGCTGGAGGGAAGCGCTAACGCAAAGCCTAGCACGAAATGGCGTTTTGCCGCAAGTTCCCCGCTGCCGATAAAGAACTTCCCCCATTTCTCAGCGCTGTAAGGTGCACAAACCACAAATGGATCATATAAGCGAACACAGATGTGGAAACCGCAGCTATAAACGTGTAAGAACATCTGTATACCCAAAGCATCATTCCAATGATAATTACTCCTTTACCAAAAAAACTCTTTTCCTACTGGTCATGCTAATAACTACGATTTTCATCTACCGCATGTAGTAAACTAAACACCCAATTTCATTATGTATTGCATAGAATAAGGAATATAGTGTAACGTTTACCCGTTGTCTAGGATTTTATATACATGTGTGAAGTAGTTAAAATTAAACTATGTCATTTGGGGGACTTGAAGGCTCTACTGCAAAAGTGAAATGAAATGAAGCGAGTACTAAAGTGACATCAGAAACAAAAATTAGCCTCTTCGATAACTACAGCGAGAAGTACAACAGAATACCGCTAGCTGGGAAACATGTTGCGTTTCCTTTGCGTTCCCCGACGTTATACAATGTTGCGTTTCTCAAAGTTCTACTAGAATGTTGTGTTTCCTCAAAAAGGCAACATTCGAATTAGGAGTCAAATAAAATGCTGTTCCCCAACGTTCTGCTGCGTTTCCAAAACGTTACAAAAAGTAGCAAATGGAGGGAAAAAAAGTAGCAAACGTGGGACCTGCAGCGGAGAAAGTTTTTACAAAGTTCGCATGGCAAAGCCAATTCCACAGCCCCCTCATCAGATTCAGTGGGGGGAGAAGAGCGCAGGATAATTTATTTTTATCCACCGGGCTCCTGGTCGAAATTTTCCAGCTGCAATACTCAGTTCTCACCCAAGGAGGCGCTGTGGATTACTCTTTTCTCTTCCTTGGCTGGTTAATCCACATACAGTATTGTTACATGGGCTGTGCTGTTCTGTCACACAAGTGTTGTATATACGAGTGATTTTTTTTCTTTCTGGGGATCTGCCTGTTTTACCATTAGATCTGTCCAAATTATTATTATTATTATTATTATTATTATTATTATTATTATTATTATTATTATTATTATTATTATTATTATTATTATTATTATTATTATTATTATTATTATTATTTCTGCATTTAAAAAAATTAAAAGTACTTTCTAGAACAGGTTCTCTACAGCAAATGGGTTACACAAGCCTATTTTGAAGCAATTCTTATCACTCTGCCCCCCCCCCCCCCCCTTTTTTTTAAATCTATCGAATAAAACAGTTTGAGGTAAGCCCCTTCTTGAAAAAAACTGACCAATTATTTACCCAGGAGATAAATAACAAAAATAGAGAAAATGTAATTGTTGTTGTACTCTGAAGCCTCCCCTATACAACACACATTCTGGGAGAGGAAGCTATTTTATTATGAAAGGCAATTTGTGTAGAGGAAATACATACATTCCCTCTTTTCTTTGAGAAGAGCTCATTGTAGCAGATGGTGTGGCCATTAACCCTTTAACGCGAGGGGAACCTAAATCTCTTGCACCGATAAACAAGATGACCTTTCACCCTCCCCCCCCCCCCCTCCCCATTTTCCAATCTGTCTGGTTGCGTGTCAGAGATTTGCGTTTGCGTTTTTGACGCAGGAACTGCGTGTTTTCAGCCGCAACCACAATGCGCCAGAGAATCAGTAGAAGCGAGGCATTTCCTCGATTTATTGAAACTACCAAGGATCCCCCCCCCCCTGACCAATACACCCTAATCAATACTCCAATAATATAACCCTGCTGTCCACCCTTACATAAAATTCGTACACTGTGCGTACAAAACAGGAGAACGTACGTAAAATGGGCGTATTGTCTACATTAAACATTAAAACAATCAGTATTGAACTGATGGGGGGTGGGGGGCATAAACTTTAAAAAACAATCAGTTTCTTTTTCTTAAACCTGTAGATTTAGAAATAACAGGCGACTCATATGCCTTAAACCAAATAATTTTTGTAAAAAGGTATATAATGACGGTTTATCAGCCGATAAATTAGACGATGCCAATTAATAGTAATAATAATAATTAACACATAATGAAGAATATTTTTTTTTCTATTCTCGATGTCCTTTCTCAGGACAAGAGAAGACAAAGTTTATGAATGAATCTCGTAGGCGATGTAAGTTCAGATTGGGCGCTATGGAGGAGGCTGTTAACCTATTAATTGCCGGGGAAGGGGGGGCGGGAAGCACATGCACACAAAAAAAACCCTCATGCCTGCCTGTGATTTCCTCCCGGGGATGCGAGACATGAAATACATATTTCCCCCCTCTTTAAAGCCCTAATAGCATAATGCACGATTAATGGGAGATGCAGGCAGTGCAGCCTTTATCCTATTAGGTCGGTATTAGTGCTGCAGCCCTGGGTGGCAGGCTGGGCAGGAGGGGCTCTGTCTCTTTAAGGAGGTCAGTCCATGCTCTGGTATGGTGAGTGTGTGTGTGTGGAGAGGGGGACAGCTGGCCAGTGACCATCTGACTGACTCCAGCCTGACAACTGGGCGACCAGTGGTGTGTGGCACGCGAGTCGCTTGATGTCGCTATTTAAATGCAAATTTCTGGGGGTAGGAGGGAGAGGAGGGGGGGGGTCTGAGGAGGGGGGATCAATGGAGCCTCAACCCCGTAAATTCACACAAAAGGAACACTTCACATTAGGAGGAGAGCCTTGCTGCTACCACGGGAGGTCTCCAGGCAAAGCCCCCCTCACATCCATCCAGGCACCTTCTGCTGGGCTGGGGGTCACCACCATAGCTCTGATCAGAGAGGGACAACATTACCTGACATACAGCCTGTATCATATCACCTCTCCTGCCCCAACTGGTGACACCCCCCCCCCCCCCCCCCCCAGTGGCCAAAAACACGTTTTTCAAACTTTTATTTTTGCCTCCTCTAAGCATCTAAGTAAAACAACTCCTGTCCCTCCTGCAAGTGACAGACCGCATCCAGGAAAAGTCATTCAGTATTATTGTATCTGCGTTCTGTCACCTCTCCTTCCGCCCTCCGCAATTAAAATACTTCAGATACCACACCAAATCGCTGTCTGGTGTGCTTAAAGGCTAAAGAGTAAGTTTGTTGAGGTTGGAATGGAATTATAGTGGGGTCGTGGAAACCGTGAAAAGTTTAGGTTAGAAGGATGTGGGCTCAAGTTTAGGAGTTTGTGGAGTGATTTTTAGAACGTTCAGGGTTTAGATTAGGTTTTGGGATTCATTTAGAATGTCTTGGATACATCTAATATGTTGTGAATACATTTAGAACATTGTGGATACACTTAGAAGGTTGTGGATACACTTACAGGGTTGTGAATACATTTAGAACATTGTGGATACACTTAGAAGGTTGTGGATACATAAAATGTCGAGGATTCACTTATAACGCTGAGGATTCACTTATAACGTTAAGGATTCATCAGAGTCATTCCCAACACCTTACAGAATCATTTCAAAACGCCACAGATTCATTTGATAAACAAGAAGTAACATTACTTTATTTAGAAAGTTGTATGTTAGGATTAGAAAGACAGTGGGATAATTTATTATGGTAAAGATCGTGTCAGGGATGTGGGGAATTACATTTGGACTGGGTACAGTGGTTAGTGGGCTGGAGATTCCTTTGCTATGTTAAATATATACAGAATAGAACATCATAGTTTCATTTACAACGTTAAAAAAAACTCAGACTTAAACATCCTAGATTCATTTCTAACGTGAAATATCACATTAGAACGTTGGCGATTCATTAAGAACAGTCAGGATTCAGAGCAGAACGCTGGAGATTCCTTATCGACGCTGGAGATTCCTTATCGACGCTGGAGATTTCTTATCGACGCTGGGTGTGCATCTGAAATATCTGAACGCCATAACAGAACCTTGAGTTTGTTTAGAAGGTTCAGAGTTCATGAAGCATTATCGTGGGTTAATTTTAGACCAATTGGAGATTCACAATAATAATTTTGCAGATTGATTAAGAGCGTCATGGAGATTCCTAATAAAACGCTCCAGGTTCATTTAGAAGGTTGGAGATTCATAACAAGACGTCACTTGTACATTTAGAAAGTCAGGAGTTCCTGCTTAATACGTCGCAGGGTCATTGAGAAGGTCAGAGAGTCGTAGCAGAACATCGCAGATCCATTTGGAACAGTTAGAGATTCGCTATAAGATTTAGAACGTTGGAGATTCATTTTTGGAACGTTATAGATGGGATTAGGACAGAAAGTACAAGCTATAGTTCAGAATGACTTGAAAACTGGACCATATTTTTTAATATATATATATATTTTTGTATCCCCCAGCCTCACACCAGGAGATGTTCCTCCAACCTCACCCCCGTGTTGCGTTTGTCGCTCATAGGCAACAGTCTAGTGACACAAAGATAGAGTTGGTCCATGATAAAGACCCTATTTTCCACGCTTTGGGTGCAAGACCAGATGATGGAGAAAACGAGACACATTGAGGCTCAGTGCCTGTTGTGAGCAGCAGCTGAAAGCCTTATTCCTGTCCAGATGGCTTGTGAGCGCAGATTTGCATTCATTTCCCCCTTAATATCGTCCAAAATAGTAAGGCAGCTGCATTTGTTGTCAAAAAAGGTTTTAAAGTCCCTTCTTCTCGCTCTTGTTTTTTTTTTCTGGGGCAGCGTCCTTACCTTATGTGATGGGTTTGTGGAAGGTTTTTTTTTCCCTCCCTCGCTTTCACTATAGTCAACAGTATCAGATTTAAAGGGATTTATGTTTAAATCTCCTAATTTGGTAATCAGATTGAAATCGCCCTGGCGCGTGTAATCTGAATTTAAAGACACTGTTAATGATTTCAATCTCTTTCTCTTTTCTCTCCCCCTTTTCTCGCCTCTATTCGCTACTTTTACTTAAAAAAAAAATCTAAACAAAAAAATGGAATAGTGGTTGTTTTGTCTGTAGAGCCATCCTTTTAACCCCTTGTCTCCCAGGCTGTGGGAAAATAACCCCCCCCCCCCCCCCCCCCTCCTCAGGCCTGGTCGAGCTGGCAATAACTCGAAACATCGACAGGCTGTTGTCATTAGATCAATTACCAATGAGGAAATATATGATTACCAGCGACATTCCCTCTTGTCCTTCGATCTCCCCTTTTGACCAATGTATTTTCTTTTTTAGGGAAGGGTAGGGGGAGGTTTAACCTCTGTGAGCACATTTTAAGATCTACAGAAAATAAAAATGATTATTTTAATTTCTAGGACTACCCCCCCCCCCCCCCCCCTCCCCAAACTTTGATTTAAGGTTATTAACATTCCATGGACACTAGCAATCTTTAATATGTGGCGATTTCTGCTAAAGACTAATCTCGTTACTCTCAAATAGTCATAAAATATGATTTTATTAGACGTACGTATTTAATTAGACGGCCCGGCTATGTAATGGATTTGGAGATCTCGGTCTCCAGCAATAGCTTTGATAATTCACTTATCTTTGGCAATAGTCATTAACCCCCCAACACCGGCCAAATAGATTGCTTTAGAATACATGTATGCTTTTTTACCATCCCTTAACCTTAGGAAGAAAAAAGTAAGGGGGGGGGGGGGGGTGGCAGGGGTCTCCTGGTAACACATTCTGGGCTTCGATTTCCACTGATTAATTAAAATATTGGAGTACCTACCCTGCCAGTGATAGCACTTAGCAGCGCGAATGATCTCCTCCTGTAGATGGCTGGCTAGTCATTAGTGTTATTTTATAATAGGGCTCTATAGAAAGAGGTCCAAGGCGCGCTGTGTGTGTCTGCTCTGGAGTCCGGATTGCAGACGCCCTCTGCACAAAGCAGGAGGTGTAATTCTGTCCTCCCTGGACTCACCTGCCCCATCCCAGCGCTGAGTGACCACATCAGCCCTTGCTGCATCCACACAGAGGCTGTGGTCCTCTCTGCGTCCCAGACAGCTGCTGCAGGGGTAGCACTCCTACTCAGGCATCTGCTTTTTAAGTTTTGCAACAAATCAGAACATTTCCATCTCTATTACTTTACACCTAACCCAGCAGGCTTTCTACTTTCCCCCCTGATCAGCAGTGGTGTGAAGACATCACATCAGACACCCCCAAAATCCCCCCCCCCTCCCCCCTTCCTAAAGATCATTTAGGTGTTGGGGAAACATTTGCTCGCTGCTGTCAGCTGCCAGGTCCCGGCCCTGGACGGAGCTTCTCCTGGAGGATCTGTGGTGCAGAGGGCCCCCTTTCTCTGTCCTCAGGTTCAATCCACTGCAGGTCCCTCTGAGCACGTCCCATGCCCCATGCACGGGCTGTCCATTCATATAGAATGCTGTGGATCCTTTACAGCAATATAACACATGACTGCTTCAAGGCTGCTGCTGCTGAGCACTCAACATATTGCCCCCTGTGATAATAATCATCAGCTGGCATTGATCGTGCTGCTACAAGAGGAAAACAAAAGGCGTGTGTGTGTGTATATAATATATATATATATTCTCATGTATGTGAAACACATATTTATGACATGTTTAGGCACATATACGTCCTACAAGTGTGCTATATACACGCTCATCAGATAAATGGGGCAAGTTGGCATCATGGACATATGAGGAGAATACCTATGCATTGGCATCCTTGTATTTTATATGAAACACACAGAAGTCTCCAGTGATCATAATCTGTAATGTAATAAAATGTTTGAAACCTGTGTGTGTAAGTGTTTGTGTGTACTATAATATATATCATATATATATATATATATATATATATATATATATATATATATATATATATATATTATACTGTATATACATTTTTGGATTCCTTCTAGGTGTCACATGGTGCACAAGTCAGTAAGTTTGCCTCCTGCAAAAAAAAAAATATTTTTTAATTTTTTTTTGTCCTGTTTGGCTGCCACTTGTTTCCTTTAAGATTTATTTGGCTGAATGATAACTTCATTGGCTGCTGATCTATATATAAAAAAAAGCAGCCCATGCATTATAAGCCGGAATAAGTGCAGCCAGCCAGTGTGAGGTTACAGCAGCAGTCACTCAGCACTAAACAAGCGAAGCTCTTGCCTGGGCTTCCAGCACAGAGAGGGGAGGGAGGCGCAGAAAGAGGGGGAGTACGACGCGGCGGAGGGGGCGGCAGAGCTTGGAGGAGAGGAGGCTGGTGGTGGTGGTGGAGGCAGTGCTACTCACCCGTATAAGGGCATAACTCCGCCCTGCGCGCGTCAGCGGCTGACAGCGCCTCTCCCCGGGGTTTAGAGTTTTGGCTCCCGGGAAAGGTTCCATTCCTAGGGGATAGAGGGCTGAGTTTTGTTCGCTTCCATCCATTCTGCGAGACGCTAAAGGCCCCTCATCAGGCTCTCCTGTGTCCAGGAACACCTCCGTGGCAATCATTTTTTTCTGGTTTATTTGTCTTTTGGAGCAGGAGATCTCTGCCAGAAGTACTCTATTCAGCAGTGTCCTGAAGCCTTTTTGATGCTGTTTCGCTGGGATGACACCACGTTGAGAGCCTCTACAAACACCAACTAAAAATATTTATTCTGCCTCTCTTCTCTGCGAGAACATTTCGGGGGCTAGTGGCACTTTTTTTTTTTTTTTTAATATCTATCACAACAACGACTAGAGGAAGGCAGTCCAAGTGTTGTGCAAATTGTTTAGACCGTGCCAACCCTAGGACAGCTTGGAAGAAGAAGCATAGCAAGACTTGAACTAGGCACTCTTTCTCTCTCTCTCCTACTGGTCCTGGGGAGTTTAGAGTCACCACCAAGGAGAGGAGAAAACTGAGAGGGGGGATAACCCTCTTGACTTTAATTTTTTTTGGTTCTTTTTTTTATTTTTGTCTTTTTTTACTTTTTTAAATTATTATTATTTTGAACCCCCCCAACTTGGCAGGAGCGTTGGTTGTGTGGCCACCCCAAAAAATTCAGTTTTAATGTTTGGGATTCAGGAAAATATACCAAGAGGTGGGACCACCATGAAAGAGGAACCGCTGGGAGGTGGGCTGAATCCAGTCCGCTCATGGATGCATACGGCAGGGGTAGTGGATGCAAACACAGCCGCCCAGAGGTACGTGTGCCAAATGGTCTTTGGGTTTATTCCTCGTCCCTGATTGTAAATCCCCCCTCAGTGTGTCTGTAGATCTATCACTTTGCCATTCCCTCTCTCTCTATTCCCCCCATGTAGCTGAGTGGTTTTTCTGTTGTGAGTGTCTCTGGTTGTTACAGTAGCTTGGTTGATACACGCCAGCCAGATAGATGCCTAGGATCATCCTGGCATCACCCCCCTCCTCCTCCTGCAGCCCAATGCCAGGCTCAGACCTCTCTCCCTTTCCTCCCGCAGCGGCGTGGGGCTGGCCCGGGCGCACTTCGAGAAGCAGCCGCCCTCCAACTTGAGGAAATCCAATTTTTTCCACTTCGTGCTCGCTCTCTACGACAGGCAGGGGCAGCCGGTGGAGATCGAGAGGACGGCGTTCGTGGACTTTGTGGAGAAAGATAAAGTAAGTGGAGAGATTTAAAAAAAAAAAAAAATTACAATTTTTGAAAAAAAAAAATTACAAAATTTACAAACCCCCAAAAATGACCATTGACATTTCCAGGGACTTATTTGCAAAGCATGGCATGTTACAGGCACGCTCCTCTCCCCTGCACGTGGGCAGGACATCTAATACCCAATTTTTCAGACCTGACATTTTATCAGATTTAGAAAAAAAAATTTCTTGAGTTCCACTTATGCCAGGCATGGGCAAGCCAGTGCCCGCTATAATTGCCATAGTTATACTTACTGGGCGTCACTTATACCGTTCCATAAACATTTAACTCTTCTAAATTTACCATATTTAGCAAAAAAAAAGAATCATGCTTGTTGGGGGCATCACTTGTGCCACCTATGCCATGTAGGGTGCATGCAGTACCCCCTTATTTGGCGTATTGGTGCTTTCTGGACATTACTCACGCCTTATATTGACATTTAATTCACCATAAAATACATTTTTAGTATTAAAAATAGATGCTTATTAGAAATGACTTATGTACCCCTAAACATTATGTTATGCTTACTGGGGCATCAGATGGGCATTCTACTAAAATGAACACATGTAGTAATAAAGCTATACATACTAAATATGTATGCCCTGTATTACCTCTAGATTTGATGCATTTAGAGAAATAGCAGTAATATGGTTATATAGGATCACCCATGACCCCTAAATATGCCAAATTCAGGGGTGGAAGAAAACATGTTTATTAGACTTCATTTGTGCCATGTATGGCTATTCTAATACCCCATACATTCAACATTATGAAAAAAAATATTTAATTTATAACTTTTATGCTCATTTATTCTTCTATTTTAGTGACAGACTTAACTACTCAAAGTCTAAAAAATATATATATTTACAAATTCCATGCAAGGTGGGCACCACCTATGCCATGCAGCATTGCCCATGTACCACCTAAATATATAGATTAAATATAGCCTGAATGCTGCACATGATCTTAAGTGACCTGAGCAATTGCTCAAACCCATTAAAAGGGTTATACATTAAATTGTCATGCAAACTGGGGATCTTTTATACCAGGCATGGACACTTCTGTCACTGTAACTTTGTACACCATTAAGATAACATATATTATGGGTATCATGCACGTTCCTCAGATAGAGGGAAAGCTTTTTAAATATAATATTCTTCCTCCTCCTATCCTTCACATGTCATGCATGGACCTACACATGTCCCTGCATTTCATACTTTTTAAATAACATTTTAAAAAAGAAAATGCGTGGGGGTCTCCCCTTCTCATGCATGTGCCTAAGCTAAGGCAAGAAAACAAAAATAAAATAATAATTAAAAAAAATAATTTGGGTGCAAATCACTCACCTGCTTTTACCAACCAAGCGTGTATAACAACAATGTCCTGTCTTAAATGCCACATATTTAGGGGTACATCTGTCCATACATAGTTATGGTGACCTCTCAAACACTTCCATATTAGGAGCACATACAAATAAAAATGTATAATAATAATGCCGTTTGACACTAACCGGCGTTTCAATCTTTCTTTCTTAGTTTTAAATTATTAGGAGGAAATGAAACAGTTCAGATATTTTAGAGAATAGTAGGCTGTACTTGTGCCATGTATGTCATGAAAGAAAAATAAACAAAAACAAATAAACAAAAACAAATAAAAAACCAAGCGTTCCTGTGTATAAATACATACAGTTTGCCGTTACTTGCGTTCACTTTAGGATTCAAGAACCGATACATGTAAACAATAATATAAGCTACTACTAGTTGACGTTGTCTAAGCACTGCTGTCCCTTTTGGATCTAGTTGACAGGCAATTAAATAAATGCTAAATTAATGCATAGTAGCCCCTTTCTCTTTTTTACTAACGTTCAGCTATCCAAAAACGCTAAGCTAAAAATAAACAAAAATGAACAGTGTTTTAATGCATAGATGAAATTTCACATATGCCCTTATTAGAGCTCTTAGATAATAAAATAATAGTAATGAAACCATTTTGAAATAAAAACCAATAAAAAGTGACCCTGCTGCACTAGCTGTTCTTCCCACAATGCCTGGACTTCCAAATTCTCCCAAGATTTAACAGATTGGCAAAACCAGCAGTCAAAACAGAAGTACACATGTAATGTTAATAGATGTTGGTCATTCCCTCCCTCTGCTGTGCACGAGTCCCTAGGAGTCCCCCGACTGGGACAGCTGGTCAGTACGAGGGAAAACAAAGGGGGATTTTAATGCATATTAGGCAGTCTCACTGGCAGCCTGTAAAGTGCACCACAAAGCCAAGCAACTGGAAGAGTGCATAATAAAAGCATGATTTTCAAATGCAGGTTATTTTGCACATATCACGTGCAAATAACTTGATAATAATTACAATGATAATTTAAAAAAATGGGTGTATATGTATGTATGTATGTGTGTATGTGTGTGTGTGTGTATATATATATATATATATATATATATATATATATATATATATATATATATATATATATATATATATATATATATACACTTTATGCATGCAAGTAAACTGAGACCACAAAGGGAACTGACCAACAAAGTAGAAAATAAAATGAATGTGATGACTGTTGCCTGACAGTTGTTAGATTGGGGGAGAAATCTAGTCTGGTCCTACTGAGGTCTCCTCTTGTAGAGGTTTTAAATCCAACAAAAACAAAAAAATGGGCAGCAGTGATTTTTTTTTTTAAATATAGTTTAGTACCTAATGGCCAACATGTCTCTCACTGGCTGTAGGATCCTATCCCGAGACACCATCTTCTCACTCCTAGACCTCATACTCCCTTCCGAGACCTCTTCTCCTACTCCTAGACCTCACAAGCTGGGGCAACTGGTCAAAGCATCATTTTTTTGTTCTGCTGGAATTGGCCAAAATTAGCCCTAGTGTACTCTAGAGGGGGCAGCACCACGTGGCGATGCCCCAGTCACCACTGGCTTCCACGACTTAGCTGATGACTTATAAACTTATCAGGACATATTGACTCATTTAGGAGCTGAAACACAAAAAAAGCAGTCCGTTCTATCACTGACAGTTGCAGGCAGGCAAGGCAGGCAGAGTACAACAGCCCAGACCAATATGCCCCCAGCAACTCACACTACATGACAGGGGGGAGACTTGATATCATTTATTAGACAGAAAAGTAACCCTCTGCTGTTGTTTGCAGGAGCCAAATAGCGAAAAAACTAATAATGGGATTCACTACAAACTACAGTTATTATACAGTAATGGTAAGTTCATTCATTTTACTATGCACTCTACAAACACTGACTTGTTCCTTATTGCCTGGTTGATTTATGTCTATTTTTATTATTTACTTAGAAATGTCAGAGATAAAAAAGCAAATAGAAAACAGAAATATATTAGTCACAATACTGACTGCTGAAGCATAATATCAGCTTGTAACGGTGATTGTGATAGATTAGGATCTATCACTATGGCCATCCTTACTTTGCGATATTTTATAACCTTTTTTAGTTAAGACCAATCTTCATTTATTTTTAAGCATTTTTTTCTCCCACTTTTATATGTCTGGGTAGCTTTTGTTCACGTTTATTTATTTTTTTTTATAGTCCCCAAATAATAATCCTGATAATGTTACAAAATTAAGAAATAGAGTATGGGGGTGACGAGGTGCAAGTTTGGGGTGAGCTATTATCGTTTTTGTGTTTGGTGTCTTTTTGAGTGTATTGAGCAATGAGCAGACACGTTTAGCTGGCAGTTTAATGATTAACCTGTTGTTGGGCAATTGATTAGGCAGCTGGATTAGGCGTGCTATTAGTCATTTGCCAGAGATCCTGGTAAAATTAAAAAAAAATTCAAAAATAAACAAAAATAAAAATCTGACAGATATTTTTCACCTTTCTTGTCCCCCCCTCCTTGACAGGAGTCAGAACAGAACAAGATCTTTATGTGCGGTTAATAGACTCCATGACCAAACAGGTGAGTGTTCCCCACAACTTTTTCCTCTTTGGGAAGCGTGGGGGAGGCTGAGAGGGGGGGGGGGGGTGCTCAAATCTCTGCACAGGAAGCATAAGGAAGTGTTCTTGGAGAATATACAGCAGGTAGTACTGCCTGAGCCCCTGACACTCTGTAATGAGCCCTTCTCACCACATGACTGTAACCCATAGAGACAATGGGCAGAGGGGGATCTGTGAGCTGACTGCACCGAGGTGAAGAGTCAGCCTGTCTCTGTTTACCTCCGGGGTCCCCCCAATCTCCATAATTCACACTGCAGGCTGAAGGGGTCACCCAGAGCCGCCTGCCCCCCTGCCAGTGGTGCCTCTATCAGGCAGCAGCGGTCCCTGTCACGCCTTGTAAATAACATAATTACACGCGGCAGCTTATTAAATTATTTAACCTGTCGTGTACAACTTACCTGATAGGAAGGGGAGGTTATCAATAAAGATCCATAGCAATCAGGCGTCGGGACAAGGGAGTCCTCCTGGAGAAGGCGTCGGGACAGGGGACATCCTCCCAAAGTATATATATGTGTATATGTATATATATATATATATATATATATATATATATATATATATATATATATATATGTGTGTGTATATATATATATATATATATATATATATTATATTATTATTACGATGATCAGTTGCAACTACCCATTATAGACAGTTGTATACAATAGATACCATATAAAGTATTTCCACTGTAGGTGCCATCAGTGCCCACTGCTGACCATTTTAATTCTACAAATCACAGAAGTGACGTGTATTAACGGATTGATAAGAGTTTACATATGTAAATATATTTGACTATATATATAAAAACTCAAATAAAAATTAAAAAAAAGCAGTATTCTCTGCAAAGAGATTCAAAATGTTTTTTTAAGCGTCATACCCGAGAACGCTCTCTAAACGCCCCAATTATTGCAACCTGGCGTTTTTCATCCCATTCGGCCGCAGGCGAAAAGAGCAAACCTCCAATTCTTTTTTTTCCTTTTTGGTATTGTCTTCGGATTTGTCACTGATGCCTCTTGAGTCCCTTCCTAAGGAGTAGATGAAGTGACAGCCAGCAGGCAGGAGGGGACGGGCAGGCAGGCAGGCAGTCAGGCAGGAGGGGACGGGCAGACGGGCAGGCAGGAGGGAACAGGCAGGAGGGGACGGGCAGGCAGGCAGGCAGTCAGGCAGGCAAGGTCCCAGCCAGGCACTCCGCGTATCGCGCTCCCGCGTCTGCCGCCTCCTCTGTGTACAAACAGCTCAATAAATAGCGCTCGCTTTATAACAGGGGGCTCCGATGATAGCCGCACGATGGCTTTTTATAAAGGGGGGACGCGGTGAATAAAAATTACAACAAGTGAAATAAAAATAAATAAATACAATGGCGCAAAAATAAATGACAAAGACAGAATGCAGTACAAACGGAGGTACTTATTTATTGTTCATTTAGCTGGAGGGATGTCAGAGCCTAAATAGAGCCGACAATCGGAGCATTTCACATCTCCCAGCCAGTAACTGATCAAAGATTAAATGGCGCTGAACCGACAGTTTATAGATTTCTGTTTGTGCTACAAACCCGAAAAATAAATCATATCTAAATAGCGGAGGGATGAGACAATCAGCGCTGGAGGGGGATCTGATGGGTCTGGCGGGCTTCTGCTAGACACGATCTGTTTATTCATGCTATTATTATTATTATAATTATTATTATGACAGTTGGAACAGGGACTGCAACAGGCAGTACAACAGGCAAGGGATAGGGAGCCCCACACTGTCTCTATAACACATCCAGGACCCCCCTTAGCAATATATCCCACCTATCCCTCCATTCTCCCCTATGTATATGTGTGTAGCACTACTCACTGCAGCCATCCCTCCCTATAGCAGGGATAGGAGAGGAAGTTGTCCCACTGATGAGGGTCTCTGTGGTTCTCAACTCCCCTCCACTGTGCAAAAATAACCATTATTATTATTTATAGTATAATGTGTCTGTTAGCATCTGTATATGGAACTGGAAGGGTTAAAGTCAGCACTTCTAATGGGAGCCATGATCCTGGATAGGGTAATAGTCCCATCAATGCATTTATTTCAAATATCTAATAAAGGTCGAGAACACTGATTGCTGACAGATCTCAAAACAAACGTCTCTGGTGTGTATTGAGTGATCTATAGCTAAACATGAGTGGGGATGGGTGGAAATACATGTGCAGAAATAAGGCCATTACTATATATATATATACACACACACACACATTAGGATTTATATATATATATATATATATATATATATATATATATATATATATATATATATATATATATATATATATATATATATATATATATATATATATATATATACACACACATAAGGATTTCTATATATTGGTTATACATATATTTAATGACATGCAGGACATGTATAGTGAAGGCCTTCTGCTCAGCTATATAGATGTGTCAGGTCCCTGGAAGGGAATAAAATAGATACCCAATTAGTGGTTTTATGAGGTGCTGCTGAGGGGGATTTAGCTTCCCAAATGTTGGGCCGTCTGTCTGGCTCACCTTGTCAGTCAGTGGCTGGGCTTGCTGTGCGCTGTGGCAGTGCCTGGGCAGGAGTGTTGGGGGCTCTGGATGGGGGGGGGGGGGGGGGGGTAGTGCTGCAGATAGGGGGCCTGTAGGTGGAAGGGCAGGGCTGCTAGGGGCTCTGGCAGGGGGATGCAGATAGCAGAGGGCCCAACTTGCCTGTAGGTGGAAGGGAAAGGAAACAGGACTGCTGGGGGCTCTGGCTAAAGGGCTGCAGATAGCACAGGGCCCCTTGCCTGTAGGTGGAAGGGCAGGACTGCTGGGGTCTCTGGCTGAAGGGCTGCTAATAGCAGGGGGCCCTGCTTACCTGTAGGTGGAAGGGCAGGACTTCTGGGGGTCTCTGTCTGGGGGGCTGCAGGTACAGAGGACCCCCTTGCCTGTAGGTGGAAGGGCATGGCTGCTGGGGCTCTGGCTGAGGGGCGGCAGATAGCAGGGGCCCTCATTACCTGTAGGTGGAAGGGCAGGACTTCTGGGGGTCTCTGTCTGGGGGGCTGCAGGTACAGAGGACCCCCTTCCCTTGCCTGTAGGTGGAAGGGCAGGGCTGCTGGGGCTCTGGCTGAGGGGCTGCAGATAGCAGAGGGCCCTCATTGCCTGTAGGTGGAAGGGCAGGACTTCTGGGGGTCTCTGGCTGGGGGGCTGCAGGTACAGAGGACCCCCTTGCCTGTAGGTGGAAGGGCATGGCTGCTGGGGCTCTGGCTGAGGGGCGGCAGATAGCAGGGGCCCTCATTACCTGTAGGTGGAAGGGCAGGACTTCTGGGGGTCTCTGGCTGGGGGACTGCAGATAGCAGAGGGCCCTCATTGCCTGTAGGTGGAAGAGCAGGACTGCTGGGGGCTCTGGCTGGGGGGCCGCAGATAGCAGAGGGCCTGTATGTGGAAGGCCCAGACTGTTGGGGTCTCTGGCTTGGGGGGCTGCAGGGAGAGGAGCTGTGACAGCCATGTGTTTAGCGTTACAGGCAGCAGCCTTGCCCAGCTCCTGCCCGGGACATGTAATGACCCAGCCTGCAGCTGATTAGTGTTAGTGGAAGCAGGGCCCTGAGCCTGCTGATGAGATGCAGCTGGGTGGAGGGGAAGCTGTGGGAGGCCCCAGTGCAAGTAGCAGGAGCCTAGCTTGGAACTTAACGCTCAAGTGATGGCCCGGGGGCCGCATGGGGCCCCCTGCTGGTTCTGATTCTCCAAAATGTCCTTGGGTTTAATAAATAAATAAATAAATCACAGGATATTTTTGAAGAAGAAGTCAGGACTTGTAGTGTACAGAGATGTTGGAGCAGCTGCTCACAGGCGCTTAGCAGTTGCAGCAGGCGTTCGGGATGCGCTCAGCGGTTGCAGCAGGCGTTCGGGATGCGCTCAGTAGTTGCAGCAGGCATTTGGGATGCGCTCAGCGGTTGCAGCAGGTGTTTGGGATGCGCTCAGCGGTTGCAGCAGGTGTTTGGGATGCGTTTAGTAGTTGGCATTTGGGATACGCTCAGTAGTTGCAGCAGGCGCTTGGGATGCGCTCAGCGGTTGCAGCAGGCGTTTGGGAGCACTCAGTAGTTGGCGTTCGGGAGCGCTCAGCGGTTGCAGCAGGCGTTCAGGATGCGCTCAGCGGTTGCAGCAGGCATTTGGGATGCGCTCAGTAGTTGGCATTCGGGAGCGCTCAGCGGTTGCAGCAGGCGTTCAGGAGTGCTCAGCGGTTGCAGCAGGCGTTCAGGATGCGCTCAGCGGTTGCAGCAGGCATTTGGGATGCGCTCAGTAGTTGGCATTCGGGAGCGCTCAGCGGTTGCAGCAGGCGTTCGGGAGCGCTCAGCGGTTGCAGCAGGTGTTCGGGAGCGCTCAGCGGTTGCAGCAGGCGTTTGGGATGTGCTCAGTAGTTGGCGTTCGGGAGCGCTCAGCGGTTGCAGCAGGCGTTCGGGAGTGCTCAGCGGTTGCAGCAGGCGTTCGGGAGCGCACAGCGGTTGCAGCAGGCGTTCAGGAGTGCTCAGCGGTTGCAGCAGGCGTTCAGGATGCGCTCAGCGGTTGCAGCAGGCGTTTGGGATGCGCTCAGTAGTTGGTGTTCGGGAGCGCTCAGCAGTTGCAGCAGGCGTTCAGGAGTGCTCAGCGGTTGCAGCAGGCGTTCAGGATGCGCTCAGCGGTTGCAGCAGGCGTTTGGGATGCGCTCAGTAGTTGGAGTTCGGGAGCGCTCAGCAGTTGCAGCAGACATTTGGGAACGCTCAGCGGTTGCAGCAGGCGCTTGGGATGCGCTCAGTAGTTGGCGTTCGGGAGCGCTCAGCAGTTGCAGCAGGCGTTCGGGAGCACTCAGCGGTTGCAGCAGGCGTTTGGGAGTGCTCAGCGGTTGCAGCAGGCGTTTGGGAGTGCTCAGCGGTTGCAGCAGGCGTTTGGGATGTGCTCAGTAGTTGGCGTTCGGGAGCGCTCAGCGGTTGCAGCAGGCGTTCGGGAGCGCTCAGCGGTTGCAGCAGGCGTTCGGGAGTGCTCAGCGGTTGCAGCAGGCGTTTGGGATGTGCTCAGTAGTTGGCGTTCGGGAGCACTCAGCGGTTGCAGCAGGCGTTCGGGAGCACTCAGCGGTTGCAGCAGGCGTTCGGGAGTGCTCAGCGGTTGCAGCAGGCGTTTGGGATGTGCTCAGTAGTTGGCGTTCGGGAGCACTCAGCGGTTGCAGCAGGCGTTTGGGAGCACTCAGCGGTTGCAGCAGGCGTTCGGGAGTGCTCAGCGGTTGCAGCAGGCGTTTGGGATGTGCTCAGTAGTTGGCGTTCGGGAGCGCTCAGCGGTTGCAGCAGGCGTTCGGGAGCGCTCAGCGGTTGCAGCAGGCGTTCGGGAGCGCTCAGCGGTTGCAGCAGGCGTTCGGGAGCGCTCAGCGGTTGCAGCAGGCGTTCGGGAGCGCTCAGCGGTTGCAGCAGGCGTTCGGGAGCGCTCAGCGGTTGCAGCAGGCGTTCGGGAGCGCTCAGCGGTTGCAGCAGGCGTTCGGGAGCGCTCAGCGCTTGCAGCAGGCGTTCGGGAGCGCTCAGCGCTTGCAGCAAGCGGTTATTGCACTTAGCTTGACTCAGGGCCAGCCAGGAAGCCCCCCAGAGTACCTACAACAGCCCACCACCCATTAACCTTGGATGAAACCTCCGTCATTTATTTCACGTGATCCTTCGCAGTGAATATGTTTAAAGATAACAGATTAATATGATGTTATTATCATGTAATCAGTAGGCCAGGAAGAGCAGGAGTGTCCCCAGGAGTGAATCCCACAGTAACGCCCGGATACTGTCTGTTCTTCCTCACGTTGTGCAGAGTTACAATGAATAGTGCCCCCCTCGGCTGCTGTGACCCAGATACGGATATAGTGCCGGTGCCGGCCAGTCAGCAGCAGCCAGCCGCTCTGCATGGCACCCAGCCCGGCATGGAGGCTGGTAGCAGCTTGGCTGGAAGATCGGCTCTCTTACAGGGCATGGCAACTGTGTGACGGCCAGCCCTGGAGAGAGCAAGTGTGCCCAATCCTTCCATCCTTCCATACAACCATCCTACCTTCCTTCCCTTCTTCCTGTCTGCCTTCATTTCATCCTTCCTGCCTTCCATACAACCATCCTACCTTCCTTCCCTTCCCTTCTTCCTGTCTGCCTTCATTTCATCCTTCCTGCCTTCCATCCACCCATTTGGCCTCCCTTCCATCCTGCATCTATCTCTCTACCCTGCATTATTCCTTCCTTCCATCCACCCTATCTACATTACTTCCATCCATCCTATCTACATTCCTTTTATCCATCCTGTCTTCCTTCCTTCCTTTCATCCTCCCTGTCTTACCCATCCATCCATCCTGTCTTCCATCCTCCCTGTCTTACCCCATCCATCCATCCATCCTGTCTTCCATCCTTTCTTCCATCCTCCCTGTCTCCCCCATCCAGGCCTCCTTCAGCAGCCTTGCACCGCTCCTTCCTTCCATGCTGGAGGAGCTCAGCACCTATCCCCTGCACCATCTGTCAGAGCCCATGCTCAAAAGCCAGCCATCCGTACTCGCACACACTCTGCCTTTTTACCAAAGAAAAATCATTGTTAGCACTTTCAAAATAAACAGCAGATTGCCCATTAGCGTTTCCTCTCTAAATATCATCCAGCGATCAGCATATTGCGGAGCACCAGGCTCGGCACGCCGCTTCCTCAGGGTGCAGCCTCTGTTCTCCATCTGGGGGGGGGGGGGGGTACACTGCTTCCACAGGGCGCAGCCCCCCCCCCCCCCAATTCTCCTGGCAGCTCCCCATCTCCGCGTGTGGGAGGTTGTCACATTGCTTCCTCAGGGCGCCCCCCCTACTGGCAGCCCCCCACGTGCAGGAAGGGGGGGGGGCAGTGGGCTCAGGCTCTGGTCACAGGCACCACAGAATGCACAGTGATCATCGATTAGTGCACAGGTCGTGTTTCTATTATCATTGTTTGTGTCACATGTCACCCAGCGTGCCGGGATAGGGCCACTTGTCACACACTGTTTGGGTTCCTCTCCTCTCCTATTTTATGACCTGGAATGATGAGGTCAGCCCCGGCTCTGTGTGTTGTAACTGGAAATCAGGGCCAGTTGGAGCACGAAGGGTTAATGTCATAAGACAGACCTGATGGTGGCAGCACTGTAAGAGTTAATGTTCAGGCAGTTCCAGCTTAATCCAGGGACTGTGAATAATCAAAGTTGTAAATGGGGAAAATATGACGTTGACTGCAGCATGGAAAGGGTTCATTTTGTGATTGGGGTTAGCATGGGTTAGTCTGGCATGGGTTAATGCCACAGAAAATAATTAGGTCTATTACAGCATGGCATGGGTTAATGCAGTAATATGGAGTTATGGGCTCATCTGCAGCATGGCATGGGTTAATGCTGTAGTAGTAGGGAGGGACTAGTTTTGGGTTCATCTGCAGCATGGCATGGGTTAATGCAGTACTAGTATGGACTAGTTATGGGTTCATCTGCCGCATGGCATGGGTTAAAGCTGTAACAAGCTGTTGCAATAACGTCTAATGGGGTCAGACGCAGCATGGCAAGGGTTAAAGTAGTGCTAGGTACTGGTGGAGCTATGTGCAGCATGGCAGGGGTTATTGTTGTTACAGGGAATAGTGTAGTTAGTTGCAGCATGGCAGGGATAGTGTGGCAAGTTCCAGCATGGCAGGGGTTAAGCTAGTGGCAGGGGACAGGGTAGTTCGTTCCAGCATGGCAGGGGTTAAGCTAGTGACAGGGGGTAATGTATTTAGTTCCAGCATGGTAGGGGTTAAGCTAGTGACAGGGGGTAATGTAGTTAGTTCCAGCATGGCAGGGGTTAAACTGGTGACAGGGGATAGTGTAGTAGTTAGTTCCAGGCAAGGCAGGGGTTAAGCTAACGATAGTGTAGTAGTTCCAGCATGGCAGGGGTTAAGATAGTGACAGATGATGGTGTAGTAGTTAGTTCCAGCAGGGCAGGGGTTAAGCTGGTGTAGTAGTTAGTTCCAGCAGGGCAGGGGTTAAGCTAGTGACACGGGATAGGGTAGTAGGTAGTTCCAGCAGGGCAGGGGTTAACCAGCAGGCAGGGGGCGGTTAGAGGAATCTTGTCACTTGCAGGACAGCTGTGTGATCCCTGTAAGCCCCATGGAGAGGTAAATTACAGGGGTGTAAATATCTGTGCTCTCCCGGCATCCCCAGGAGGGGTCACTCGCAGCACTGCAGGTGTTAATGATCCCCTGACACCAGTAAACGGCTAATCATCTAGAGGTTAATAGTGTGTAGCTTGTGGGGCCCACGGACATGATTAGACCAGGGGGGCGCACAGTCAGTCACACAGGGGAGCTCTCTGCTGCCCCCTAGAGGAGCGCTGCGGCATAGCGCCCCTCTGGTGTGGTCAGCAGTGGTCGGCATGTGTCCAGGCCCTCCTGAGTGTAATTAGTCATGCTGGGTAGACACGTGTGGGCCCTGCTGCATGGGGTGGCTGGTGCTGGGGTGCAGCCTGTGATCTCTGTCCTATTGTTCCAGCCCACTAATTGATTTCACTTTGTACAGGCAATTATCTACGAGGGTCAAGACAAGAACCCCGAGATGTGCAGAGTGCTGCTCACACACGAGATTATGTGCAGGTAAGAAAGTTGCTGAAGTGTCATATTAGCACTGTTACCCCAACTGCCAGCCCCAATTTTTGTGGAAGGGGGCCTAAACACTACAGGGCCACCAACACTCTATCCCCCCCCCCCCCCCACACACACACACATTGATTGT